>NW_009648807.1:186963-193474 GCF_000708025.1 Charadrius vociferus
TCTAAGCACATGGTTAAAGTGAGAGGAGAGTGTGTGTGACAGGGAAGAGCACAAGAGAATGGTGATCTTCTGTAATATTTCCTATGTTGAATATTTTCCCTTTTATTTTCCTACAAAGAGGTTGGTTTGTTTAGCCTTGAGGCCGAAATTGTCCGTAATTTCCATGGACATTAAATTTTGCATGTGTAGTACAAGCAGTAATATTTTCCCCAAAATATGCTTGCCAGGCTTGTGAATACAGGAATTCAGAGGTGCTAATTTCTGGGACATGTAGCGATAGTGGAAGTGGAATCAGTAGTCACATATTCAGTTAGAGTAAATATGGCATCACCCTGCAGCCCTTATGAGCAGATGCCAGGATTTGGTGTTATGTGTATAGGCAGCCTAACGCTATCAGAGGAGATTCAAGTGCAGGCAGGAGGTGAGACTCAACCTGACCTTCAGGTATCTTTTAAGTGAACTGTTGTATCTGAGCCATAATGTGTGATGCCCACACCCCAAGGATGTCTTCTGCTTTCAGTGCCTTGCTGTCTAGTGGTAAAGGAGGAGGGAGTAGTGTTGCTGAGGACAGGAGGTTAAGGAGTAACCTGACTGGGGAAGAAGCCAAACTAAACAAAGGTTTAGATCTATAGCTGAAAATAGCATAACTTACCATTTTCCTCTGCCAGTGGCTGACACACCACATTTTTCGTTCTGTAAAACCACAGTGAACCATTCCCAAAAAAGGAAGCTTAACCTCTGTTTTCTACACTTTTGTCCTTCCCCTCATCTGGGGAAAACCTTTTCTTGCTGTATTTCTCATGACACATTTGACTGGAGGGTTTCTTCATAGCGTTTCTGCTGGGGGCTGTTTGTTTTATCTTGCATTTTGCAGTAGATAACAGACCTGTATGCTGCATAGATTAGAGTTGGCAAATTTTGCCACTGATTTCTTCAGGTATAGATAAAATGCCTTAGTCTCCCCCTCACGTCTATACTTCAAGCAAAATTTCGGAATGTCTGTTAATGGGCATGCTGAGTGATTTCTGTGTTTCCTTTGGTTCTCAGCTGGCCGCATGTGCACACTAATGAGACATGCTCATACTAAAAGTGGAATTTGGAGTGGAGCAGAGGCCAACCTAATAAATCTGGTGTTAGTTCAGGCTCTGCAGTGATGTTGCTGCACCCAGCTGGAGGAAGGGCAAAAGCTGGGCATTGGGCCTGAGGGACAGAAAAGGAAATCAGCCGTGGGCAGGCAGAGAGGCAGAATCTCAGTTGCTGAGGGCTGGAGGCAAAAAGCAGCTTCTGAAGGAGTGCTGGGGGCAGGAGGGTGTGCAAAAAACAGGCTGTCGAAATTTTGTTTCAGGAGGTGGCTGTACTGCAATGAGAGGATGAGTGATTTTGGAGTGAAACATTCTTTATACCTAAGAGGAGATAACAGAGAAGAGGAGAGGGGAGAGAGGAGGAGAGGGGAGGGAAGGGAAGGGGAGGGGAGAGAAAGGAGGGCGAGGGAGGGAAGGAAGAGAAGAGAAGAGAAGAGAAGAGAAGAGAAGAGAAGAGAAGAGAAGAGAAGAGAAGAGAAGAGAAGAAGGGAGAAGAGAGAAAGAAAGGTTGCCTTAATTTGGAAGCCTCTTCCAGGAAGACAAAGCAATCTACTTTTCTTTTTCTACAGCCAAGATTTTATGCTAACCAAGCTCTTGCTTCAAAGCTGGCCTCTCTCTGAGCAGAGGGCTGGGCCTGCTGATCTTGGGAGGTCCCCACAAACCTGAGTGTTCAGCAATGCTGAGATTTTGAGCACTAAAAGTGAAATCTCTGCTCCATTCACCCCTGATGTCAACGAAGCTGGAATCTTACCCTAAAGAGTGCTGGTTGTATTAAGTCATGGCCAACAGAGGAAAAGCAATTTAGATGTGAAAGGCTCTATATGTTCCAGGTTTGAATTTGATGGATGTCAGCTACAGTAGCCTGTTTGCCATATTAGAGCCGTTGAGCCCTGTGAAATAGATGGATGATGTATATACCTGCTTCCCACTGAACGGAAGTCCTTACCAAACAGCACTCATTTAGAAATTGGTTGGTAACTCACCAGCAGAGCCAAGGATTTGAGTTGTCATAGTGACATGGTGGCCTTGTATTTCTTCCTACTATGTGCAAGTGTAAAGAATGCTTTAAAGAACTAGATTATCGCTGTTATGAATTTCACTCGCCTCCAGGCCAGGCAGGCGAGCAGTCTGGAGCTGGCTATGTCTGTTCAGTGCATAAAGAGGGAGGCTTGGTCTCTAGAACTGTAAGTCTGGTGCTGTCATGAGCATCAAATCCATGTAAGTGTGAGAGAAAAAGGCTGCTGGAAGAGATTCGTCATTCTCCAGAAGGGCCGCTGGCTTGGACTGGAAAACCCTAGCAAAGGCAGAACATATAAATCTGCAGATGTGAAAAGCTATGGAACAGCTCTAAACCTATGATGAATTAGAGACTTGGTGGATGCCAGAATCTCTGAAAAGTTACTTGCAAATGCTAAATTTCACTATCCCTCTCTCACTAAGTGGTTGGTTTTATATTGTGCCTTCTCTAAGATGATCATGGGTCGTAGCTATCCAGAATAGTTTGTTTCCCTGAAGTTATTCAATTCCAATTCTTTCTCCTCAATCACATTCAGAAGACGCTTTGCAGAGGGAGGACTAGCAAACCTCTGGAAAACAAATCTGAACAGCTGTACCTCATCACTTTGTGAAAGATTAGGAAGGGATGAAACTTCAGGCTTTTGGCTGAAGTTGGCCAAAGTAAATACAAAGTGGAATCTTTAGGGGTTACGATGAAACTAAAAGTAGCAAACAAGAAAAGCCATCAAATATATTCCAATCACAGGTTGCACGGGATATTTTCCTTTCCTAAGCTTGATTGGGTTAAGCCAGACCGTCATCTCTTTTTTTGGCAAATAAGGTCCTTTATTTCATCAGTAGTCCTGACATCAGTGGGATTATTTACATAAAAAATTATTCTTTAATGTGAGTGAAAGTATTACAATCTAGTCCTATGTTTGGATGTTATATCCCCATTTATTTTTCATGTCCATTTAGACTTGGAGCTCCCTGGAAAAGAATGACCCCTTCATATGTACAAAGTACAATTGGGTGTGATTCCCCTGCAATCATATGTCACTTATACTAAAGAACTTAAATGTCAAAAGGAAACATTTTGACCTTTGTAAGAATATTCATTTTTATATAATTTCCTCTGAATTTAGACAAAATGGATACATTCCCATGAAATATTTTAATTGTGCCCAAATTAGTATTTCCAGTTTGGCCAGCTCTACTCTAAAGAGGCTTGGTGAACACAAAGTCACTGCAAATAAGCAGAATGTGGGTCTGATGTTTCTTACTGACCTTTCTGTCTTAAATTAAAGGTTGTTCCATGTTATGTCTGTTGGAGTTTCTACATGTTATTCACTTTAAGACAGAGTGAATTTATATAATATAGCAAAAGGTGGCATGTGTATGGATCCATGTTAAATGGCAAAACAGTAAGTGGCATAGGCCTGTGGCAGGTTCATTTTGAAAAGGAGTGGGAGAGATCGTGGGGGAAAGGTTAAGCTATGGAAAATATCTCTTCAGCTGAGATTGCAGGGAGCTTGCCCAGGGTTTTGAGGGAATTTCTATACTCCAAATTACTTTCAATGCTGAAGCTCAATCAGTGGGAGTAGCCTCCTGTCAGTGTCTTGGCTGGACAGATGTACCCGGAGCTCTGAGGTGCCACAGCCCTTGGCTACCACCATTCTCCGCTGTGGCTTGCAAGCACTCTTGTGGACCAGCTAGAGGAAGCACAGGCCACCTCAGGTAGGTCTCTTCTGTGTTTCTGTAATTAGCCTTTAAGAAGGTGGCAAGGGCAGCCCCAGTGCAACAATCCGAGGGGTTGAGCGCTGCAAGGGCTGGAGCACCATTAGCTTTCTCCAGTGAGTCTTGACTTGGAACAGTCTGGCGACCTTTGCTTTCTGCAGCACCCACATGCTGTGAGAATAAGCACTGCTTTGGCAAAGGCAAATGTCTCTAATCGGGCTAGCGAGACAACCTAGGTGTTACTCATTTTGGGAAATGTATGCAAATTTTTAAGTTGGCACTGTTCTCAGATTGCTAGGAGCATGAAAAGTCAGACCAGTTACTTAATCAAAAGCTTTACTGTTGACGGTGGGCAGGACAACATTCGGTTGGGTGTTTTTTTTCAGTAAAGCTGTAGTCAGTAATAAGTGGCTGGGTTTAGAATATTTTTTTTTTAATGTATTTTTGTGTTGCTATATACATGCCTCTTTACAGTCCAGTTCGTTGTTGCACAACAAATTTTCCTGAAGTATTTGTTTACCACCGCTTTTACATTGCTGCTACGTTCCTCCTAGAGGAGTGATGAATGCATTTGCTGAGGACTATTAATTTCTTCACAGAATCATAAAATCGTTTGGGTTGGAAGGGACCTTTAAAGGTCATCTAGTCCAACCTCCCTCCAATGAGCAGGGACATCTTCAACTAGCCCTGTCCAACCTTGCCTTGAATGTTTCAAGGGATGGGGCATCTACCACCTCTCTGAGAAACCTGTTCCAGTGTTTCACTGCCCTCATTGTAAAAAATGTCTTCCTTATACCTAGTCTGAATCTACCCTCCTTCAGTTTAAAACCATTACCCCTCGTCCTATTGCTACACTCCCTGATTAACAGTCCGTCCCCATCTTTCCTGTTGGCCCCCTTTGAGTACTGGAAGGCCACAATAATGTCTCCCTGGAGCCTTCTCTTCTCCAGGCTGAACAACCCCAACTCTCTCAGCCTGTCTTCATAGGAGAGGTGCTCCAGCCCTCTGATCATCTTCATGCTCCTACTCTGGACCCACTCCAACAGGTCCATGTCTTTCATGTGCTGAGGACTCCAGAGCTGGATGCAGTACTCCAGGTGGGGTCTCAGGAGAGTGGAGTAGTGGGGGAAAATCGCCTCCCTTGACCTGCTGGCCCAGGTGCGGCCCAGGATATGGTTGGCTGTCTGGGCTGTGAGCTCACATTGCCACTCATGTTCAACTTTTCATCCACCAATACCCCCAAGTCCTTCTCCTCAGGGCTGCTCTCAAGCCCTTCATCTCCCAGACGCTACTGATACCAGGGCTTGCTCCAACCCAGGTGCAGGACCCTGGGTCTTGTTGAACCTCATGAGATTCTTGTCTTGTTGAATTGCAGTATCTACAGCTGTTCCCATCCTCCTTGTACCTGCATGTTGCCTTTGCTAGGCATGTGTGCTTGAGTTATGATCACCTCGCTGCACGCTGGCTATTACGAAGCTGCTGTTGACTGATTCTCCAAGAAATGCCATCAGATGAATCTCTCCTTATGTTTCATTTTTAAAACTACACAGGGAAAACGAAATCAAAGTGTGTTCTTTTTGCTATTCAAATTTGATTACACTGCTTGGGAACAATGCATGTCAGCTCCAGGCTTAAAGTGCTAAATAACATTGTTTCATAAACACACAGCTATTTTGTCCAAACAAACTGCTTCATCAAAATATTGAAAAATGTATTGTACCACTGGGGCAGTTCTGCCATAGACAGTTTTATTCCTCTTTCTTTTCTTAGATGTGCTTTAGGAAAAGAAAAGTAACAATATAATCACTTTTATTTTTATTACTCAAATATTTGTTCTGCAGCCTGGAGAAGAGAAATAGTTATTATACATTATGTAAATGATATCTTTAAAGAAAGCAGCCTTACAGACAGCGCTACATTAACCCTTCAGCAACACCTAGCACCTCATTCTTCTTTGGCTGTTGACAAACAAGGCCAATTAACATCAGGAAGATAATTAACTACAGCTCCAGGTAGTATTTGCATCCAGTCTATTGCTGTTTGGAAGCTGTCTCTTCTCCTTACCTCCTTGCAGCTTGAAGGTGCTAATTTTAACACCTACAAAGTATAGAGTTTGGATTTGGTTGAGAAGAGAGCGAGACAGCGTTTTTTTCTTATTATTAAAACATTAGATGAATAATTATAACAGTGAAGTGACTTCAACCTTCTGCTAGATTTTTCCCCCAAATCATTTGCACATTTTGGGATGTTTTTTTTAATCCTTATCTTCCATATGGCAAATTATTCTTTTTGAATGTCTTGTACTTAGACTGAGAACACTTTGGGGACAGACTTAACTGGTGGTCCAAAACCAGGGTAATTATGTTTGTTGCCAAGGAAAGAAGAATATTACTCCTGGAGACACAGCAGGCATTTTATTAAATGATTGTACCAGCTGGAAACAGATTATTGCCTTTATTTTAAACTACCATTTAGAAGTCTAATGCTTTTATTTCAACAGGAAACAAATTTTTAGGAAGATTACAGCTCACGTGTTCTTGTGATTTTTACTAGGGCATGCTAGGTTCATATAATTATCCATGCTAGGTTCATATAATTATCCATGCTAGCGTTAGTTGCCTTGGTTTTGATGAGGCTGTTATTACCTGCAAGTCAAAAGTTGATCCTACTGTTACTTCCCTTCTGTCTGATACCCC
>NW_009648807.1:193491-200151 GCF_000708025.1 Charadrius vociferus
GTATGCAGCAGGTGGGCTGTGTTTCTAATAATTAGTTTTCTTAAACATGTTATAAAGAGCCTTGCCAAGAAAATATCATTGTAGCATTTTGAGCCCAGCTGGCACTGTACTGGAGCCTGGAGAGGGGAGGAGGGAACAGCAGGCTGAGCCACGTTCATCTGTGGAGTCTCTCAGCCAAATTCACCTGTAGGTGAGTTTGGCTCTCCCTGTGCTCTGGAAAATGTTTTCGCCTGGGATTTTGTGGAAGGAAACAGAGGTGGTTCTTGTGCACAACTTGCACTGTGAACGTGCACATTCACTTTTCCCCCCGAATGAAGTCCTCAGGACACTATCAAACATAGTTTCAGTTGATCAAGGAGCTCTTGAGGTTGAGAGGAACTGTACAGCTCAGTTCTCTGGCTCAATTGCTAGGGCGTACAGGCACCCAGAGCGAGAACATGCTGATGGACAACCAAGTCTGAACAAAGGCTCTCTAAGCCTTCCTTTCCCAGCTTTCCGAGCCAGAAATTGATAAGAGACGGTTAAGAGCAATAGCAGTAGGGGTGCAATATGGGGCTGTGCTTTGGCAGTGAGTCTGATTTCACAGTCTCTAGATCAAAAATTCCTCAGCCACATAATGTAGAGTGCTGACACGGTATGAACTCACACCAGCACTTCAAATCTGTTCCAAAACGTTGAGGGGTTAGTATTTCAACTGCTTGCCTTACTATCAGATCAAGTCATTGTCTGTCTTCCTGCAGCAAGCATAAACTCCATGTGCCTTGGCTAGTCAAATGGAAATATGACCTTGGGCCTGTTCCTGAACTGAATTAAATTTGTATTGCTGAATTAATTTTGTAAGGCAGTGCACTGGCTGTGCAGTGCCAGTGTGAGTGTTCCCCTCCCTTCTCCTGGAGAAATGGGAAAGCAGCAAGGCTGGAGTGGTTTTCCTTAGCACTCTTCCAAAGATTGCTGAACTGTTTTGTCTGGACAACTCAAATAAATTCAGTTTTATGAAACATGGAAAAGTTCAGAAGGGTTACATGCGTTTGAAAAGAGACAGGTAATCCTATAAGCCCTGTGTCCTATATAACAAGCCAGTCCCAGGATATATATTGCTCTTCAGGTAGCCATGATTAGCAGATGGGTGGTATGGCACTCAACTTATTTTAAAACTTCATGCTAAGTAAACTCTGCAATACAAGTGAACTTCTTTTCTCCAAATTGAATGTATTAGGTGGAAAAAATAATCTGTTTTTTAAGGCTTTTAAACTTTTCTTGGTCTTTGTTGAAGAAATCAAATTAAGGACCTCTTCTACCTCTGTGACATTGCTTTGATGGGAGGTCAATGTAGAAAATGCTAATGTCCCCGGTAAAAGCACCTCTTTTATATCTGATGTGCCACGTGTCTAAGATACATATAATTTCTGTAGCATAGTGCTATAGTCTGCTGACAGCCTAGGAAAAAAAGAATGGATGTTGCCCTTTCCTACCCAGTAGGGTAATGCTGAAAATGTTGCCAGGACACAGTCACCTACCTCAAACTATTGCTAGAGGCACTTTAGCAGCAAGGCCCATTTGTGCAGTAAAAGCTCTGTGATGAATTTAATACACATGAAGCACTGACTTCCCTAGGGAAAGCAGAAATAGGATCAGAGAAGATAATCAGAGAGTCTGAAAGCTTCAGGAGGACAAACAGGTGTTGTCTGTGCCGTGTTGCCTCCCACTTTGCATCTTAGTCTGGAGGATACATTATTTTCTTCTTTGACATTCAGGACTTTTGCTCCAGGAAGGTATTTTTTTCTTTTTTAGTGAAGTCTGAGTCCTGATGCATAAGCTAAAAGCCATCTGTGTGCTTTTTCTTTTTCTTTTTGGGTGTTACTGTTCCAACTGACTCTGCAGTCCATGGTTACGAAAAGGCTAAACAAGAAAGTAAAAAAAATGAAAATACCCTTTGGGGAAAGGAACATGCAGTCAGTCACCTCAAGGTCATTTAAAGTACAATGGGCTTATGCACTGGTGCAGGTTGAACTGATTTGTTTCATTAATCAAAACCCATACTCTGTTTGCAAAGAATAATTGACATTAGCAGAGCTATGTTACTTGGGAATCCAATATTAACCTCCCTGTTTAATTATATTGAGTTTTAAAGTCAGAAAATAAGTCTCTGCTTATTCAGTAGCAAGTGTCTCTTTTACTAATAGAGCAAACCTTTTGTCATACTATATAGGACAAATTTCATATTTTTAGCAATGAAATAAATACCAAGTTATTGTGACTGTGATGTGGTAGGCGATAATGTCAGATTCTGAAATGGAGCTCTGTTCTGAGGAGATCCTTGTGCACCTTAGTGGGAGGAACCAGAAGGAAAATTTTAAACATTAGCACAATATTTTCCCCCCAAAAAAAGTATTTGGGGAGGGAGGGGGGGAGGTGAGGAAGAGGAAGAGGAGGAAAAGAGAGGGTTCAGGATAGGGAGGATATGTTGGGAAGAGGAATGCATTAAGTACTGGCTAAAAATGGAAAACTGAAGGCAAGAGAGGGGGTTGTATTGATATGTATTTAAAGGAAATTAGGGATGATTAAATTTTTCTCTATTAAGATAAATGCGAAAATATTTGATTGCGATCTAACAATTGCATGTTGTGGCTGCTGCTTATCCTGCAGATTTGTTACTACCAGTGCTCTCCCCAGGTATCTGTATTTACCAGTGTTTCTGCAAATGTTCAAGTCACAGCTCACTGGGTGAGCTTTGCGGTTTGTTTGCGCAATGCCTAGTATAATGTGGCTTTGATCTATGAGGCGTCCATAAATATTGCTGCAACCCACATGGCTGTGATGTCCTAGTCCACTCTTTCTGTCTTCCTGATGCTAAATACTACCTGTCCCCTGTGGGAATCCTGGTGAAGGCAATGGATCTACAAAGGTATTGCTCAGTTTAACTAAGATGGCAAAAGCATCTTTTCCTAAATTTCATTCTTAATTGAAGACATCTTCTACAGCAGGAGTGCCCGGTTTGTGTCCTATGTGATCACTCTGGCCTAATAGGGTAATTTATTCCTCCCCTTCTTTCCATAGTCTGATTAAACGTATAGTTTCAGTGAAAGTGAGCACCTTTCTCTAACCACCATCCTCCTCCTGGGGACTCCTTCCGTCACTGCTTGAGAGACATTCAGCCAGTCATGCTGGGCTTAGGAAAGGTCCCAGCTGAAAGGAGGCGATTCACATTCCTCATGTAGGTCTCAAGAGCAACTCGAAGGTGGTGGCTAAATGAAAGAGCATGAATTGCTCTTTTGCTTACAGCAGCTGTGTCCTTCCCCTTGTTCTTGGGCAACTTCTGGGTAAGGAGCTGGCTGCCCTACAGTTTCCACACATGTGTATTTGTTGGGCTTTCTGACCAAGGCTGGTGACCTGGTGGATGTTCAGAAAAGCCGCAGCAGGCAGGTGCAAGGGTTTCATCATGGCATGGGAAAAGACTTGTGGCTCTGTCCTTCTCTATGTTCTCATTGGAAGTAAGGGACCTGCCTAGAATTAAACAGCTTGGTACTACTGTCCTACAGGGATAGTTGTTTTGGCATGATAATTGGCCTGCGGAGTTAGGTTGCTGAGAGAATCTTCTAGCAGGAGAGTTGGCCCAAATGAGTAGGATAGCGGTGTCTCTTTTGCACAGCACTGTAAAAACGGAGTGGCACACAGCCACGCTCTGGCACAACTTGCTGTCTACTTAGTCGAGGAGTCCCACAACAAAGGAAGGGCTTTTGCCCCCTCTAGTTCTGTTAATTTCTATTGCTTCCATTTCTCGTTTTCAGCTGCCCATCTTGCCACGATCCCCCAATTTTTAATTTTCCTGAATAAACGTACCCTTTCAAGTGCAGTTTGCTTGTCTGGCCTTTGACCCGGCTGTTTTTTATTAAATTTTGTAATTTGCATTTTTGTAATTTGAATTAAGTCATTCTTAACTACTACCTGGTATATTTTGGTTGTCCGCTTCACAGATTGTATCAGCCAGGGAAAGCAATGTGTGCTCTTTCTAAATGTAGCAGTTGTGTTGCCCTGACAGAATCCGTTTTCACTGACAGTGCTAATAATATCTTGCTTTTCCTGCTACTGCTCTGCATTTTTCCAGTACTGCAGACGTTTTTACTGAAAGCTTAACCAACATCTCCTCTGTTTGCTATGTCAGGTCAGGGTGCCACCAATAATTTCAATGTAGCTTTGGCATTTTTCCAGTATTAGCTGCCTGTTCACTTCAGGATTCAGCCTGAGCACCTCTGCATTGTTGACCTCTGAAGCTATTGATTTCTGTAGCTGGAATACATTCAAGTCACCGAAGGAAAAATCTGCTTTCCCTTATCAGCAAAATTGTTTGGTCCTTCTGTAAGCTGCATTTTTAATTTTTGGGTTTACTGCAGGAAAATGCTGTAAACAGTGTTTCTTAATAGCATCTTGTTTATTACTTGCTATCTGGATACTTAATAAAAAGTAAATATCAAGATTTTTTCTTTACAGACGATAAACTTCGGCACAAATAGGTTCATCCAGTGGCAGAGTTCAGCGAGGTTTTACAGAACCTCTTGATTTTCATCCCTTCTCCACATCAGATAGATGCATTCCTCACATCTGGGGGGATAATCAGGGGCATCTGGAAAAGCTTGTGCAAAAGAGCAATGTGTTCACCCTCCCTCCCACCCTACCCTAAATGGAAGAGGACATACTTCTCCAGGCAGTATGGACTAAGAAGAAAAGTGCCTCTTTCTTTGGGAACACAGGAGTTCTTTGTTGCCAAACTGCAGTTGTTCTTGTGTTCTAGCCTTTTCTCTTCTTTCTTACTTCTAATGGTATCTAGCCAGTGAGCACTGTTTCCCATGCTTGGAAAATATAATTAAAGACACCTGTACATCGTAGACAGTATAGAGTCACTTCCATCATTCTTTGCGTATTATGGCTTGTTGATGAACTCTCAGCAGTGATTTGGCTCAGGAGGAGCAAAATGTTTCTGATTTCACCGGCCGTCTCATTTGCACCAAGCTGGCTTCACACTGCTCTGCTAAAAGAGGCCTTAAATTAACAGCAAAATTTGTTTACTACCACTGCTAAATTTCTCAATTATGTGGTTTTGTGGGGCAGTTTCAACGGCTGTGGTCTCAGAAGTCTGAGAAAAATGGACAGCTGCTGATCTTGCAGTTGTATGTTTGTCTGTATACCTGTAGGATGAAGGGCAATATTATTTCTTGAAGTATTCCCATCAGCTGAAACACAAAGTTTGCTTTTATGAAAACTGCAAATATGAAATCTAAATGTGTATTTTATTCTTTAAAAAAATACTTATTGCTGCCAAACAAAGCTATAAATTTTATTTTGTCTAAACCAAATGAAACATTCAGCCTTCCCAACATGAGACATTACGCTTTTTTATTCTCTTCTGAGACTTGAAGGCTCATACAACTAGTTCAATTCCTCCCCATGGAGCTTGTTATCCATCAGTTAAATAGATTGATACAAACTGCTATTTCCTGATCCTGGTCTTGACTAGTATTCTTTTTTAATTAACTAAATCTATTTTTTATTATGTTTTGTTTATTTCTTCTTACTCTACCCATCTTTCCCATAGAAAATATCTTTTTTTGATCAAGAAATAGGCTTAGTTTTGTGATATAAAGACTAACTGATTATTTTCATAATTATTAAACAAAGAGTGTGTGTGTGTGTGTGAAGGCAGGGAGTGAGAGAGTCTTTTATTTTCTGTCAAGTGCCTTGTGTCTTACTTGTGGACTTGCACACTTTTTTTCATATACTTTATCATCAGATGCTTCTTGCAGGTTCAGATGGAGAGACTGTGTCTATTGTAGTTGTGCCAGCTTCCCTGCTAAATGTTTGTCAGAGAAAGGTGTAAAACCCTATTCATGAACAGTGAAAATCAAGACCTGAAAGCAAATTCCCCTAGTGACCAGATTTTACATTTCCTTCCCCATCCCACTGCTTTTCTCTCATCATGAAGTCTGACTTCCTCAGCAAAATTCATTTTGCTGAAGAAGTAGAGTTTCATTGTAGAGAAAATGGTATTTTTTAAAGTTTTCCTACCTAATAAGTCGCTTGATGTTGTCAAGCACTGAATGGGTAACTTGGAAATCAGAAAAACAAGTCAGGCGTTAGTCTCCACACAGTCATCTCAGGTTTATTTATCTACCCTGGTTGGTGCAGCTCTGCCCTTCCAGGTCTTCGGTTCATTGCTATAGAGACAGAGCAGGAACCCTGTCCTCTATAAGCTGATTTTTTTTTTTATTATTTTTTCAACTGAGAATATGTTTACAGACACACAGAATTTACATTTTTCTTCCCATGAATCTCTGCTCACTCTCTCCGGCAGCTGTGAAAGCTCTTTGCTGCTCTTTTCCTTGATCTTAAATCACATTTGAGTGTGTGACTTACAGGTGTCATCCCTTCCCTTGTTGTTGGCAATACAGGCTTACTTTTGGAATTGCTACTTATGAAAGATCAACACGACGGTTTTTGTTCCAGTGGCATAACACTTCCTCCCATTCATGATGAAAATCATGTTGCTTTTTCAAGAGCTCTGCATGTATGCAAGTAAAAAGGTGAGGACTGCATACAAGGTGTACCTTTCAACAGTCAACAAAACGGGGCATTACAATCAGTCCCAACACCCTGAGTTTTAAGAAA
>NW_009648807.1:200175-218591 GCF_000708025.1 Charadrius vociferus
ATAATTTTGCTCCAGTGCCCCACCCAGATTTTCAGACAGACTAAAGAAGATTCCCTTGATCAATGTGCCACACTTCATGGCAAGTTCAACGGAGTGGTGGATGCCCTTGACATCACAGACACAAGACAATTCTCTGTGCCGTACATGCTCAGGTATTTGCAGAATGGGGTTCAGCTCAGTAAATCTTTTTATGTATTTATTTTCACCATGACCTGTGCTTTTGCTATATTGTCAGCAAGGTGGCTGATGTTTCAGCAATGAGACAAGCAATAAGGAGCCATTTGCATCAGTGCCGAGTTTGGCGCTGGTGGAGGCCGAGACTGACATCAGTGATTTACAGCCCTTTTTGAAATAAATTTGTCACCAGATGCCAAAACCAATCACTAGCACTGTTTCAAGTATCAGATTCTGGTTCTTTGATATGTATTTTTGTTCTGGAGTTGCTGACCTGTTTTGCTTAGTTTGGTTTTAAAATAAACCATTTTCTGGTATGTGGAAATAGAATACAGTAGGTATTTGAGCCCTTTGGCCAAAATCAGCTGGAATTGCTATGTGTTGCTTGTTACCAGCACAAAAAAAAAAAAAAGAGCTAAACAAGGACATAGTTGTAAACAAAAAAGAAAGCAAAAGATTTGGCAGCTGAGTGGGGACCTGTATGTCAACATGAATGAACACTTGTAAAGGTAGTGCTCTTGTAAAATCCAATCCTTTTTTTTTTTAATAAAACCTAACCAGCAAAATCTAAGCAATGTGGCTATGCCAAACTACTCCAAATGAGTATGTTTCCCCCTGTTTCTACAATCGAGTGTAAATGGGAGTTGCTATTTTTAGGTTTAATTTTAAAAATAAATAGGTTTCTCTTTAAAAAATGTTTTGCATCTGTTGCATTGGTGACATTCTCTGATTTTTGTCAACTACCTAATCTACCATATGATACAGGCCACTTACATGAGGTAGGAATATACTATAATCTCTACAGGTTTAGATGAACCCTGGTAAGAAACAGTATTGCCAAAATCTAACAAAAATACGTTTAGACCAGGTGCCTCAGGACAGCTATGGCTAGGATACAAGGATTCCTGATACCCAAAAGGATTATTCACTCTTGGCTTCCCCACATACTGTACAATAAAAAGGGAACTATAAATCATACCTTGCAAAACTCGGTCAGGCTTTGATGCCTCAAACTTGCCAAGTTTGTCTTACTATGAAGCAGCTATTTCATACACTAAATAGTAAAAATTAAGTTTTTGAGCATAGAGGCGGGGGATATAGGGATTGACAGTGGAGGTTGTTCCAGTACATGTAGCTCTGAAGGGGCAGTTAGTTCCCTGGTGTGCGGTGGGAAGAATTGCCAGTTCTTTTCAACAGGCCGTGTCTGATCAATATTCAGATTAAACCACTCTGTCAAGGAGAAGCAAAGACTTCCCTCGTTTTGGGGGGCTGCAGTGTGTGTGTCATCCGCCATACACATTGTCATCCGCTTGTATGGTTTTAGGGCAGCAGGGTGCACTAACCTGGATTTATTTGCTTTGGAGCTAAGTATGCTTTAGCAGCTCACGGGGAAATAAGCGGTGGGTCCAGATATAATAAAGGTCTTGTGCCTGCCAGCTCTGCTCTCCCCAGAGTGTGGCCCCAGATCTCACGTGGCCACCTCCTTCAACGGGAACGCGTCAAGCCATCTTTGAATCTGGTGTTTTCTTCCTGCAACTGTTTATTTCCAAAGATACTGCTTTCAAGACATGTAAACTGGAGGGAATTACATTAGCAAACTGAGAAATCCATATAGTTAGCAGTGCTGTGGTTGACTGGTTTGTGTTCTTGGCTTACAGCGTAGTGATATTCAAACTGTCAGCCACATCTAAGTTGGATTTAAATGAAAGTGACTCCAAACTGGCATGTAAAATTCAATTAAATCACTGTGTCAGCTCCTGTATTTGCATTCTGAGGCTTGTGACTAAAATAGGTGTTAATGCTATATATTATTACAGAATAGTGACATTTCTGGTGTCAGTTTCACAGTGCAAGATAAACAACAAAGATACAAATGTAATGAAGCCTTATTCTGAAATGCAAAGCAGGTGCTGTATCCAGCAGAAAATTAAGTTAATCATGAAACTAATTTGATATTTTAAATTCTGAGCAGAGGCTATGCATTGGGCAGATTTAATGCAGTTTGAAAGATAGTGTAAATTATTAATAACATAACTGGACTGAATATCTCTATCCATTCATTCATCCTGAACATGGGAGACTTCCTCCTAAATATTTAACAATAGTTCTAACAACTGGCTTATTTTTTTCCTTTCCAGCCTGTAGGAGAAATAACTTCATTCATTCGTGTCAGTTTTATTTGCATATAGAAACGTGTTCACGGGAATCTAAGCTGGAGAAATACATGTCAATCAGTGCTGTGGCTGCAGTTTGGTGTTGGTCACAGTACTAATAGATAAGACAAGGCAAGCCCAGAGCCTGTCTAGGCTCTGTCTGCTGCATGTCCTATGTTCTCTGCTGCATGTCCTATGTTCGGTGATGGGTTTGTTTTTATAGTGAAGCACAGATGTTGTGGGAGTCCATGGCCACACAGTGATGGTCCTTCATATAGACCTGGCACAAAATATCGGTGTAGAAACCCCGATTCCGTTATAGTGGTGGAGAGCAGAGAGAAGGGAGCTCACAAGGTGAGTGGTTGTAGTTCCTTGAGGTATATGGTGTCATATAATAAGCCAGATCCTAAGTAGAGAAGAGTGTGGATAAAACTGCTTTCCTACCACTTTTGGCATTCCCATTGCTGCCTGTGACTAGGGCAGGCTCAGCTCTCTCGGTTCACAGGAGCAGCCACCAAAGTCTTTATTTGGTAGCACAAGGTTGGCAGAATTATTAAAGTATTCTTCTTACACCAACATAGGAGTCAGGAGCAGTTCCTACACCTCTTACACCCTCTGGACTTCATGGCAAAGCAGGGTGAAAGATGCTTGGTGCACTGCATTGCAGCAATAAAACCTGGAGTTCACAGATGAGTGAAATGGGTTAGGGTGTGATTGGCAAGCCGAGGATCCATGTCTTACAGTGGTTAAGAAATTCCTAAACTGAAGGGAGAGTGTGGTCCCATTTTCTTTCTTTCTTGTATTTTTTTTTTTAATTCACTCTGTTCTTCTGACCAAACAGTATTATCTACCCAAGTAGTCTTTTACTTGGCAAATAATTGTGTGTATTTACTATTCTGCAGAAAATTATTATTTCTGTTTGATGCCCTTGCTCATTTCTCCTTTTTTTGCAGCATTGGGATTGTCATCCACCTGCTGTCCTCCACTTGATTTTAAAGGTCTCAATCTCTCCTTTCCCCATCTTTCATGTATGTATTTCATTCTTTGTAAACTATTCCCAAAATAAACTATTCTGATTGCTGTGATATTTTGGAGTCTAATATCTCAGGAATATGCCCAAATGCATGGTAGAAAAAAATTAAGTGAACAGGCCAAAGAATCTGCGAAGAGACAAGGTAAGAGAAAGACCAATTGGGAAGTGATCCTGTTGGTTCAGTATACATGGGCTAAAGCACTGAATCTTTGCTGTCATGTCTAAATACAACTGACTTTTCTTCTACCATCACTGATTTTTATATAATCCTCTATCTTTCTGACCTTGGACTGTATGAAGAGGACCTTTCAAATTTACAGACTTCAAGAAAATACAGGTCCAGTTTTACCAAGCTTCTCAGCTTTTTACATCATCATATGGGAAGCTGCATTTGTCATAATGTTCCAGGACCCTGTAAAGCTAAAGTCACTGTATTTCATCACGGCGTCGTTAAGGCAGGTTGATCTTGTTGGCTTTTATCAGGTAAAAACTGTGCTTTGGCTCTCAGGGTGTTTTTAGCCAGTTGGTCACAATATTCCTTTCTTTCCATGCATAAAATAGTTTGTGCCTCTTTAGGTGCAGAGGTCATTTTGCACACTGGGTGTAGCTCCTAAAATGAGCCAGAGAGGAGGGGATATGAGCATGGGGGAACAGCTTCAGGAACTGTTAGGGAACCACTCCCAGCTAGTTAAAAAATTATTTCCATGTGAGCTAATACTATTCCTAAAGCTCTTCGTGGAAACAGAGTTGAGTATTATCAAGCTACATCTGGAAAGGCTCTTTTACTCAGAGTAAATTTTTTATAACATGGCTATTCTAGAAGCAAAGGGAAAGCTCTGGTTAGCTTTCAGTCTCGTTCCCAGAATGCTCTTACAGCTCTCAGGGCTTTTCCCCAGCTCTGCCAGCATCTGAATTGTAAGAACAAACCAAAGATTTAGATACAGTTGTACATGCCTTGTAATTTTTAATGAGTTGTCTGAATGACCGTAGTGAATGTTTCCCGCATGGACAGTTTGTGTTTACATGCATGTGTTATGCTAAATGTGTTTTATGGAAAGCATTAGAGTACTGAATGCACATATACTACATATAAAACCCTTTCTCAAGTTGCTTATGATTTCACAGCAATACAGCTTTAACTAGCACTGAAGAGTTTATGAATACCTGATGAACAGGGCAAAGATAAATATGTATCTTTGTTAAAGCATGTGTGTGTGTATAATGTATGTATGCATATTCTTCAGCAAAGGCACTGATTTTGGTGGGGAGCTGAGCACAATCAGCTTTCACTGAAATCACTGACCACCATGAAACATTGTTTAAAACTATGCAACTTTTCCATTCTGAAACTTGTTTTTCTTATATAAGAATGTCTGAAAAGAGGGAAGTGACAGGTGAAGAAGCATGTGGGTGTTTTTTTGGCTTGTTGGTGAAAGTATTAATTTTAGAAAAATCAGACAAATTAGAATTTGGCTTTTTTGATTTTTCTGGAGGAACTTCAGAAGGTCTGAGTGAGGTTTATTGTAAGCATTGTTACCATTATTCAATCTAATTAAAACATGTACCTTTTTCTCCAAGTCCCTTCGTTCAGTCCCTCTCTAGGTCTCCACGTACTGTGGAATTTTCCAGTGCAGACGGGGCTGTTGTTTTGAATGTAAAATAGTCTGGGAAAAACACACCCCGTTTTCAGTGGCTTTTCTCCATGATGAATAAATCTATAGAGGGGAACAGGCTTGTGCTTTTCCTTTCCTTACTTTTCTGAAGTATTAAATAAAACCTTCAGTGCCAACAGGCAGCCAAAACCCCTGTATCTGGGTAAGTGGGACGCTTAGAAAACAGTTTTTAGAATTGACCCTTTAGCAAAGATCTCTTGCCATTTTTGTCGTCTAAATAACAGCTATTTTTTATTGCTCTTATCTTATATCTCTAGTCAGTGAATCTTCCTAAGAACAGTTTATGTGCTAACCAGCTCATTTACATATATACATACTGTTAGAGTAGACAGCCACCAAACTTGGTGCATCCAGAAACTTTGTAGGTGGCTCTGTAGAAATAACAGAGCAAATATAACCTGAAGCAGAAATGAGATGCATCATTTTGAGTAGGTGTAACGGTGAAGTGCTGGATGACTGATCTATAAAATGAGGCAAAGCCACTACTTCATCTGAAGTTGTGCCGTTGTGTGCTTCTGCCTGAAGTCAGTCAAATAAAACAATTGGCCAACTGGATGTAAAACGCAGAGGGGAATTCATTCTGTGACAAGTGTATACTTTCTGAACATGTCAATAAGTCCTCCATCGTTCGTAAACTGGTTTTAATTGAATGCTTGGTTAGAAAATGTGGAACACCTGCACTTGGCAAGCACAGGGAAGAGAGAAACACATTGCAAGTGTTTGTTTATGCTATGCATAGTTTGTAGGAATTTGTGGGAAAATTATAGCAGAGTATTGTCCTTCCTCCCTTCTCCCCCAAATTAGAGCCGAAGATTGGGTTTTGCTAACCACTAACCAACTCTGATTCTGTACTTTCCTCTGACGCTCTGCCCTGGCCCGCGCAGGACTGACTAGCAGCAGGAAGCGCTCATCTCACGGGTACTCCCAGGAGAGAAGTAGATGTGTCATGATGCAGGCAAGATCACTAGCATTTTCTGGCATTTTTAACAGGTTTCTTAATAGGTCAGGTTGATTGGAGTCTTAAAAAGCAACAAACAAACAAACAAAAACCCAAAACCATCAAAACCAAACAACAGCAAAAAAACTCCAAACAAACCCCACACGAGTATGATGAGAGGAAGGACTCTGTATGCTGTGATGAGGGCTGGACTTAAAATACTGTGACAGGGAAATGGCTGATCAGATTTTGTAAACAGGGGCTTCAAAGGTGGGGGAGATCAGGGTAGGGTAGTACCAGAAAGGAGTGCCTAACGTTAACACTAAATTTAATCCCATGTAAATATTTGGAACCAACAGATTTAACATCTCTTGCTGGCTCTCTGTGTGTGCACATGTTGTAATCTCAGGCCAGCAATTGCTTATACCAGAGAGCCCATTGCTCACAGGTGTCTTTCTGTGCGTGAAGAGGTACCATTTCAGTATATGCAAACATGACTTTTGAAGATCCGGCTTTTATAGGCAAATCTTTGATAAATGTCTTCTGAAGATGGGGTCTTTTTTCCTATGATGATTTCAAGAGGGAAAGAAAACTCAGTTTAGCTGTCAGTTGCAGACTTCAAAAATACTCTTTCTACACTGGATGTTTAAGGCCTTCAGTACCACCCCATCACTGAGGCTCATTACTAGAATCTGAACAGTGCAAACAGAAAATCAAACTGCACCTTCCATACTATTTTTCTGCTTTCTCTTAAGCACCTTTAGTTTTTGGGAATCCTGATACGCAAAGTATAATTCGTCACTGATTGTTATCATGTGTGGGATTTCCTTTTTACCATGTTCTCATCAGTGTCAGGAGTATGGCCTGTTTTCTTTCAGTGTGTTCATGTAAGTCCAATAAAATACGAAGTCTTATTAAAGTTTTGATTTTGGCAATAGGGTTTATTTTCTAGATGAAAAAATAAGTGGCTATGCTCTCCTTTCCTTGACTGCTTTCTGTCACACTTCCAGGTTTGTGCCATTTAGATATTTTTAAAATTTGAAGAGAAATCAGAATAAGAAAATTCTGAGTTATATTTTCTTTCAGCACTTTGTTCTTTGTACAAACGTTATGCAGCTGTTTAAACTGCCACGAAGAAGTCATGATTTCAAAGGTGGAAGATACCCCAGGAGTTTGGAAGTAGAGAAAACTGTGTGGGTTAATTTTTTTCTGTTTCCCCACAGGAAAGCCTTCTGGAACTGAGGTCTAGACATAGGACTTCAGTGCAGACAGAAGCTTAGGCAGTAATACAGTAGACTCTGTGTAAACATTTTCCTCCAGTTAAAACCTCCCAGTAGCACAAGTTGTAGCTGCACCCAGATTCGTCACTCAAATTCAGTCCGTGGGCCGCTGTTAGCACTCCAGGGTTACACTGCTTAACATTCAGTTTAGATACAGCTCCTTTAGAAAGCCTACTTACTGAGCTGTGATTTAGTGTTCAGTATTGTTACTTACTCTGGGATATGTGATTAAAACAGAAACACCTTCACTCTCTGATTGGTATAAAGGATAACTCTTTATGGCCAGGAGTGGAATTTTGGAAAAGGAGAGAGGAAAAACAAGGGGAAAAACAAGGACCCATTTAGTTTTTCATTAAGAAACCGTGTAGTGATGATATTCAGATGAGAAGACACAACTGTTCCTGTAAGAAATGAAAATAACAAAAAAACAACAACAAAAACTTAGTGTCATGTTTTGTTGCAGCTCTGTCAATACCACCTTTGTTATGATCTGCAAATGCAGACAACGTAGTCGTGTAAATGTGCCACTCGTTATGGATCATTTACCTAAAGCGCCTGTGGAGTGGAGGTTCTGCAGGCTTCTGGGCTGGTTGTGGTGTAACTGGTTTGCATGGATTTTAAGGGGAAGAGATGACGTGAAAATATCAGTATATGCAAAATGCGAATATTTGGGGGAAATGGCAAAGCGTGAGTCTGTGGGACAGCAGATTCCTTAGTGGAACTGAGTTAGCCTCATCTGTGCAAGCAGGCGGTTCACTAGAAGCTATGAGCAATAGTGAGGACAGAGGTTTTTCAGGCTGATGGTGTCAGGTTCAACGCATCCAGTGTTCCAGTCGATGTCAGTGTTTTTCAGCCTGAGGGAAAATGCAGCCTGATGCAAACTGCGTTAGGGTTGAGGCACTCAAATGGGAAGCATTTTTATAATCAGTCTATTTCATGGAATGAAAGGAGAAGACCCACTGTGGCATGCTGGGATATATGTTGTTAATTGCTCGACATAACAATTCTGTTTCTTCAGTAAGATCTCTCTTTTCCCTTACCTGCTCTCCCTATGAAATGATCTTGTCAATATGGAGAGAGCAACCCTAAGGAATCTATAATTTAATGAAAAATTGCTGTTGCCATGGCATAGGAGAGTTCTGATTTTATATTGAAAGAATTTCTCAGTCTCATTTGCATTGCCTGACTCTCTAAACAGCTATATCAGCTGTTAGGATTCAAACAATTAAAAATGCTCTATTATTAAGAAGAAATTAAAAGAAGTAATCAGCTTAACACAATTCCAGCTCAAAAACCCCTTCCCTGGCAGCTCACAGGAAAAGCATATTTGTATGCTGTTAACATACAAAATTGGCTTAAGTTAAAATACGCTGGGGCAAGATTAAACCAAAGCAAAGACAGTGATAAAAGAACTAATGTTTTCTTTTCACTGTGAACAATGTGACATTTCATCAGTTGTTGTTGTTAGTATGTTGCATGAAAATACTATGCTGAAGCCTACTATGCAGGCTGTTACAATCTCCTAAGTGAGACTCATATATATTTCTTGGCATCTACTGAATTCCCCTGTTTATTTGACTGAAATGTTTGTACCAGGCTTGTTCTTGTTCCATCTTCAGTGTTTGAACAAGAGAGAATTTTTCCCCTCCTTTTTTTTTTTAATTCCTTGGTTTTGTGGGTGGATGTCATAAAGTTTTATAATCCTGATGAACTGATAGTAACTGGGTTGAACTTAACACAAGAAGAGGCAGATGGTACCTACACCTCCTTTGCTATTCCTAAGACGCCTATTGCCATCATTCAGCAGCCTCCGCAGTTATCCTCTTGGATGTCTGCAGGATAGATGCTGCAAACTGCACTGCAGCTCACCAGATGATTTTGCGGCACATGGGGTGGTGCAATCTGTTGTACAACCACGAAGGGCATTGGCCAGCTTTCATGCCCCAGGTTAAAAAAGCCTAAAACCATAAAAGTTTGGCTCCTGCCCCTTTAGATATTCTGAGCCAAACTTCAGGGAAGTGCAGCTCAGGAGTAAGAGTTTGGGTTTCCATTTTATTTCTGTTGCTAAAGATTTTGGCTCAGTGTACAAGAGATCCAGGCCTACCTGGGATGCCCAACTTCAACACTTAAAGTCACGCAGGCTCTCTGCCCTGCCTTGTGTGCTTTCTTTGGTGTCCTTTCTCCCTGCTCTCCAGTATACTGGTAATATTTTTGTTTGTTCGCCCCCCTTCCCTTTCGAGAATATCCATTTCGCTGTATATTTGACCCTCAATCGTTTTCACATCTGTGGTTGAAATTTACCTCTAGAAGAAAGTCTGAGCACCAGCTTGGGCACTGAGCGCTTCCAGGCACTCCTGAACTTTAAGAGAAGCTAGTCATGCCTGTGCCTTGTGGTCTGGGGCTGTCCTGAATGACATCATTGGCCCTGGTTCAATGATTTCACTCCCACGTGGGTGAACCTCCAAACCACCATTTTGAAAATGAAGCTCATTTTTCTCAGAAGGATGCTTTTCACCCTTAGCGTGTGGCATACTACATAGAGTCCATATACCAGGGTTAACATGGATTTCCTGTTTGGTCCAACAGAAGCATAAATTATTCCTTGATTAGCATATATGGACAGCTACAGCTAGTAAGTGCATGCATGCATGTGTCACATATGTGTCTTTTATAGGCATATGCCAGAGATGAGCGTGAGTTTGGATTTTTGGTGCTGGTTAGAGAAATGAGACTTCCCTAGGGAATCAATTCCTTAGTGAAAGAAGTCTTTTTGTAGAAGGCATTTTAAGTGGGATTATTGCTGTCCTTTGTAACACTGATGAAATCCTCCCAGGAATTAGGTGACAATGTTTGGCAGTAAGAACACCCAAGTTGTGTCCAAGAGCTAAACTGACTTTTGATCTCTCAGAATTATCTTCTGACATATTCTGGGATAATTCCTTGGGGGCCTTCAAGAAGGCTGGAGAGGGACTTTTTACAAGGGCATGTAGTGATAGGACAAGGTAGTAATGGCGTCAAACTGGAAGAAGGTAGATTTAGAATAGATATCAGGACAAAAATTTTCACTATGAGGGTGGTGAGGCACTGGAACAAGTTGCCCAGGGGAGTGGTGGAAGTTTGCAAGGCCATTTTGGATGGGTCTTGGAGCAACCTGGCCTAGGGGGAGGTGTCCCTGCCCGTGGGCGGGGTGGGGGTTGGAACTGTATGATCTTTAAGGTCCCAATCCATTCTACGATTCTATGATTCTATGATTCTTTATTGCCTAAAAAAAACCACATTTAACTCTATGTTCTGTCTCCAAAGTCCTTCCTAACTTCTGCTATATGAGTAAATAAAATTATTTTACATAGGTAAATATCACCCTTTCATAAGAACAAATAAAAGCCAACTGTTGTGAATGTCTGACCCTCCTTTTAGTCTTTTTTCCATTTCTCATTGAAGCAAACAAAACCATGTGAATCTCAAATACTCATGGGAGGGGAGAAAGAGAAAGGGAGAGGCTGTTGCTTCTTTTTTTTTGGATCAATGAGTATGCCCAGAGACACTGAACAGAAAGAGGCTCCCATTGTGCACAAGCTGCGCAGACATGTGAAAAAAAGCAGTCTGTTCTTTTAATATATTACTGTAATAAATACGTGTATATAGTTGGTAAGTCTATAGTATGCTGCTGCAAAGTTGTTGTTTGTCTCCCAGTAGCCTTCCAGAAAATGTGTTAGTACATTTGCATCTCTTGTGCACATTGCTCAAGCTTAGAGCTGTTGCCTTGTTAAGTAGGGGAACATGAGGGTGAGTTTAGATTTGTTTGGGAAGCTGACTCTGATGTGTCTTCCTCCTGTTTGTCTGGTATCACTTCTTGCTGACAGTGTTCTGCAAGGGAATTTCCCTTAGGAAGTAAGGTTTTTATTGGACTAGTGCTTCTCTGAAGTATGTATACAGGAAAATAACAGTGGTAATGTCATGCAGGAAAAAATAACTCCTTAAGAGCTCCAGCAGGCCTCCCTAAATATTGTCACATATTGTATAATACAGGGAATCATAAAAATAAGTAGTGATTATAGACACACATTTTTGGAGGAAAAAAAAAAAAAAAAAAAGCCAGTGTTATATTTGAACAAAAGACCCTTGCATACAATGCCAATTTTGTATATGTACCTTTTATATAAGGTACATACAAGAGCACCAAATTTCATAGCTGTGTAATCCAGAAATATGGTAATCAGCTGCTCAAATATGTAAATAACAAAAAGCTATTGATTACATGGCGAGCAATGTTCAAATACTATATGAAAAGCAGCAGAAAATCTGCAGGAAATGTATAATTACACAATTTGTTAAGCCTTTGTATTTTGCATTGACGAGACATCATCTTGTGTATATATATGTTTGCAAACGAAATCAGATGTTCATCATTTAATGCTTCATTTGCTAATTATAATGTGGGATCCAATACAGCAATAAGCATCTACAGTGAATAGAGGCTGACTGTAGCTCAAGAGTAAGCTTTTTCCATGTTTGAATCTCACTTCTAGGTGAACATGATCCCTTTTTTCTTTATTCTGTCTCCAAAGCTTTTGACTCCCCTTTACAACTCCAGCTGTTGGCCCAGCAGTCATTCTTAAGTCATGTAGCTTAGGTCTGAAACTTACCCCGTTAGGAGTGTCAGGCTCTATCATAGCTGTTAAGCCACGGCCTTTTTTAGTGGGATGTTGAAGGTCGATGTTGGAAGGGTACCTCAGATCTCTGGCTTCAGATTTTGACTGGTAGGGGCAGGCAATAAGGAGAGAAATCTCCTTCTCACCTTCTATCTTTGCTTGTAGATTAGCTCCATTCAAAACTTTTGGACTCCATCTACCCTCGGGCTGTCGATACCTTTTCTCTGTACTTCCTCTGAGGGTCTGTTCCCTCTGCCATCCTTAATGCTGTATTTCAGCCCCTGACTTTAGAAAGGTCAGCAACCAAGATTGTTGTTTATCCTGTTAGCAGGCATGCAAAGAGAAGGAAACATTTGTGCTTTCATTCTCTTACCTCCTTGAAAGTCCATTTAAACTGACATTTGTAATGTGGGAATGCTACACTTTTTTTCTTCTTTCCCCAAGTTGTCTGTCACTTCCTGGCTAACCTTTTAATGTAACAAGCCTAGAGATTTTTATTCTTGTTTTCAGTGGGGAGGCTCCAGTGCTCCTGGAATGGAGGTACCGGTGTTAATGAGAATGTGACTCTGAACAATTATCTGCACTTCCAGGTTCCTGGACTGGTGTGGAGGATTTGGTTTAACTTGTGCCTTTGTAAGCAAAAGTACAGTTACTTTAGCTGGACAATCCAATGCAGGGGGGAGAGTAGAGTGAGCTTTGGTTATTTTATTAACATGCTCTCAGTTTAGGTCCTCAGGAAACCTCCAACCAGTATATATTTCAAGATGTCTCTGTCCAGCATAATATTATGATTAGAAGCAAAGGAAGCAGAAAAAAAAAGAAGAAAGAAAAAGATTTTCTTACTGAAACAAAGTGAAGGACGTTTTTTATTTCCCCAGCCTGAAGAATCTCTGGAAGAATAACCCAAGATAGGACTTGGCAAGTACTTACTATGCCCTCTGCCAAATAATGGCTAGAGATCTAGCAAATCTAGTTACTAAATGAGCTGAGCAGGAAGAGCCTGTTTGAAACTGCTTAGAAATACTAGCACTATTGTCAGCAGAAGACAGAAGACGAGGGGATTATGAACTGCAGCCACTGAGGCCTCATGTCAACCAAGTAAGATCGGAGTCAACAGTGGACAGAACAGTGCGGGGAAAGCAGGAGAGGGGAGACGAGTGTTGTTGAGCCTCATATGCCGCTCTTGGCACTCGACCTACTCTCATTATTGTTACTTTGCGTGGCTTTTAGTTGATAAATAAAATATGGAGTAGCGTCTAGAAACAGACTGAAGAGAGCTCAACTACTGCCTAACTGCTCTGTGGTGCAGTTGCCGCATAAGAGCTATCTTTTTGGAATTAAAATGGCAACCAGTGGCATTTTATGGACTGGGACTAGCAGTAATGCTTTACAGTAATAGACCATGAATATGGTGGTTGAGGGAAGTATAATGGCTTTATTCCTAGGCAAATCCAAGGAATGGCTTTTAAACAGTCCAGAGAGTCTGGTCTGTAGCTGGACTGAACTGGCACCAGTTGCTAGAGCAGATTGCATAAGTGACCCAAAAGGGATGGCAGAGAATAGCTTTCCAACTCCCAAGAGCAGAGGGATCCGATTCAGGGAAGCTGTCTCAGCTGTCAGGGCAGTTCTTCCATGTCAGTGGACTGAAAAATATCTGTATTTTTCCCTTTGCAACTGAAAGCAAAAGCAGGCTTTTGAAAGAATATTTTAAAAGTACAAGAGCTTCAGGCTTCTGAGGGCTTAGTCTTCCAAAATGTTGATGATAGCTCATAAAAACTAGTATTCTGCAAAGAGACACTGTACAATTTCTGTCTTGCATCCTTCTAAAAGGTGAGTGCTGGCTCGATACGGAGGATAATTCACTCGCTATGTTAATGCTGGGGAAGGTGCAACTTCATTTAATTCTGTAACTGCATCGTCTCTGTTTCAGCACTGGGGAGGAAGGTGCTGCTTCTTCATACTGAAATCCTGTGTAGGCACAATGGCCAGAAAGCTTTCCAGGAGCAGTCTGGCTGGGCTTGTCCAGGTAGGTGTTCAGCAGCTTCTACCACGTCTTTCCAGAAGGGCATTCGTTTTCTGGCAGTGTGCTTGGGAAGGGGAGTGAGCCCTGACTGACTGAGCTGTTCTGAGGCTTGAAGAAAACAGGGGAGAGCAGCAGCTTGTATTCTTTAGGGTTTCTGGGGCAGTAGACCAGGAGAGGTCTCCCATATCTTTTTACAGCCTGCCTTGGCTTCCCTTTCTTGCTGGGTGAAGGAGAGCCTCCACGTGCTTGCGGCTTGACTCCAAGCTCAGAGGCTGGGTTTGCAAATGGCTTTCAAACATTAGCCAAAAATATTAGTCTGTGCATGTGTATGTGGAGGCGTGGGGGAGGGAGCGTTGCTCCCTTGTGCAGTCGCACAGAACAAGCCACAATCTGGCGTGCTTTTGGTTATTAATAGCAAGAATATGGAAGTAGGGCAAATATCCTTCCTGATTTATCCTGACCTGAATAATCCATATAGTCTTCGGGCCATAGACTAGCGATTCTGTGTCTAGCTGTCACATTCCTGAATTTTAGGAAGTGATATCTGTGACCATTTTGTGTCACGATGATCAATGTCACATTAAAGAGAGAAGCCTGCAGGCAGGCGTGTGAGCTGTGGGAGCACTGCTTGATTAGGGAAGCGCTGGGGTGGGGATGCTGCTCGCTGTCACTCCGCGCTGTCAGAGCTGACCAGACAAAAGATCCTGAGGGAGAGGTCACCCTGGCCTGGGGCTGTTCTGCTGGGGAGGGGGGACAGCGAAAGATGCTCCAAAAGGCAGGCCATGGGCAGAGGAGAGAAGTTGAAGAGCCGTGAAGCAACACTGAAGGAGGCAGGAGACATTTGATTCAGGAGCCGGGAGGGGAAAGAGAAAGAGGGAGAGATGTGCAGAACCCCGTATCCCTGTGGCTAACCATTCCTAGGCAGGATCAGGGTGTTCTGTGGCAGTGCAAGCTGATCCAGGAATATTGAGCTGTTTAAAAATTTAAATAGTGATGAGACTCAGGAAAGGCTCCGTGGTGTTACTGGAAGTTGGGCTTTTTTTTCTCCTTTTTGTTTCTAAAAATCATGAATACACTGAATTCCGTATTTTTATTCTCCTCCCAGCTTGCAACACGGTGTTTTTCACACCTGTATTTGAAATCACAGCAACTTCTTTGACTAAATGTGCAGATTTGCCATTGTGGCCTACTTACATTCCTAGCATGTCAAGAGAGACAAACAAAAAGGCATTAGCTGTGATAAATCCAGCTAAAAGATGCCTAGGACACAAATCAAAAGTCCTCATTTGGTCAGGTTTCCCGCTGACTTCCACGCGATTTGGCATGATTCTGGTGTAAAGCATGCAAGCTGGAAGAATAGGGTGCACATTTGCATCCTGTTATTGTTCTGAGTGTTATTCTGGTAACAATTTTCTTTTTCTGGATGGGCACACAAAAAAGCAATAAATATTATTGCTGATTGCGTTTTAGAAACTGCAGGCATTAGTTGGAACATAGGCCTATTTGCTAGGGGTAGAACGAGTATATAGGGAAACAAATCCTTGCCCAGAAGTATTTAAAGCCTAATATTAAATCAAGACACAATGCAAGAAACAAGAGTAGCATGAAATGAAGATGGCTGTGCTAACAGTCTACTGTTATTTAAGCTAGCTAATGAACAATTTGGTAGCTTCAAATCATCTAGCATTTTGTGCACGTTGTGATATGTTTCTGTTCTGCTTTAATGCAGATAAGTAAATAAAAGAGTGGTTTCTACCAAGCTGGTTTCTGGAAGCGCAGTGTTTGAGTAATACCAAGGGGCGATCAGTCCATTTGTAAATACTGTGTTTCAGTGTGTCAACCCTGTTTTTGGACCTTAAATGTCAGCATGAAACCTCCCTCTGTGCTCCAGTGAAGTAGCCACGGTTACACGCCTCCTCCTTGCACATCCCTTCCCGAGCCACAGCAGGTGAGGAAGCACCACGGGTCCCCCGGCTCTTCCCTCCACATCTCACACTCTTCTCCCACCAAACATGTGCCTCCATTCACACCCACACCCACACACGCCTTGCAGAAAGCTCTCAGCCAGAATGAATGCAGCACCAAAAGACAAACACGCATCTCCGAACGCCAACGACCACCTTGACAACCTCGGTGCCTCTGTGGAAGGGGCTGGAGAGAGAGCTGAAGCTGAGCAGGCGAAGCCAGGGCAGCCCCAGCCACCATCTCTCCAACGCCTATCCCTTTTGCCCGGGAGCAGAGGGCAGCTATGGCAGCGCTCCCTTTCCTCTCACCGCCGGGGAAACCACAGGGCCCCAGGTCCTCACTCGGCCAGGGAGGCCAAGGTTCCCACAAGTGGAGAAGAGAGAGCATGCCGGGATTTTCCTGTTTGCTTCTGAAACGCGGATGCCGGCTATCCGGGTGCCTCCGTGTGTGTCTGATGGG
Source organism: Charadrius vociferus (assembly GCF_000708025.1). Taxonomy (NCBI): domain Eukaryota; kingdom Metazoa; phylum Chordata; class Aves; order Charadriiformes; family Charadriidae; genus Charadrius; species Charadrius vociferus. The sequence goes on from NW_009648807.1 coordinate 216,525, forward strand.
AAGCGTGCTCCAGCACTTGGGGCTCCATGGCTTGTGGCATTTGTGAGCCCAGTTTGTCAGCGGTGAGTTATTCTTGTCAGGTTTCCAAGTAAACAGCAGACAGATACTTACCCCTTTGAGCTGTTAGAGTTTGCCAAGAGAACTGTCTGAACTTTGAAATTTCTCCTTTTATTTTCTGCCTTCCTGACCCTGCCTCCGCCGACAGCAGGTCCCTCTTGTCAGGGGAGTGTCCTGCAGGCACAACACAGGGAAATGGAGGAGGGGAATTTTCACCTCCAGAAATCCTGTTTGGCAAGACAAGGATGTCTGGATCTGGGAGAGGGACTGCAGCTGGCAGCTCCGTGCAGCTAGGACTCATCTGAGAGACTCTCCCGGAGTCTGGAGAAGAGTGTTTCTCCAGAGAGAGGGGGCAGGGTAGGAGCACGCACGTAGTAACAGCAACTGGGTTGAGGGGTGATAGCTCATTAAAGCTGTCACGGCTCTATGGTAACAGCGTGTACGGCATCCACATCTAAAGCAAACACACAGGCTTTGATCAAGTTTGCTCTTAGTGTACTAGTGGAGTTCAGCCCAGCCTGGGCACCTCCGGAGCTGGAGACTTTGCAGCTTGCAGAATAAGCCCTGTCTCTGCCTCTACAGGGACGCTTTTGTCAGGTTTCTTGTTGCTGCGCCCAGCCCCTGTCCAGCGCTCATGCAGAGGGTCAGCTTCGCCATCCTCTGAAGCTATGAGCAGGCAGCAGCCTGGGCTTTAGGTTGCCTTCTCTACCATAGCCCCCTTAGCGAGGTTCTCAGAGGCCCTGCCCTAACGCTGTGTGCGTGAGAAGAGGCAGGGAGGTCTATGGAAGGAGCAAGGTGTGAACAGCTTCTGCTAAGTTATTTTTGCATGATCCGTACATGCCTTGGGCTTACATGGAGTCTGTTTATGACTGGGTGTTACGGTTTGAGAAACGCATAACAATTTGTTGTCATTTAGACAATCATTCTATCACTCAATGACCCCTCCCCACCCAGGAAAGGGAATCGGGAACAAGCAAGGAAACCCGGGAGTTGTAGTATAAACAGATTTAATAGAGTAAGATTAGATAATTAACATTAATAGCACTAAAGAACCAATATTGATGCCGATACCAATACAGAATATGCAAAGATTATACTCAGCCAGTTCTACCAGTAGGAAGCTGCGCGCTCCCAGCAGTGGACAGCAAATGTCGGACACTGCGAGCGCTACAGCTTCGGGAGGAAGGGAGGGTCTCAGGAGTCCGGCACCGGGGCACGGAGTTATCAGGATGGTAGCCATCAAGGGAGGGAGAGAACTTTGCAGCAAACTTTCTAATTTATAGTGAATGTGACGTTGATGGTATGAAATAATCCTGTTGGCCAGCTTGGGTCAAGTGCTCAGATCTTGCTCCTCCCCATCCCTGCACCTGGCAAGCTCAAAAACACTGAGACCTTGAAACCCGCACACCACAGCTGTCTATAAAGTAAATATTTTCACCAATTCAGACACTAGAGTCTTCTAAAAGTGCAGTCTTCCCAAGTATTAGAAGAGAAATTAGTCCTGTTTCTCTCAAACCAGGACACTGGGATAAAACATAAAAAATGCTGAAGTATCTGGTACGTCTGTCTGTTTCCCTCTTTAAGATATGAAATAAATTGCATAAAGCTAATAGTCCAAATTCTGGAATAAAGAGCATTAGCCACAGTCCAGAACATATCACCTTTTTGCTTTGTGAAATGAACAACTCTGGAAATGATGTTTGAAGGCAGTTTTCTATCATGTGCTCAAAATGCTGCAAGCCAGGTACTTATTAATTACAAAATGTAGTTGCCTAGTTCTGGTCTTTGGAAAGGGAGAGGACTTCGGGCCTTTAGGCATTTCTTTGGGGAAGAAATGATCCAGCTCTGCTGAATCAATGGGGTGTCTTCCATTGACTTTATACGTTTTGGCTAATGTCCAATCTGACCTCCCTCAGCTTCTGTTTGGGTGTTTGAACAGTGAGATCATCTTTGGCAGCTAGTAATATATTTTTGAAATTTTTTTTATACCAAAGTGAAAATAAATGTTCA
>NW_009648807.1:218623-222629 GCF_000708025.1 Charadrius vociferus
GGCATTGCTGTTTACTTTTCGAAGCCCAGTTTTGAATTTCTTCTCGTCTTGGGGAACATCACAGTAAACGATGCAGGGGAACAGAGGCACGGTTCAAATACATCCTGACAGTAAGCAGGTCTGTAAATACACATGTTTTAGGAAAGAATCTTTGTGAAGGATCTGTTTCACATAGACTTCCCAAATGTTGCAGGGGGTTGCATCTTTTATATGCCATGCAGCTCCCATCCTTAATAAAGTTGCCGTTTTTCTTGTAATTTGTAAAACTTACAACTTCTTCCCCAAACACACCCTTTCCCTTCTTCCTGCAAACTCCTTCGTCTGGGTGTGTGAGGTTTCTGTGCCACGGAGGTCTTCTATTCATGGAGCAATTCCTACTGGCTCCAGGTTAGACTTTGGTTCTGGCACTGTCCATCTCCTACCCTTGTCTTTTTCCTTAGAAGATGACCGTGTGAGGAAGTGAGTCTGCAACTGAAGGTCTGTAAAGGGCTGTTAGAACTGCAAGTGGCAGGCTTTAGTGTGGCTCGTTGAAGTGGGACTCAGCCAGCCCAAAAGGTGTGCTGAGCTGAACGTGTCCCAGTTCCCTGTCGTAACATATAGTGTATACCATGCCGACAATCATTTGTTTTTTAGCATAAGTAATCACTGATATGTCCTTTTAAGTGAGATTCACAGATGCTGATTACATTTACTGCATAAATTACTTCATTATTAAAATCAGGTCATTTGAGCCCCAAAACCATTAACATGCAAACTATTAGCATAATTTCATAAGCTAATAAATCAAGCACAGGAAAAGAATTAAGCGGTTCCTAGTGATAAGTGTTCCTTCAGAGATTAAGAAACACAATTTTCTTATGCATATATTAACATTTTAAAAGTGAATTCATGCAAAAGCAATTTTTTCTGCATATATAAAACTTATGTTTAATAATCTTTATACTCAGCCTCCAGAACTGTTTCAAAATTAATGTTTTTTCTCAGATCACTGTGCAGGAATTTGACATTGAACCAGCTAGCCTGTTTTGATATACTCTACCTGTAAAATTCTTTATGCCTTGATTAAACAGTAAAAGTTAAGAAATAAAACAAACCAAGATATGATTTAGAAGAAAAATAGCTTGGGTTCATCTCAGATAATGAACTGTTCATCCAAGGTAAATTTTGTATTCTTAATCTTAAGCAGTACCAATGAAATTGCAATTATCTCTATAATTGCAATCTAGAACTGTGGTTGTCATCTTCCTAAAGTGGTGCATTAAAATTGATTTAATTCCCATTTCTTATGTAACAGATTGTAATATTGGCCAGAATAATGCAGAGATAGGCTCCTCTATTCACTCTACTGACTAGATTTAAAATAATAGAGTAATACAACTGTAATTATTTGGATACACAAAAGTTGCAGGGAAACAAAGAAAATTCCAATGTAAATGAAACCATAATAAGCAACAGATGACAATGTCCAAGAATTTTATTATGTTAGGAGATGTCCATGATTTATTTATGTTTATCTGCTTTTGTTTTCCAGCTCCTAACCTACTGTTTTGGTTTATTTAGTATATTTCTTTTTCAATATGAGACACCCAATGATTTGCTCCAAGGAATAAGAGAATATAATGTTTTCAGAATGGTGCTCACCATACCGGGTATTTTGGGTCTCTGGGTTCCTACAGCGCGACCACAGCCTCTTTCTTTTCTAGCCCACATGTGAAAAGACACTCAGATAGCTTTTAGCAATTGCTTGTGCCTGCTGCTGTTTGATGACTGACTTGGCTAAGACGACACCACCATGAGAACTGCCTCTTTGGGCAGGCTTGGCTTGTTGCTGTCCATCTCCCTGAACTGGTTCACCAGACCACCACTGGCCCTAGGGAGGTGATGACGACATGCAAGAGGGGATTTGTGGGGACAGCCATTTTCAGGGCAGCTGGTTGCTGTGTCAGTTTTGCTGCAATTTGAAACCACAGCCTCAGCCACAGGAGAACCAGTGTTGTCCCAAGTGCAGTGGTAGTGGTCACCCAAGCGCGGGCAAGGTAGCAGGTCAGTCAGCAGACAGCCCCTGCGGAAGAAGAGGAAACAAAGAAATGTGTTACGGTCACTGTTTTTATAGTGGTGTAGCTCATGTGGTGGGTGAGTTGGACCAGTGGCTCAGAAGACCAAGTATTAATTACCTCATTAAGGAAACAGCAGAGCACTGTTGATGTGCAGCTTTCCACATCTGTTGTCCAAACCAGATTTTTCTTGTTGTGTGCTTCTTCCTTTCCTTTTTGCACATCAGGAAGTACAGGGATGTTGTAAATCCCCCAAATTATTAGTGTTCTCCTTGCCTTTCCCCAGTTGGAGGATTCAGTGCCTCATTCCTCAGTTAAGGTATTTTTACATTCTTCTTTTTAAAGCAGATATTGAATTACTGCTGCTCCTGTCGGGTCTTTAGCTTGTTTGGAGAATGTGCGTTGCTTGTATATGCATAAATAATGTCTTTCTGTTGAGGATTCTCCTGAACTGTGTTTCGGGTATATCTTCAGAAGGGTTTATCACAACTCCATTCCAAATCATAAACTCATTTTTCAAAGTTTGTGTGACTAATTGCAGAGAGGAGATGATGTATCTAGCACAGGGAAGGTGACAGCACCCATGTGAAATGGTATTTATGAGAATTTTCTAATTGCCGTAGAATGGTTATGGAAAATTTGGCAGTGTTGCTTTCCATATTGCTGAAGCTGAATATTAAAAAGGAGACTTGAAATCTTGTCTGGACAAATTGGCATGATTTGGGAGTTTTTGCAACATAACAGTCCCACTTAAAGTCAAATGGAGGCTACTGTGCAAATGCAAAACCTGACCTGATTCCTTTGTTCATATATAGTAGAATCCTGTTGAAGTCAAAGGCAGATTACTCACCTGAATAAAATTTCTGGGTCAGGTTCCACATTTGCATGAATGAATATGTGTAAAAACAAGAATTTGAATTTCCAGGATTCTGTAATAATTATTCTCAGGTAACACTGATATCTTCCCTTTTAAAATGCTAAGGAATCTTTTTAATGTGGAACACCCAACATGAAGTACTTCACTTATCCAGGCAGCATCCTAATTTTCAACAGTGTGTGAAGAGGTAGGTTCCTCCAGGCAGTGTTCGTCACACCTACCCCAGGCTTCTGCTCTCACTGCTTCTCAGAGGACTCCGTTCCTCTCCACATGCTAGAGGGGAAACTTCAGAAGACATTCAGCGGGCAAAACAAGGCATCTCTGCCTGGGTTCAGTGAGTGTTCCTCCAAGAGAACAGAGAAATTCAAAATTCATTTGAACCACAGTTGTTCATACTGCCATCTTGTCTCTTCCGACCCACTTATCTGCTTTCTCTGTAAACTGTGACCCCCTGATGAAGTTGTAAATTCACCTTGGAAGTAATTTCTAATATAAACTAGTTGCTGGTATGCCTGTTTATCAAGGCTGACTGAGCAGCGGAAAAGGATATTTTTAAAAATTCAGTCTTTGAATGATGGGTTATTCATTGCATTAAAAGCTTGTTCATTCACCAATCTGACCACTTCTAAACTACTACTGGCACATTATACATGCTTTCCAAACTCATGAAGGAAGAAAACGGAGACAAGCGGACTGTGTTGTCTGTGCTTGGCAATTACAGTGCAGATCAGTGGCGGGTGAATGAATCAAAGTCCATCTCTAACGGATTCCCTTAATACGAAAAACTGCTTTATATGAAAGTGCTGCACTTCACACACACACAGTTCAGAGGTGGGAAGGCCAGGAAGAGTCTGGCTGAGGCATTCTGTTGTTGGTGTACTCAGTTTTCTTTCTGCATGTCCGCAGTGGCGGCTGTGCTACCGTGTCCCTCTGTAACCCAGCCAGGAAACGTGCCTGTCCTCCGTGTCTGCTTCTCAAGCACCACCAGCAGAAGGGGGACAGGCTGTCATCCCGCTTCTTACTCCCTGTCTTCCCTGCAAGTGTATGGGAATATTCTCCTGCATTTGAAGAAGGG
>NW_009648807.1:222641-224573 GCF_000708025.1 Charadrius vociferus
TGCTCTGGGATACTTATAACCATGACAAACCCAACAACTTGCTTCCTTCTTTCCCAGGAATCCAAAATACTTGTGGGAATCCTAGGCTACTGCAGATTTTCTTCCAGGAGAATGATATTGGCACCAAGATCTTTCTGATGGCAAGAATGGCTGCTGTTTTGGTTTGGTTGGTTGGTTTGTGGGGTTTTTTGTGTTTGTTTTTGCTTTTGTTTAAAAAAAGATCTCTGTCTACAATACAAAACGAATGCTGCCTTATTTTCCTCCAGCACAGAAAATTCGAGTTGAGGAGGGAACACTGTGTAAGAAGCAGTGCTATACTACTCCACTAAGATGTTCAAAAGCAGGCTCAAAATTGCAATTTGCCTCTTTTTAAGATTATTATTCTCCCAGTTAACCACCACATACAGCATTTTAATTAGAAGTAAGTAACTTCAGATGGTTGAGGTGGAAACTGGACCATTCACCAGAGGTTATTTCAGGAGAGGATGTACTTCCAAAGTCCATTGGGACCTCCATGAAAATCTCTGTGGCTATTTCAGTAACTTGCTTTGTTACCAAATCTGCTCGTTTATTAAACTAGCTACCCAGCTCAACCATTGCTCCAATACTGAATTGGCAAATATTTATTTAAGAACAAAGCAGCTGTATAGTACCTGTCACTTTAAAAAAAAATAAATCTACAAACACCAGGATATGTGAAAGTATTTGCCGAGGACCAAAGCTTTTGTGTCAGAAAAGAGTTTAAGAAAACTAGGGGACACATAGTACTCTTGCTTTGTCGTAGGTCCTCTGCTGCAAATTTGAAATTACAGTATTGAAGGTGACTGTGGAGTTTTTGTAAGTGCCAGCTGAACATCTCTGATGTGATGTAAATGGCCTTGGATTATCAAAATCTGATCCTCATTCTTTGCATTGACCCCATTTTCATTATTGGGTGTATATTAACTGTGTGCACTGTTGAAGAATGAGAACCAGTTCACACAAATGTTTCTCCTTTAGTTACGCATCAAGAGTCATGTATCTTCTCCGTTTTCTTACATATCCTTAGATGGGACAATAAACTTCCAATTTTTATGAATGTATTCAGTGGGGGGGGGGGTCTTAAATCTCAAGGTATCTGAAAAATTATGAGACTAATAATACAGTTGCATTTTTAAAGGTTAATTTTATTTAAATGGAGTTCAGATGCTTACTCAAGACCTTAAGAATTTCTGTGAAAATTTATGCAAAACAATGTGATTCAATGTTTTTAAGGTATCATAATATTCTACTCGTGCTTTATCTGCTGTTCTGTGAACCACTCACTGCAGCTGATGGAAAACCTTTTTCCTTTTTCATTACAGATGATCTGTGATTCCAGGTTCTTCCTCAAGAAAAATTCTAAGAAGTTATTAATTGGAAGATTTTGAGGTAAACTGCAAAAGATGAAGAGAATTGCTCTACTAAGGCCAGAAATTGAGCCCACGGGAATTAGCTGAATGATGGTAATATATCTCCCATAGGAGACTGGCAGTGTTGGTTATTCTTCATTTTTATGTGACGTGTGTTAGCTCCCCTTTGTTTACTCATGCATCATGAACACTGCAGAGGAGAATTATGCATAATAGTATATATTCAGGACATTCTGGCAATATGATTTGCTTTCAGAAATGAGCCTCCAAAACTTATATAAAAATCTATCTGTGGCTTGTATTTCAAATAAACAGGTCCTTTGAAATTACTCGTGACACCGCAGAGTGTTTATAAAGTGACTAATGTTTACAATCAGCTCATTTGTTAGCATGCCATCCTCTTGTTTGGACTGGCTCTCCGGGCATTTGGGACCCATTTTTGAACCAAGGCACTTCCTCCTCACTTTCCCAACCCCTCTGGAATATTCCAGGGGTGTCGTGCAGAGTGCGATGACGGTCAGGTCTTGACACTGCGGCTTGG
>NW_009648807.1:224617-247301 GCF_000708025.1 Charadrius vociferus
AGCAGGAATCTGACCCAGCAGAGAGAGACCTGGTGGTTTTCTGGTAGGCAACCATGCAGAAATGTCTTAATGGTGAGTGTTGCAGGTGGTGCAAAGATGAAGATGGGACAACTCTACCAGCAGGGGGGAGGGAGCTGGCTTGTCACTTTGAGGTTAAGTCTCCTGAAGGGGGGACATGGAACTGCAACTTTGTAGGGGTAGCTACTGGGTGGTTTTCCACGCCCAGCTTAGATACATACTGCTGGTAGTATGAACTTCATGCTGTCTGTTGAGAAACCTGTTAACAGCATGAGGTATCAGCTTTGAAAGACTTAATGCTTAAATGAAAATACAAGATGTTGTTATCATGACATCTTATGATAGCATTATCATGATAGAGAAAGTCTTATCTTGCACTACAGGCAAATACTACTGCAACATAGGACTGTGTTTTAGGAAATCTGAAGAGAAGATACAGAGTGACAAGCTTATTACAATTGACATGTGTGTGTAGTTTTACACTTTCGATTACATAGATTCTGTTAAAGCTGACCAACATCGGCTAAGTTTATTTACCAATATGACATGTCCTTTCCTTCTCTTTGTCTTACACGTGGAGAACTGCAGCACTGAACATAAAGCCTTTATTTCCGGGCACTTCTAAATAGACAGTCAAGAAAGTTAAGGCAAATCAAGTTCGGGATGTGCATCCAACTTCCATAAATTGAAGGGCATTAAAAGGCTTCTGTGTGGTGTAGTTCCTTCAGGTGTAGTGCAGCTGTAGGGACTGAGCTCACTCACTGTTATTGATCGCTCTTAAATTTTCTGAACTTTACAGAAACACCAAGAGTAAGACAAAACAGGTTGAAATATGCGTCTGTACTAATTGAACACTTAAGGGAAGAGGAGAATGCCTTACTGAATGACTTACCTCGGTATCGTTTGAAAGTATACAACATTGCTGAAGTAAGTCTCCTGCTGCAGTTCATGAAACAGCAACGGCACTTACCTAAAACGTATCTTTGGAGCTGTATTCAATGTGGAAACCATGGACAAACCAGGGAAGATACTTCTGAGGTGCTTCCAAAGTAAGTAAACATATTTTTAAATATTTTATTAATGTTTTACTGATTTTTATTAATATGTTGTCCTCGAGAAGAGAAGGCTTAGGGGCAGTCTTATGCATGTGTATAAATACCTGATAGGAGAGAGCAAAGAAGACAGAGGAAGGCTCTTCTCACTGGTATCCAAGGAACGGATAAGAGGCAATGGGCACAAAACGAAACAAAGGAAATTCCATATAAACAGAAGAAGAAACTTTTTTCCCATGAGGTTGGTCAAACACTGGAACAGGTTGCCCAGAGAGGTTGTGGAGTCTATGTCTTTGGAGACAATTCAAAACACAACTGGACATGGCCCTGAGCAACCTGCTGCCTCGTGGACCCTGCTTTAAGGTGGGGGTTGGACCTGACGGTCTCCAGAGGTCCTTTCCCACCTCAGCCTTTCTGTGATTCTGTGTAGAGAAAACGTTGTTAACAATCTGCTAGTGAAGAGAGACGAGCAAAATTTCATTCTCTAAAATTTCCTCTGACATCATCTTATTTACAGAACAGAATACGTTAAGATGCAGTCTTAATTATTGAATTAACCTTTCTGTAATACAGCAAAAAGGGATGAGTCAAATGTAAGTAGTCCTTTTGAATAGAAACTGCAAATTCAAATGTTACATCAGCAATTCTTTTGTAGAATTTAGGTTCAGTTGTCAATGACCTGGACATTGATCTTACCTTTGGTGTGCAAGAAACTTTCTCTCCAGATCTTCATTGATTTTTCATTTTGGATGATTTATGACATATTCCTTTTGACAATACTTACTCTCATCTTTCTTTTTTTTTCCCCTTGATAGTTCTAGTATACTGCAATTTGTTAAAAATGGAATATAACCATAAATGACTTCAGCATTTTCAGTAGTCTTAGCATTTTGCCCAAACTGGCTTGTTTGACATCTCTGTTCGAATGTCCTGAATTTGCTGTCTTGCTAAATAATCCAGATGTTCAGACACCAGTTTAAGAAGAGCTGTATCCACTTAATGGAAGCGTGCAAAGATCCAGAACACTGGAAAGCAGCAGAACTTCTACTAATTTTGTCTACTGTCTATATTTATCGCTGTTCATTCGTCTATGTGCCTTCCCTCCCACCCCAGCTGCCACCCCGCAGATGGCATTCCCAGCAAAATAAACAGTTCGGATTCAGTATGCTATTTGTTGTCTGGAAATGTTAGCAGATGACAGGGAGAGAGGAGGGCTAGCTTTACATTTGTCAGGTCAAGTTTTGCCCTGAATTCTACTCAGTCACTGCAGAATGGTCCTGGGGACTGCCAGGGGGGGAAGGGAGTGAGAAAGAGTTTGATACTGTGTATATAGTGACCTTTGATACATTCTGAGGCTTGCTGGATTAAAGTTTCCATACTATGCAGTTATTTACTTCTATCTCTAGAACAGCTTTAACTTATTAAAGGGCTGAAAAAAAAAGGTTTTGTTTGCCCTAGAAACCAAGTGAAAACAATGAGGAAGAAGAAGGCATCCCTGAAAAGTTGTCACTATTAAACCCAGACACAAAGTGGAACATTTGCAGTGTCTATGAGCAGATGTCTAATGACAAGCAAACAAAACAATTATTCTTAAGCAATGATTTATTTCTGGTTTATTTTTTAAATGCCTTATATTTAGCCCTTTCATATTAGTCATTTCTATACGTTTTTAGCGTTGTTTGCTGGCCCGAGTGTTACTGAGAAAAATATGATGGTCTGGCGTTTGATACAAGAATCGAGTAAAAAAGAGAGATGGTAACTTTTTAGACTAAAGTATAATGTAGTCACAGGTGTCCATCATTTGCCTTCAGGAATTCAACTTTCCAATGCCATTAAATGTGCTAAACATTCATTTGGGGGGGCTGAAATTTCCAAAACTATTGTGTGCCTCAGAGTGAAAAGTTTCAGATAAAATTATTTTGTTGAACAAGGCTAAGGGAAAAGGTTGCTGATTTTGGCATCTTAAAAATATTTTTGCAACTGTTTTGCTGAGGAGCTGTAGTACCTCTGTGTGTTGCAGCACGGACTTGATATTCAGCACACCTGACAGCAGGAGTTTTTTTGGCTGCCTTGTGAAAATTCATTCAAAATACCGCTCGGAGTACAAGCTTCTGAAAAATACCCAGTCATAAACATGCAGAAGAGTTTTTCCTGCCCAGCGGCGATGGGGTCACTGAGGCACCCGGTCTGGGAGCAGAGACAGATGTCCTTTTCAGTGACTCGAGCTAGAGCACTTTAAGCAGGTATTGGCCCATCTGCTTGGTGCCGCTCCTGTATCTCGGATGCAGTGGCTGATTATCTGAACGCTCCAGCTCTATTCCCGTGAAAATTCGGGGAAGCGGTGCCACTCGCTGACAATGCCATCTTAAGAGCCCCCAGCTGCTCATTCCCAGCCTATGGCCTCCTTCAGTTGTTCTTGTAAAGTTGTGTATGGGGCTTTGCAACAACCTGGATCCAAGCCCTGCCCTCCCACATCCCCAAAAAAGCTCTGATTATTCTTAACCTGAACCGACCCTCACAACCTGTTCAACGCAGGGATAGATTTGCTAGAGGACAACTGTCCGTGCCCTGCCATCAGGGAGATGGTCTTTTCAGGCACTGAATTTTCCTCTTGTTTTTTTTTTATGTCCGGGTGTCATAAGGAGACCCAACTGCATTTGTACACGCTCTGCAGTCAGGAGAGCAACGGGAGCAGCTGAGGGCTGGCATCCCCCCTGCAGAAGGCAGACAGCTGTGGCTGGTAATCCTCTGAACTGCCACTGTAAGGTCTGATAAAGCTCTGCTGGCAGAGCACCTCGTGCTCTATGCTTTTCTACCACCTTAAAAGGTAGCTAAGTCTTAATAAGGCTTATGTATAAAGTCAAAGTCTCTGCTGGTGCCGTGAGCACTTCATTATGCCCAGGAAATGTAGTAACATTTCTATTTCGTACCACAAGCACCATTCTTTACTGAGCAGGAGGGAAATTTTCTCAAACTAGTTGAGTAAAATCCCCTGAATTAGAACCAGAAAACACAAGACTATGGGACTATATAATCAATCGGCTTTGTAATGATAGTCCATAGATCTCCTTTTGTCACCTGGACAAGTCACTTACAAACTCACAACTGTGTTTGTAACTGGAAATTAGTTGAACTTGAAAAAGATGGGTTTTCTGAAAGCGGTGTAAAGGTACTTCACAGTCTTTGTGAGCTATAAAGAGTTTCTACGTGGGGACAAGTTTGGAGCACTGGTGCTGATGTTGCTTTCCACAGGTAGTCCATGGATCCTGGAGGTCTATGAGCTTTTTATAAGAGGTCTGTGAAAATTTACCTCTGAAGAGTCAGAGAGCTTTGGTTTGTTACATAAAGCTTGACACTTCCACTGGGAAGAAAAAGAAAACTAGGGCCCTGCAGACTGGTATAGACTGAAAGACGCTGATTTGGTGAAGTATACATCTGTGCTGTAGATGACTGCATGCTAGTTTCCCATGAAGGCAAGAATGTGTGTTTGTCCATGATGCTTTTACTCATCTCATGGGTTCTCAAGTTGGTTTCTCTGTGACCTGAATTCTTGGGATGGCAATAAAACAAAATTCTGGGTGAATTTATGTAGTATGTGACAAAGCTTGTAAGCAGTTGTGGAGCAGTCTGTGGATTAGGTGAATAGATGGGGTTTAAATATATATATGAAGTGGAAAAAAAAATGAATGATGATTATAAAAAACCAAAACCAAGCTCTGTTTCTTTCTCCTGTCTAATTAAATTTTAAGACCTCCCTTTTCAAGCAACATATGGGACACAGATTTCCTAGTCATCTGGGGATCAGTTAGATACGTGTCTGCGTGTTATTCAAGTTCCAGCTGATTAAGCCATTGCATATACCAGAAGTTTCCTGTGATATTTGTATGGACTACCATGGACAGCAAAGCCAGCATGGAGCTTTTTGACAAAATTATTTTCATCCAAAAATGTCTCTATTTGTCTAAGCCAAAATTTTGTAGGAAATAGGTCAAATCAGATTTCAACGTCATGAAAAATTAAATTTCGAAACCCATGTTTTTGATACTTCAAATTAAAGATTTTGGTTTTCTGTAGAATGGCTTTTAGTTAGAAAACATAAGCTAATTCTAGTGTAATACAAATGTTTTGAAATAACCTAAATAAAATATTTCCATTGACATTTTGGACATTATTATTATTGTTAGTTCATAAACTTTGTCAAGGTTTTCAATTTTTTTTGTCACAGTTCAAGAAAGAGAGTTTTTTACAAGATGGGAGTGAGTCCAAATCCAGTCCTACTTCAGTCCGTTATATTGTAGAGATGTCAAAACAAAACTCAGTAGAAGAAGATGAAGCTTCCCCAGAAAAAAACAAATGCCGAATTGTTGTTCTACCTTCCCTTTGCATCTGGTCCCTAGCCTTTAATCATTCATTAGCAGCTATAGTTCTGTATGATTCTTTTCAGGTATCTATTCCAACCAGTAACACATAATGGTAATGAATAATCGGGATCCATTATTTTAGCAACTGTTCCTAATTCTGTGCAATGACTAAATGAATGCAAAATGTTTTCTCTTCCTTCTAGCAGGGCTATTTAATTTAGATATACTGTAGATAAATGCGTAAGAAGTCATTCCTTAAAACTTATAACAACAGGAAACATTTGCATGTTTATATATATCTTTTATACAATACTGAAATACCTTTTGTATTTTTTTCAAGGTTACACAGAAAGCAACCTAGTATGTTAACTATGGTTCATTAAGGAATTGCATTCCAATGGAAATTTTCTCTCTAGTTGTATTTCATTGAAAAAAAATACTGCTTAACTTCAAGTTATGATGTCTGCTAAATGGCTACAATGCTGCTTCCGCAGTTGAAAATGCAAAAACTATTTGCATTTTATTTCAAAACAAAACTTTTCCTACAAATTATAAAGTTGAAATTACTTTATGCAGTTATTTGACGTAGAAATTAAAATAAGGATAATTTAGGTGGAGTACTGGAAGCAAGTTATTTAAGTCTCAGCGGTTTCACCAGGAAGAAATGTAGAAGCATTTATGGTCAGGGGTATTTTCCGGAGTGTATGGGAAAAAGGGAACAGAAGGTTTCTGTCCTTCTTGGGAAAGCACTGTGAGAATTTTTGCTAGCAGAAGTTGAAAGAAAGAGAAATATCAGAGTCGAGATTAATAAGATAACTGAATTTAGCCAAGGAATTCATACAGATGTTGCAAATCCTTGAAGAAACTGAGAATGATAATTAGAGGATGAATTTCTTAGGGGACTCTAAAATTGCAATGGGCCTGAGGTCTGGTTACTTCAAAGCAAATGATGAATCTCATGAGAATATCCTGTCACTGGAGCAGTTTGTAAGGTGGAAGGACCTCTGAAGGTACTTGAGAGGGGAAGTCACCAGATAGCAGGTCAGTCCTATCTTTGCTGTTGGCTGAGATAATGTTATGATGACAGTTAATTTAGGAAACATCTGGATTTAACTGTGAATAAATCTTCCAGCATTTCACTTAGGAGGCAGTTGACCACCAGTCTCTACAACGTTCATTCACAGGTGCTGGTAGTGGGCGAAACTCCTCCCTTCCTAGCTTAGGTTCAGAGAGGCTTTGGGTTACTTCAGCCCCAAGATAGTGGGGGTTGGGTAGCGTACTGCTAACCATGAATACAAAAGCTGCAGATCCCACAGCTGGACTGGCTTACTTTATTGCTTTATTGTGTGGGTCTTAGGAGGCCCCCCCTTGAGCAAAGGGCTGCAGGAAAGGGAAACTGCAGGCTCTGTACCACTGCTGCTCTCTTCTCCTTCCCTTCTGCTGGTAGAGGTTGGTGTACGAGAATCTCAGTACATGGTCAGTTAACAGTCTCATGTGCAATGAGCTCATTGAAAACTGTGATTTTGTCAAGGCTGGATTTACGACTTTGCTGTGCCAGACGACATGGTACACACTGGGCAGGTCCTCCGCTGTTGTGACTTGTCATAGTTCTGTGGAAGTTGGTGAACCCTGAGCAATTCATACTATGTGAGGATTTCACTTATAGAATGAACACGAAAGAACATTTTATATTCAATATTTTTTCATGACAGAGGACTGACACGACCAAGACCATTTTTAGATGGGTTATGTAGCTATGGGATTACTTCAGTTAGTTGTTGTTTTTTTTCTAAAAAAAGAGAGATAATGGAAAGTTTCTATAATTTTTGCACTTCTGTATATTGATATACTCTTAATTTTCTATGCATACTTATTCATCCACTTGCAGAGCTCTCTTTTTTTAATTGTGTTGATATAGATTTGATCTGAGAATTAAGCTTCTTTCAGTTTAAGGACACATTGCAATTTTCTTGTCATTTCATCTGCTGGGAGGAAGAGTATTTTTTTCTTTTACAGGGATAAGGAATTATTTTCTGTCATCTCATGTATGGTGTCACTTTTTACTTTAAGTATTAAAGGCTATATGCAAGTTTAATTCTGCTTTATCTTTTCTTTACATTACTTGCTGATCCTTCTCTCTTCGTTACCTCTTCATAGTATTTTCAGTCTTAATTCTGTTTGGAGTCCTTTCTCTGACTCTTGTTGTTCAGGTTGACTCAAATCCACAGAAGGTTCTCCACAGACTGCAGGCGCTACTTAAAAGCAGGATGTAAGAAAGGCTGTCCCAGCTCAGGCTAAAAAGGATCCATCTCGCCCAGTATCCTGGCTCCAAAAGTGACAAAAAGTCTTGAAAAGCAGAGGATGATTGCTGAAGTTTATTATAAAATTACAAGCATGTAGTGGTAGCTACCTGCCTTATATTCCCAGCTTCTACTGATATGACTTCCAAAGTCAGAGGTAGAGTCTTATGCTATTTAATAGGTCCTGATGAATGAGTTTATCTGAGAGATCTTTAATTCGTGTCAAATTCTGTAAACCACAACATTTTGTGGCAAGGAAATTCAAAGTTACCAACATGCTGTATGAGTAAATACTTCTGGTTTTGGTTATTTTGAATCAACTAATGATTTGATGCATCCTTGTTCACTGCCTTTCATGATACAAAAACTTCAATTCCCTATTTGACCTGTCTTTGCTACTCGTGAGTTTAGAGACCTCTCTTCTTTATCTTCCCTTTTCCATGCACACTAATCCTAGTTTTGGTTGTTCTTTGAAATTGTTACTGCTTGGTTTCTCTATTTCTTAGAAACCCACTGATATATAATTTTCAGTGATCTCTCCAATTTATGCTTGTCGTGGTTTAACCCCAGCTGGCAGTGAGGACCACACAGCCTGTCTCTCAATTCTTTCCCTCCCCGCCCCCAGAAGGGAGAAAAAGAGGGGAAAGGGAAAAAAAAAAACCAACCCTCATGGGTTGAGATAAAGACAGTTTAATAGAACAATAATGGAAAAGGAAAATAATAATAATGATGATAAAAGAATATACAAGATAAAGTAATACAACACAAGTCACTCTCCCCACCTGGTGAATTGGTTCCCCAAATGGTAAAGGGTATACAAAATAAAGTGATGCAATACAATTGCTCTCACCACCCAATGATCAGTTGCCCAGCCCTTCCTGAGCAGTGATCACGGATTCCCACCCCCCAGACAACCCCCATTTATATACTGAGCATGCTGTCTGTGGTGTGGAATATTTCTTTGCCCAGCTTGTCCTGTCTATGCTCCCCCTCAGTTTCTATGGGAAGCTGAAAAAAGTCCTTGAATAATATAAACATTGCTTGGCATCAACTAAAACAATATGCGTTATTGACATTCCTTTCATACCAAATCGGAAAGACAGCAGCCACTAGAAAGAAAATTAACTTTATCCCAGCTGAAACCAGGACAATGTTATATAAAGAAGGCTTCCCACAAGGGAACCTCCTTGAGTTTATAGCAAACAGGGATGCAAAGAATTCATGCAGTTCACTGCCATGGTCTTATCTCTCCTGTGTGCTTCTTTTATTCATATCTTAGCAATCTTAGCTCCTGCTAACTCTTTGACAGGTGTCTTGCTTGCTACAGAAAAGGATTAACTACAAGCTTTTGATGGCCGTCAATGTCTTTCGGCACATATGATGTGTTTATGTTTTACGTCCTATTTTCACTTTTAACTTCTGGAGGGATGTAATCTGTTTTAATAAAGTTCTTCTGATTAACCATGGCAGCTTTTTTTAAGGTATTTACTCTGAGACTTCAAGATGCTGGGAAGTATCTTCCTCTTGCGGTTGTCACTTTTGATACATCTTTTACAAGCTTCCACTTCCTTTTTCTTAAACTTGGTCACTACCATAGTAGTTTTCTTGTTTGTTTGGGGTTTTTTATTGCTCATGTATGCATAATAAATCTAATTTCATTACAGTTACTGTTAATGTAGCTGTTTGATACAGGACTCAAATGACAGGTCAGATGGCTTTCTTGGCCTGCTTCAAATACTATGGCTGTGTATGTTTTTTTTCCCAATTATTTTTATCTTTCATTTAAGGTGATGTGGTTGTCTGTTTTTCAAGTTGTTCTGAGCAAAGTTTAAAAACGGAAGGTGTTACTTTTTCTCTTAATGCATTACCTTTGTTTGTTGGTGTAATTGTCATGATTTACAATATTTGCTTTTTCTAAGATAAGAGGAAGTTGTTCAAGTTCTTCCACACAGCTAGCAGCTGGGGAGTGGCAGTGACCTAACCCACAGGGCAGAGACTAGCGCATCGCCTGGTGTTGCTTCCGCTGCTGCCATGTTGCGTGCCGCACGGAACAACGTTGGATGGGGCACTGAGCTGCCCGCTGCAGTATTTTGGAGCAGGAGCATAGGAACGCCGGTCTTTCAGAGAGGCCGGGGTTTACAGTTTCCCTCTGACCGCACTCTCTAGGACAAGAACCATCCAGAACTCCTTTGTGAAACAGCAGTACACATTAATAATGACCTAGAGACACGTGGGAACTGGGCAGGCTGTTGCATGAGGCATGCTAACTGGAAAAAGCCAAATTCACGGAAGTAACTTGCGAGAGTGCTACCAAAATGTGTTTCTCATTTTAAAATATATTTCCCTAGTGCTTTTGCACTTGATCAATGGACTTACTTTACCTGAAATGTACCCCGAAAGGCTCTGGCAGTTCAGCAGGCGAGAAGACTTCAGCCAAAGGTACGTACTTGTAGCTGTGTCTGCAGCGATGAGAGCTAACCTGACGGAGAGGAAAAGGCAGTGAATTATTATATGCTTCTGGAGGAAATTAAAACTTGAAAAAATACTTTTTTTCTAAATTCACATATTGGAGATGCTAAGGGAAGTGTATTTAAAAGCAGACTTTCATCCCTGGTATAATTATCATTAGTGTGGTTGTTGGGCTGGGCCCTGCTAACAAGATGTGCCATCTATTTGTCAGCTTTTACATCAAGCTATTACAATAGGAATAAGTAGGCAAAATGCAGGAACAGTCCCCGTTTTCCTTGGAATGTGCCCTACGCTATCGAGTACAAGTAGAGAGCTATAAAGGAGCCATTACGCTGTTCACTGAATTGCCTAAGACAGGTTTAATGGATGGGAGGGCTCAATTCTGTTTTGGGGCAGTACGAGGTTATACTGTCCCCCTTATGAAGCATGCTGGGAAGGTCACAAGCACCATCAACCTCAGAGCATTTAAGACAGTAGTATAATTACAGTAGTGCATAAATGGATTAAATTCTTGTTTTAAAAGACTTCCTTGTCTTCCCCCACGCTCCATGTTGGTGAAAGAGGCTTTACGTCTAGAAAAGCAAAGACTTGAAACCTAGCTTTATCCTGATCCATTTGCTTGTCTTGCCCTTTGAGGACCTTAAGAAATCCTTGAAACCTTCAAGGTATCCAGACAAATTGTTGCAGCATCAAGATATTGTTTGTTTCCTTATAAGTCTTCAGTGTCGAGCTGCCCCGGAACACATGCAGAAATAATCCTCTGCCAAGGTAGGATCCAATGCGCCCGTAACCACTCAGGCTTCAGGTTACCTGGAAATTGAGAAAGACATTCTTAAATATTCTTAAACATGATGAAAACACCCTTTCTGTTTCAGCAGAAGTTGAAGCTTGCAGTCAGAGATTGAGCCGGAGGGAGAACATTCCTTGTGCATGTTTTGAATGGGATATTCGCAGTGCAGGAGGTGTACCTGGCTAAGCCTAGAGCTTTAGGTGATGCCTTTTTGCCTCTTAGCAATGCCAGCATCCCTGTCTCCTGCCGGAGGCCATCCCTCCTTGTTTGCTAAGGACTGGACCTGAGTTGCCATTTGCTGATCCTTGTCCAGTCTGCCTCATGAGATGAGGAGCAAAGGCACATGAGTGAGAGCCCAGTCTTTTGAGGTATTTTGCATCTTTAGCTCCTAGTGACATCAAATTAAAATGCACGTATATATCTGCTTTAGTGGCTTTTTTAGGACTTTCAAAGCACTTCTTCAGCAGCACAGTCCAGAGCACCTGCAATAGTTCATGCAATAGCAAGAGACTTAAGTTGCATTTAATGGCCTAAAACAGCTTTATTGCAACATTGCAGTGATACCATCCAAACTGAGGTCTTTATAAAGCGCAGTATTGTTTGCCAGACTGAGGTTAACATGCGTGATTTAAATGATGACACAAGCAAAACTTCTGCTCTAAAGTGGAGAAATTAAAGATACCAAAATATTATCCTTCCTCTTGCCAATGAGAACAGCTGGCAAGATTGGTTTACTGAAAAAAATACTTTGGCCAGCAGACATAGGTTATCATTTTCACAGGCTTTCCCTCTAAAATACAGGATTAACAAAACATGCTATTTTTTTATTTCAAAATTGGAGTGCTTGTGTCTTTCATCTGGTCAAATTTAGCATAAAAGTGAAAATAATATCGACGTTACAGGCACCATAGGGAGGCTGTTAATGTGGTAACAAAGGGCATTTGGCCAGTTAAAATAATAAAAGACTATACAGCTTTCCCAGTGATGGCTGAAGCCCAATTAGTACTTTCCAAGTAGAGCCACAATATTCCTTTCCAGATTATGCGGTTTGGCACGATTCAGAATGAGTAAACTTACTTTCCTACAAGGGAAAAATATAATTAACAGAAAAAACAAGGTCATGCAGTATTATGTTTTAAGTAAGCAATAATACACCACGGGGTGTACGTTAAACAGTCAATATTCATACACCTTGGACAGGCTGAGGCAGAGGCAAAGCAATCGCTCAGCATACAAAAAGATACATATATTATCTTAATAAACCTATGTGCAAGAGTAAAATGCAAATGGATATTTTAATTCCCCACTAGATGATTTTAAGGGAAAGTGTATTCAATGTTCATGTGTATAGTACTCACACATACTACTTCAAAAGTACCGTTTCTGCTAACATTTTATACTTTTTAAGTAATAAGTGGTTTTGCTATTTCCCTTTTGTTTGAGCACCTGGGGTTTTTTGTGCTGCTACTAAAGGCAGAATTGTTTGAAGATTCTTTTTTTCTTAATTAAACTGATTCAATTCGTTAAAAGGACTTTCAACCTGGATACTCACACTGAAAGCCTCTAAGAGTCTATTCTTATTTATAGTAATCCACTTTCTGGAAGTGACACAAAGCTTGCAGAGGCTCAACAAAGCTGAAAATAGAGTAGCAGGATTGAAAGAAAGAAACGGCAACTTCCAATTTGGAGGTGGACTTGCAAGTGATTTGTAAAGGTAAGTTTTTTCTTCTCTCTTGTTTTTGATATTGTTTTTAAGATGAACAGACTGTTCAGCTGAAGCTCGGATAGGGGGGGAAACATGTAACGCAAAAGAAAGCACTGTGAGCCAGGGCGAGCATATACTGTGGTAGCAAAATGAAAACAGCCCTGCGGAGACATCTGGTTATTGCTCTACTAGTGACACTGTTCATGAGAAAGCAGAGTGATATGCCAGGAGGAAGATGGAAAAAGAAGAAAAAGTAAAACTTCAAAAAAAGTTGAACCACTCCCATCACCTGAAGCTTAGACCACACACCTGAAAGGGAGTAACCCACATCCAGCTCGAGCGCAGAGTATGAACATCCTTATCTCCCTTTCAACTCCACCATTTTGCAGATGTCTTATATACTTACATAAAGTGCTTGTAAGGGAGGAGTTGCTTATTTATTTCCCGTTTCTTTAATAATTACAGTAACCTATGATATTATAAACCTTCACGAGCTGCAGCATTTCCCCATAGCTCCTTCATTACTGCTGTTTGGCTCCCGGTTGGTAGTTTCCTTCGCTTCCCAACTCCACCTGGGACTACTTGCTCTGTTAACGGCCTCCTAAACCAGCCCTGCCTATTGTAGTTCTGTGTGTGAAAAAGCAGGAAATGTGTAGGTAGTGGATGTAGGAGCGTATTTGTGATCTGCTGTATCATTTCAATAGTCACGTACACGTGCTGTGCACAATACACTCGCTGCCTTCTCTCCAGCTAATCCACAAGCCAACAGCTAATCGCATACAACACTCCAGTCACCTCCACAAGTTAAGATATGCCCTGGAACACCTGATTTTAAGGAGTTACTTGAAAGACAGGAAAATCCTCACCAGCTACAGACTTGTGCTAAGTATTAAACTACTTTGAAGCAGGAACAAATTGCCAAAAGCCTTATATTGTAGACTCTATTATTTGAAACCACTCCCGTCTCAGAGCGAAGGGGAAGCAGAAGCCAGCGCTGGGGCAAGGCGCAGGGGGGCTGTCCCACCAGTTGCCACGTGCCCGCGTTATCCTGCGTGGCACGGCAGCATCCCTGCGGATGCACAGCCCCTAATTTCCAGAGTGGATTTTTTTCCGCTTTTGTTCTTGAATCAACACGGCGCTCCTTACAACATGAAATTGAAACTTACCACATCCTTCTGCTGTACATACACCTTAACCCTCTTCTCTTAACAGGTTACTCTCACTGATGTTATGATACTAGGTATCTAATTAGGTGGTCTTACAGATTTGTGTGACTTGAGTGTTTAAAGAAATGGAAATAGTATAAAAATATGGAGAAGATGACCAAAGATTTGTATGCCTAAACACAACTTTTTTTCTACGTCTCCATACTAATAAATCTTCTTCTAGGAAACAACAGATGTATGTCACCCTGCATCAGAGCTTCAAGAAATCTAATCAAAAGGAACCCAACACAAGAAATGGAGAGAAAATAACTGAGGAAAAAAAAAAATGCTCTCCATTTTACATAGAAAATATTTTCTGAATGCTTCTTCATGTAGATGCCAAACAGCATTTTATATTAACTTATTGATGAGGCCAGCTTCTCATAGAAACATAGATTTTATTAGCTTGGAAAAATGTTATTGATTTTCCTTTTACAATAGCACTAGAAGGTACTGCATAATAATAATTTTATATCAAGAGAATAATGCAAACATTTCCCATCTAAATAACTGCTGAAGGGTGATTCCCTGCTCTTCGCTGACCATCCCCCAACCCATTTTAAACAATAACAAATAACAACATTTTCTGTATTTCTGTACTAATGGCAAAATTACACTGTGTAAAAGAACATATTGTCAAAGAAGTATACCACATTTACCTGCAAAACCCACTATAGTTGCATGCAGCAACTGTATTTTATTTCTCCTCTATATATGTTCCTGCAATGCTTTCCTCACCCCTGTGGTTCTATGTGTCCTCCAGCAGTATATTAAGCAATGTGACTACTATCTGTCATGTGTAATTTAATTCTTTCTTAATTAGCCTAAGATTTCTACCAGATGAAAATCAGTAGGATAGTATTGCCATCCACTACATGTTTTACTTTCTGTGACATGTTTCATTTTGTAAGGTACTTTGCAAATCCCTTTCCTTTAGCAACATAATCGGTCCATCATTTTCTAAAGAGAAGACACTAATGACAAAGCTTTGTCCCAGTTTGGCAAATACTGCTACTAACTACAACTATCAAAACAGAAAGAGGCGAGTTAGGGGAAAGAACTGCTTTAAAATTAATCTTGTCAAGTCAGAATGATCATTTGGTTGCATCCCGCTGCAGTGGTGGCCGGCAAGTTTCTGATGTCTGAACTTGTCTCGACTATTTCTAAAAAAGTAGTGAATTATGGGTCAAGAGAAAGAAACTCTTCTGACAGAAATATCAATTCATTTACTTTTTGAAGCGACTATTTGCATATGCCAGGTTTACTTAAGTCACGGATCTTGGGATTTATAAAATCAAAGCCTTCCAAACTCAGCTTAACAAAATAAAAAATATCAGGACTTCTTCCTCCTTTGATGAAAGTCATTATGTTACCACTGAAAGATGTTCAAAGCTTACCTGCTTAGTATACCGGTCAGTAGTCCACAGTATCAGCTCCACAGGAATACCCTAAACAGAATACAGCATACTAAACATTACTAATAATGCAGCAAGAAGTTAATATGTTCACTTAACCACTTCAACATCAAAGAAGGTATTATACAGCAACAGTCAAGGAGGGCACATTAAATAAAACTACCTTTTAATAACTTAAGAAAATAATCCTGAATAGATACTGATTCCCCTCCCAATAAGCAGATTCCCATCACATTTAAAACTGACAAAAAGATTTTTCAAGAATTCTATGAAGCTGCATGCCTTAGCAGATAACTCTCTTGAATAAATTTTCTCATTCTAGTGCTCTTATGCAAAATAAAAAAAAAAAAATTGCATGATTTTTAAGATTAATCTTTCTCCCTGTAAAAAAATCCCTCAAAAACCTAGTTCATCTTTCTAATAAAGGGTAAAGCTCTTGCTAGTAGGTGTGGGAGTACACTAGTCTTCTGCTGTCTATAATTATACAGTTAAGGTGTTTTATAGATTGCTGGCTTCCATGACAAAATAAAGAAATTATAATCCTTTCTTAAAGGATTCAAAGTTTCCAAATTCCTAGCTCGTGGAACTTGCAGTCCAAAATTATTAAGATGCTTCTGAAAATCTCAGTGTCTTTTGAAACCTAATAGGTGCATATATATTCTTCATTCCAAAGTGTGTGGCCCTTAAGATGGAACCTTTACAACCAGGTAGTATCAAAGCTTTTTTACTGTTAACAACTCCAGAAGTATTGATGTAATAATCCTAATTATTTTGAAACACTGGTATAAAGAAAATATTGCACTGCTACTTCAAAGATACAGACCCTGTAAAGTCTCAAGTCCTTAATTGTTATGCTAACTTTAAAAAATAAGCAAAACCAAGTAAAAAGGCAACTCTGTAATGGTGTGATTTCTAGGAAATGGCATATGAATGATACTACCACTACAGAGCACTCTAATACAGAAATTCTCCAAATTAATTTGCTTTAGATGCCACCATTGATTTCTTTTTTATTACTGTGGTAGAAGCAGTGGCTGCCAGCTGCATGCCAAGCTTCAGGTACACGCCAGAAAAGACATTCTGCATGCAATCCAGAAGCCTTTTGCCCAGCTTCTCTGTGGAGGAGGTGGTGGGCTGCATGTTCCCCCCGCTCCTTTTGTGCCATCTTGAAAGATTCTGTAGGTGCCTTTTGGGAGCTCCTGCTCTAACGCATCCAACACACTTTTCCCCAACTAAAATGCAATGTTCAAGCATCTATCAGTATACAAAACCAAAAAAGAATTTCCCAAGGCACTGTGTACACCGTACCACACTCAAACCATTACATTCTATCATATTACACTGAAGCACTTGTGAAAATTTCTTATTCCTTAATACATCACACCTGGTGCTGTCAATGTGCTGAGTACCTCCCTTTGTCTCCCACATCATTCCCTTTTATTTTTCTTTTATCTTTGGCATCAATTTATCCCAAACATTTGTTACCCTTGGAAAAAGCATATTAAAAATACATACTGCTAAACTTGGTCTGAAATGTGTAGTGTTGGCAGTGGAGACATGCACTTGAGGGTTAGTAAAAAAATGCAATAAACTAGAAGCATATCAGTTGTAAACAACAGAAGAGATAGATCTGGGTATGCATATTAGCTGACTGAAGCATTATGAAGTTGCCAGTGAGATACAACCATGAAAAAGCAAATGCCATCCCAGGACAAACCAGTTAAAGTATTTCTTAGCAGAGCAAACGAAAATATCTGTGCCATTGCTGAAGGCACCTGAGAGATCTCACACACATTTTTTTCATCATGTTCATGGAAGGTGAAACAGGTAAAGAAAAGAGCTGCTGAGATTACCAGAGAATTCATTTTCAGAGCAAGGCTGCAAATTTTTTTCTTGTTTAGTCTAGCAGAAACAAAAGCTGATACAGGAAATAATTATTCTCTAAAAACACAATAGGCTGGTAAACAGTAGGCAAGGAAAAGAACTATTTACTCTAGCAGACAATGTTGGCACGAGAACAAATGGGTGTAATTTGGCCATGAATAAATTTAGGCTGGAAATTAGAAGGTTTCTGACCATAAAAGTGGTGAGATTCTATAGTAGATTTTTAATATAAATGATGGGGACAAAAAAGTAACAACTCAAGCTATTTTATGATGAGGATTGAGTTCATGGAAAAGGCTACAGGCACACTTCCCTGTATAAGTAAAGGACTGTGTTTTGATCATCCAGGAGACAGTATCCAGCATTATGTTTGCTTATTTTCTGAAAGCATGGGGTAAAAAAAAAAAAATTGAAATTAAATCATATTTATGCATACAGTGTTAGAAATATTGCTTAAGCAAATGCCATCCATATGTAAATGATCTCTGTAATTAAGTTTGTGCTTTGCAACAAGAAAACAATTTAACTTGATAAATAGGTATCACATTGTACTTCAGTGGTTGGAAGCTAATTCTTTCTAAGGGAAAGATGCAATTTGTCACATGCTAATTTTCTTGGGGTTTATAGTCTATCTTTCTACTCCTTTTATTTTGCCTTGTTGTCTTCTTTTAGTCTTTAAAGTTCTAGACAACAGTTTTATTGGCGTGTGTGGACAGCGATGGGAGACAGCTGGAAAATAATATCTGCCTATTCATTTATACCAGTCTGGCCAAATTTGGCTACCGAGTTCCTCAGATGAGCAAACAGTATTGTCTGTCTAAAACAGTATTAGGAAAAACAAAAAACCTGATGATCACCATGGAAAGATGGAATCTGAATATCAGAAAGAAAGAAGCAAACATAAACCAAACATATTTGAGTTAGAAGAATAACCTAAAATTCAGGAAGAGTGTCCAAAGAAAACAAGGAAAACGTTATGAAACTAATTTCCACAAACACAGAAAGAATTTGCTGAGAGTGCAGTCAGGAGTTTAGCCTAAAGACTCAACATTAAGACACTTCTTAAGGTTTTCTTGTGCAGCCTCTGATGCCTGTAATAGTCTCACTGTTAATAACTAATAAACATGGTTCACCCATAGTGGCTCTTGAAATCCAGATCTGTGGTATACCACTATGCCATTTGAAGAATTACAATTATTTAAAAACTACACTACATTCTCTCATAAGCAAAGCCAAGCAGCAGAAAGAAAACCAAAACATTACAAAGGCAAAATAAAGGTATTCCCCCATCAGTGTCAAAATATAAAGAAGTGAGAGGACCCTTTTGAAAACAAAGTGAAATGGTTTTGCATATGCGTAGTTTAAAGTCGTGTTAAAAATTCTTATTTGCGAGTGTATGTGCACACATGTGTATAATTATAAATGTATCTTTAGTCATAAATTATTTAGCATTTATATTCTCTGTAAGCCCACTTACAAAAGATTTATTGCGGAAGAAACTGTATTATCAACTGAAGTTTGCATAGCTTACAGCTGGTACTTGCTCATCAAATATTGTGATAATATGTCAAAACATAATAATATATGAGAAATCACGTAGGTAAGTGTACTTGACCAGATACTGGAGGAATCTGGCTGCACCACGTAGAGGAAAAGGGCACGTCCAGCCTCCCCATCTTGCTTATCAAGGAGAAGCACCATTATGTGGGCTGGCTGTAACAGACCTCACTCCGTTTGCTGGAAAAATATAATAGTCCTAATGGCCACAGAACCAAATATGAGAAATTCAGATAAACAAGCAAACGTAGCCATTCCCATATTTTTCCAGTTTTGTTGCTGACCAAAATCAAGTTATGCAAAGATGTAGTAAAAATAACGCAAAATAGTCAAAAGTATGAAACTCAATTTTCGGCTCACTTTAATACACTTCTGTATGAAACTGTTTTTTCTCTGCTTCCTTTTTAACCCCTTCTTAATTGTAGTTACTAGCTACTGCATTCAGTAGCTTTTGCAGCTAACAGCTAACTGTAGCTACAAGCCTGAAGGCCTCGGTAAGTTTTTAATAATAAAAGGAACTCATATCATTAATAATGCAGTTTCAAATTCTTTACATCTGAAATTGCTGCTGCGATACTAGCCATGACGCTTATGACACAGCTGCCACTTTTCACTTTTCTTTGTCCTTACTTTTTTACTTCTGCTTGTGAGTACAAGTGGGTTTTTTAATAGTGTTATGGTCTGGTTTAGAAGGACACATTTCTGACGAGGAATCGGTATTTCTCCCTGTACGTAGCTCCCAGGAGGACACCATGACTTGTCTGTTGAACAAGTGACAAGGGGCTGCTGAGGAATGTGTTTCCCCTCTGTGAAGTCTGATCTGCCCATCCCAATAGCACCCAGTCAGCAGGTGGGACTTTGTAAAGTTTTACTGTCGCTTGTAAATGAATAGCTCTTGATTTAACTTTTGAAAGCGAAAGTACAATTTCCAGGGAGGAGAAACAAAGAAAAGCTACTCTACGTGCCAGGTTATTGTGTGTTTCTGAAGGTTGTGCACAATGAGAGTGCAGCTACAACATGGGAAGAAATGTAGCATGTTGGGTAGAACCAGTGCTCAGTGGAGCTCAGGTAGATGAAGGCAAAGGTGTCTCTCAGTGAAGTTTTACACCTTTGCTGATGGTGAAGAGGTCATGAACAGAAACCAGAAGATTGGCAGGGATTCGAAGAGGTGATTTGGCTTATACTAGGCAGAGTACCCTGCCAAGGATTATTCTTAACAGGCAATGAAGACGACCAGATTTTAGTCACATCCCTTCTAATTTCTGCCTCATGTCTCAGTCCTGCACCCCATGCTCCACTCCTAGTGTTCTCTTTACTATAGTTAGATTTTATCTAAATTTATAATCTCTTGGATTTACTTAAGACCTTTTCATGTCCCTGCTATGATGCAAAGGGACAGGCAAGATCCAAAGTTATGCTTCAGGTAGTCTTCTAACCCTGAAAGGA
The DNA here is from genome assembly GCF_000708025.1 of Charadrius vociferus. Taxonomy (NCBI): domain Eukaryota; kingdom Metazoa; phylum Chordata; class Aves; order Charadriiformes; family Charadriidae; genus Charadrius; species Charadrius vociferus. The sequence goes on from NW_009648807.1 coordinate 244,820, forward strand.
TTCATGATTTAACTAGCAAACTGGGCCTCAAAGACTGAAGTTAGTCAGCAGCAAGGCTCTAGTGGTCATCAACATTGAAAACAGCATAAAAAGAGGCAATAACCCACAATTTCGGAATTAGCTTTGTGTCAGACTAGTTTGAAGTTCTGGCAGGTCCTTCTTCTGTCTCTACCATTTGGATGTGCTGATTTTTGAAGTAAGTTTTCCCAATAGACTAGATTTTAACCCAACAGGAAAATTTAATATTTGAAAAGCTATTAAATACAGTTTCAATAGCTTCTGTAGTGCCTATATAGGTTAATTGTCAGAAGACTGAGTAAACCTATTTGAGAGCAGGGAAGAATATTAAGTTAAAGTACTTTGCAAATGGCAATAAATCCTTAAAAATTGGGAAAAGAGTAAATGTATCATACTATTAAGAAACTCGGTGACAGGCACTTCTAAAATAACTAAATATTTGTCCATCATCAATGAAAACTGCATTCCTAATTGTGCAAAAGCCACCACGTTCCTTCATCTAACTTCAATTTCAGCTCACTCATTTAAATAGTTTCCTCATGCTGAGACAGCATCACTGACTAAACCTGGATTGTGAAGGAACTTAAATGAGCTCACAGCCTTGATGCAGTACATCATCACATTTAAAAAACAAATAAACAAAAAACCTCCCCAAACCAAACAAGAAACCAGCCCAACATTTCCAGTTACAATAATTAAAAAAAACAAACACATGTAATAGGAATATCCACGAATTCTTATGGTGGAAATTGTATGTCTGTCTAAACCAACCAGTTTGTCTACTTATGATACTCCAGGATACATTAGCTTATTTTCTAGATTTTCTTATTTCAAATCTGTCTCTTAAAAATGCAGTGTTCTGTCTGTGCGTAATGAAAATGAGCAACTTACTGTGAGTTGTTTAAATGAAAATCCAGAAGCTTCTCTGTCTACATGGTAGGTTGTTACATGAGCATAAAAGATCTGTTTGCATTATACTTAAGTGACCACTGATAAATATACAGAATATTTCTAGAAGTCACTCCAACCCAGGCCTGGTAAGTTCTTAATCTTTGTAGAAGACACAAGGAGCTTTAAAAACTGGTGCTGGCATGATGGGAATCTGTTCAAAACTTATATGCAAATTAAATTACATTCTGCGACATGTAAATTTATGAATGCTCCAAAAGTGATTGGTTAGTGTTTTATTATTATTATTATTATTATTGTTGTTGTTGTTGTTGTTGTTAAAATCTTTAATTTTTTTAACACTTAATCAGGGCCTGAAACCACAGTTATTTTTTTTGGGGGGGAGTCACACTTTCTTTTAAATTCAATTATCAATTCATCACTACAAGTACATTTGCATTTTTTATAAAAATATGTAAGAGAATTGCAATGACGTTGATCAAAAAACTGGGTTGCATATATAATGTGAATCTTTTAGCTTGTACTTTACAGCCTTATTTTTTTTTCTGTGTTTTCTAAAAATTATCTTCTCTGAATATCTCAAAATGGCACATGGCTTTCTCAAATGGTGACTGTTCTTCAGTCGCATAAAAATCAACTCCAAACTGTAGATCTTTTGTTTTCCCTTCATACAGTGCTTTACACAATGACATTGGGTTTTCGTGATAGGTATTGTGACTAAATATATAGTAATGCAAATATTTCCAGCCTATTTTTATGAACATGCAGAAATTGTGGAAGAATGTGGACTACTTATCTACAGAGGAGAAAGATAAACTATCTGTTCAGAGGTATATAGCTGCCAAAAGTCACTGGACCACTGCTGTAGTGGAAGATGAAAGAACCTCTCCCAATACAGACGGAAGGTTGGGAATTTTTCAGTACCAAATGAAGGCAGCATTTCAATGCTTTATAGATAAACAAAAATTATTAGTGTGGTTAGGTACCCAGTCTTTTTCATACTGTTATGATATCCCTTGACAACTATCTTTTATTTTTTGCCCTTGGCATTCCCAAGGGCAAAGTACCACCACAACTTAAAATTCTTTGGAGTAGTCAATTTTATAACCTTAGTGTAATAGGTAGTGATTAAAATTCCCCCAAGTTATATACACATATATTTCCCAAACACAAAATTGGGAAGTTCTTACTGCTCTTAAGGAAGCAATATGCATAATGAAGTCATTCTTCCCCCAAATATGTGAAGGTATACACATAAAAATCCGTATGTGGCATAGGCATAGAAAGTATATGCAGGTAACTCTTGTTAAAGCTTCTCAGCACTTCCCATTTACGTGACCCTGTTCTCTGATGCTCACCATCTTGCCAGGCTTTAACCATTCAGCTGGTATTTTCCACACAGGGCATTTGCATAAGGAGATTTTTTTTCCTCCTCGTTTCTGTTGTTGTTGTTATTAATTATTGCTATTATTCCATTGTTTGTAAGCTCTTGGCCGTACCCCAGTTTAAAAAGACATGAGATGTTCTTCTGCCTGTGTGCCTTGGGGAACTTAGT
>NW_009648807.1:247340-277281 GCF_000708025.1 Charadrius vociferus
TCTCTCTGTGGAAATCCCCCCACATTTGGGTGCTTGGAGCTGCCTACACTTTGAAGGACAGACTGGAACAATAAAGAACCAGCCTGATGCCAAGGAGCTGGAAACAAAAGCTCAACTGGAGGGGGGGAAGAGGAGTGTAAAGTGGGACAGCAAAGGAAAGTCTATTTGGAGAGGATTAGGACTGACTAGCCAAAGAGTGGGACCTAGTGTGGGAAGTGGTGGGGATGCAAAGCTGTTAGGAAAGGAGTGAGAAGCTCAGGGGAAGGTGGCTCGAGTGGGCAGAGAGATCGTGACAAGAAGGTTGCTTTCCAAAATGGGAAGATGGTGGGACAAACAGAAGAACCAACAGCACCGAGCTCAGAACTTCCTCTGTGCTCGAGACAAATTTTCAGTGAGCAGCAGTTCAGTCTTTTTGTCCTCATTTCCTGAAGAGCCTGCTCATAATTTACCACACACAGCACTCATGATGGGAGCACTAATTTCCAGCAGGATTTTCCCCTAACACTTATATATTCATTATCTGACTCGCATTTGTTAATGAAATTATTTTCATAAAGTGCCCTATAAGGTGAAAGAATTGTGTTTAGAGAGTCTTATTTACAAAAATAAAATAAGACCCAGAGATTAAGGTCAGAATTATTGTCTAAATTGGAGCAAACAAGCTGAAGCACCAGAAAGTTACATTTTTTATTCTTTTACAGAGAAATCCATCCTATGCGTACGCCCATGGACCAGATACTGTTGCAAGACCTCAGTAACTGAGCAAGTCACACACAACTGTCAGGCATTCGGAAGATGAAGCACATATCATTAAAAAGTTTGTTTTAAGTAATTGCCGAGCATCAAGTTCTGTGGCAGAGGAAAGGATGCACTCCAACTCCTAAATATAATAAAACAAGCATAGAATACCCAAAAAAGCTGAAACTGCAAGCAATTCATAACCAGATCAAGCTCATCAGCTTGCCAAAGACAGAGGCTGCCCCACATGAAGAGGTAGGTGATAAATTTAGTACAGAAAAGATTTGAAGAAGATAGTTCCTTCTTAGAAAAGGAATTGCAATAATCCATGCTAATTCTATGCATAATACAGGCCATGCTATATCACTCAAAGGAAAGGCAAAAAAAAACATTACCAAAAATGCCATTTTAAGTGGGATGTAACTGCTTAAGCTAATATAAGATATATGGTCAACGTAGATATTACAGGTACAGTGACATATGTAGCTACATTTACATGCAATAAAAAGGCCTTAAAGCTGTTTTTGAAGAGTAATGCTGGGGCTGTGTATATGTATATGAATAAACATTATTGTAGTGTGTTGGGTTATGAAAACTGTTTATCCTCAGTCACAACATTGATTGACAAGTTAAATTTTCTGGGTGACTTGGAGTTTCCAATACATGGTGCTCATGCTAGGTATAAATATGATAAGTTTACAGAAGAGCTGCCTGTGAAAACACAGAAACTAAAGATGTCCCTACTCCGCTTTAATTACTTTATAACGACATTTTTCCACTTGTGCTATAGTACAGGAGACAGTAGTAGTAGCATTAAAAGTACATAACATAAATAGTCTCCCACCCTCAAGGTCCCCCTGCATACCTCCCTCTCCCCTAGCCCCACCAACCAGGGAACTGCCTGTAGGAGCAGAGGATGCGGGACCCCATCAGTTCCCCATTCTCAGTGAAGCTTCTTACCATCACTTACCACCTGCAGAGGTCAGAGGAGTGGCCGGTCGCTGTGACTGTTGTGCCATTGGAGAAGGTGTTTGAATGAACACAGGAGGCAGAAGAAACAGAAACGAGTGAGTATGAGAAAAGGCTTTTCTATTGAAGGTTTTGCTGAGTATAAATGAGTATAATTAAACTGTACATTCACTTCTGCACAATCTCTGTGAAATGCTGAGTATAAGTGAGCAGTTCAATGACAATCCTACAGTCTATAATCTTTTTTTTTGTTTTCCCATTTGAACAGCATTTCCCAGTTTAGCGTTTTCCACTGGTGTTAATTCATTGTGTGTGCTAGGCTATGCGTGACTAGCTATGGATGAGCTATATTGTTCCAAGTATGCTTTTGGATACAAATCCCTGGTAAACTTTGAGACAAGAGCTGTGGCAGAAATAGCATTAAATGTAGTTTTTTTAAAAAGGCAAGTTTTCAGGCACAAATGGGGCCATATTTTGAATTCCCACTCATTTTTAACTTTGTGTTTGTTAAGACAGGTTCTAACACAATGAGGAGTTAACCTCATCTAGAAAACCCACAACCAGAAGCTCTGTTGGCATGAGACCTGAGAAACCCATTGCCTCCACTACAACTCCCGTTCCAAAATTCATCTCCCCCTTTCGGTCAGCCAGAAATCATTCCATTTTCAGTATGTTTGGTCAAGTTACAGTTGTGCAGCTAAAAGCACAGAGCAGGTGTACATTTATAGTCCTTAAAGAAATTGAACTGATGCTGTGAAATGGAATGCAAATACTTCTAAAGCCAGAGGTGTTTTTTGATCGTATCTGTATAACATAAACTGAAATGGCAAAATTGTTTACCTCTATCACATCCTGCAGTTATCACAAGGCATCAAAAAGGGAGTAAGCTGCTTAGGTATTTTAATTGTATCCATGAACCCATTTGGATTTTCTTCTGTTTAATTCTGAATTTCCGGCATTGAAATGGTTGGTTTGGAAATGCTGCTGTGATCCTTTCAAGTTACTTCAGCCTGCCTTTCCTCCTAACATTTTTGTCTGGGAATAATGGTATGAAATTCATAGCAGCCAGAGTGGAGAGGCATCTAGAGGTACTTTACATACATATCAATAATGCATTTCTCTACATTCTTAGGGGCTCATATTTCCATAGGCAGTTACAATTAATTCAAAGCAACTGTAAGGTAAAAAAAAAAAAAACAACCCAAACCCACAACAAACCCTCCTGCCCTCGGGGCTCTTGTCCAAATAAATACAGCCATTACAGATCAGAACTTGTGTGTTTTATAGCAGCTGATAAGAATGCAGAATTGTCAGGCTAGTGAGTACAAATGCTGTCAATAAAACTGCAGTCAAGACGGTCCCTTCAATTTGCAAATAAGCCTATCTTGAGTTGCTGGTTTCAGTGTATGTTTAGCTCAGGCCATGTGTTCTGGTGAACAGAAAGCATCTTCTGTTCAACATTATGCCAACTGTACTGGACTCTTACAGTCAAGGGAGAAAAAACCAACCAGGAATGACTTTCACAGGAGGGCTGTAATGGAAGGAGATTAATTAATCCGACTTCTATGTTGAAGGCACAGGGAGTCTTGCTATTAACTTCAGTGCTAGTAGAACAGACTCCAGTATGTTTTTCACACGTTCAACTTCATCATGATTGTCTAGCTGCAGATGAGGGCATCAGTCCATCAAATGCACAGAGGGAATTTTACTCAAAGGAAAAATTCTAATTGGGAACTCATGTTAAGAAGTTTTTTGGCCCTTATTTTGCCATTTTAGATTCATTTGTAGACAGGTGTAACACAATGAAAGCATAAGCACAAAACCAAACTAATACATCTTGTAATATAATTTAGATTAACTCTTGAATCACTATGGCTAAAATTAGTGGCTTTATGTTAGAAATTTAATGTTGCACAGTCTGCCATTTGTTTCGGCACATACAGCTTAAACAGTTCAGCTGTAGCTGCGCCTGATTAGCTATAGCCATATCAGAAAATACATTCATGATACAGTTGACTATATCTTAATGCTTTTTATGAGATAATATTGTTAATAATCACTTCATGATCCTGTGGCTGACAATGCTTTTTCCCCCATTTGCACGTGCAATCTGTGCTGCTGGATAGTGCGTGAAACACACACCAGGCAAAAGGCAGAGTTTACTTCTTGAGGTTTTCAAACTTTTACAGAGCACTTTATAACATGTTCACAGATAACCTCACCTCCTGAGGGCACTTTCATAACATCCTCTGGCAACTACTGCAGTGACTTACACGGAGAAACAGCATTATGCCTTACCAGCATTGCCCATTTTGAAAAGTGAGGCCAGTATGGAGCAGTGGGAGAAATCCAGTGGCACATTAAAAATTCAATAATACAAATACAGAGTAAGTTAGAGGACTCCAGAGGGGATCCGTATTATGATTTGGATCGGGCCCTTAAATGAAACCACCAAGAGCATTTAACCTCCATATTAGATCTGCTCTGCAGTTGTTAATGAGGACACCTAGCACCCCATGACCAGCCACTCTCTACAGACTGTTGCGACAGATAACACTGGTAAAAAACATCTGACTACAAATACCCTACAGAATCAAAATGGTTAACAGACCACGATTTCAAAACAGTCTATGATACTAGAAGATTATGGTAGTAATAATGATAACGTAAATGCTAGCAGGTATTTGTATGGTATTTTGCAAAACGTTCACGTTCCTGTTGGCATGATCCTTGCAGTATAGTAGTTATATCAGTATATGTTATATTTGTGTACACAAAACCATAAAAAGCTCATCGTAAAACAGTTAAGCCAAAACACCTAATTGTCTTCAGAAAAGTTTGATCTGAATCTCTTGATTTTATCACCACAATAACAGAATGTAGGTTTTACACTTTCACCAGAGTTTCAGTCTTTGGTCTGCACAAGGATTTTTCTTTGTTAAGTTCTGAATGCCATTTGAAAATGAAGACTATAAATATAGCACTGAATGGGCTAATTAATTCCAGATAGTGTAGTAACTTGAGAGTGTGTTGTCTAAGAAAAACAGTTTGCTATATCGTGTTACTGAGTAATTTAAAATTCAAGATTTTTGTATAATCATATTTTGTACCTTTTCAAATTCCTTTGTTATCACAGCTCAAGCTGTAAAATCTTCTGCCTCTTCTACCTCTAGAGAACAGCCTCCACTCATATACAGGAAATTCAGAAGTACAGTAAATTGTGTTTTAAGAAGGCAAAATATCTAAAATCCAAATGTTTCAAGAACATTATTATTTAAGTAGTATAGGCTCTTATTTAGTACCATTAAAGGGTCAAAGCTGAATGCAAACCCAATCTTTAAATTCTTTTTTTGCGTAGGCTTTCTACAAGTGTATTTTGAATAAAAAGCCATATTTTAAATATGCTTTCTTGCCCGGTTTTAACGTGAACAAATATTGCAACACTTAAATAGATGTCATGAGATCATGCTATATTATATAACTATGTGCTATAAACATGCATTTTCCCCAGAAGAAATACAACACAGTCATATAAATAAGAAGAAATACTGCTTACCTTCCTTCCTTAGAAAATATTCCCTGAAGGCAGAGTAAATCTGGCTATAAAATGAAAAACAAGCCTGAAGTGTACAACTCGCATACAGACAGCAGATACAGTCGTCTCCATGAAGAATGCCTGTTTCTAGCCTTCTGTACATGTTTCTCACTTCTCCACGTTGTAGTTATGCTACAAGGGCTTAAACTATGCTTAAAATAGTATTCTGTATCATAGCTATAGGCACCAACACATTGCTTAAATGGTACTTACTGTTCCAGAAGTCATGCATCATCCTATAGGAAATTTACACCTCCAAAGCCAGAGATTTGTTACAACCGAGCAGATTGTGGCAAAACACTGCGCCTGGCTTGTCAGAAAAAGTTGTTACTCTCAGTGATCGGCACATATTCACAAAGCACAGTATCTTTACATTTATGTATGTGCATGCATACCTACATACACACGTCTACAGAAGGAGTCGCAGGCTGTCTCTCGCAGCCACATGCTAATCGCTGAACGGGGGGAAAAAAATCTTGTTAGTATTACACACGATCGCTTTTCTTGACCATGGCTTTTGCATACATTTTTCATGTAGTACGACCAAGACCGGTGATGCTAGAAAGCGTTTATAACTCAGACACGAGTAATTATTCACATAAGGCACCGAACCCGTTTTGGCTTCCCCTGCGAGAGCGCTGCTCCTGCAGCAGCAGTGCAGGGTCTCTCTGCTGGTACTCGTTTGCTGCAGTCTTTGTGCATGAGTGTACGTTATAAACAAATTAGTAACACAATGACATCCAATGCCCAGGAACTGAAGAAAATCATGGAGAATCAATCAGATCCTACAGCAGGCACGTAGATTGGCTGTAAAAACATTTAACAGCAGGTAGATTTTTTTTTCCTGTGCTGTCAAAGTTAAAGGTACCAAAAGGAAGCACACACTAAGGCATTTTTGTTCCACTGTGATATTGATCCAATGCCAGACGTAGTGAAACACAATGGGCACACAGTCAGCCTTGGTAAATTAGGTAAATTAGAGATCATTTGATGGTATTCTATTGTTGCTATTGTAATCACAGTAATTTTCACTGGTAATGGTGCTTCGTGATGAAGTGCGGTTCTCACAGGATAATTGTGAAAGGTATCGAAAGATTCAGGGTGTAGCATCTGGTTTTAAAAGCTCTTCAGATTCAAATTGGCATTTTACTTTATCTTGAAAATTTATTAGAGATTCAGATCATGCCGGTTTAAATGGAAAGGTGAAAGCAGGGTAATTTCAATCTATGAATTATTCAGATTCAGACTGGTGAAATTGCCATCCATGAACTGATTCTCTGACAGTCTCTTTTGCAGAGCCTCCATTACGCTTGTCATTTTTATTTCTTTATCTACAATCTCTTTCTCAGTTACTGAGCTCGTCCCTTAGGGCTGTGCTTCACAAACCAAGTATTTCAAATTGGCAATAACCTAAATGTGTTGCTGTCTCAAATCGCAGTCTCCACAGGCTGTCTTTTCCAAATCATTAAAAACCACATCCACGATGGTGTCTGTTAGGCTCTTCGATTAGATGAATTAAAGAAAAAAAAAAACCAACACAAACAAAAAACAGCAAAGAGACCAGGGCGTCATATCAAAGAAGAGTTATGTTCCTGTAACAGTCCAGCAAAGAAAGTGGTGCTTTGTGCTTGTTCCTTTGTTGTCAGTGTAACCCATTCTAGTTGCATAGCATCACGCAGAAAGAAACAACTGTTAAAGCAGGCTGACTTCGTGCCCTGATTTCCAGCAGGAGCAGATAAGGGCTGCGTTATAGACAGACTAATCCATGCAAATAAACACTCAGAGACCAAGCACAAGTAATAGCTTCTTACAGGCAAGAAAACCAGAAGTAGTAGTAGTAGCTGTAGTAATTGTAGTATTAGAAGAAGGAGAAGCGACTGGATAACCGAAAGGGTTTCGTTCTCTCAGACTCCAACTGATACAGATTGCAATCCCAGAGACTCTCCACTTGATGGCTGGTTGTGTCATTGCTAGTCGACTGCTGCCCTGTATCCAGAAGGACTGGGATTGATTTAGGTCAGAGAGTCTGGTTTCTTGTTTGAGCTTTGCTCTAAGTGATGTAAGAAATTGCGGCAATCTGTATGACCAATCTATATGACCCTGGGACGCTGGCACAGCTTCGGCAGTGGAGTGCCTGCAAAGGCCCCAGTCGGACAAACAGTGACAAGTACCATCTCCTTTGTCCTATTGCTGCAGGTATATCAGCGTGGCGTAAAAAAACCAAAACCCTCTTAGTACACAAAGTGGGAAACCAGGCGTTCTTCCGCAGAGGCAATTTGGGTACAGAGCTCCGAGCAGTCCCTGCTCAGCTGAAAACGCTGCCAGGCTGAAGCCAACACATCCAGGCTGTGTGTCTGTTCCTACGCTAACACCAAGAAAATTTCCCTCGTATGAAAAAGGCAAGAATAAAAAAAATCTATGCTGCTTTGTGCCTGGTTCTATGCGTCTGCTTTGCCGCACTGCGACTAGAAAACTGCAGCAGTAAGAGCTCTGGCAGTTGCGATAATGTAGAAAGCAGCAGCTCTGTGACACAGCAGTCAGCTGACTCGCAGTGTTATCATTCAATGTCCTCTATAGAATAAGGCCAGTTTCTAAGGTAGCACCAGGAGGATGACCTTGCATACAAAAATTGGACTAGAAGGAGCGGAGAGGCTCGTGTACACCTGCAAGTAATTTTGGGGTGATGTATAGCATTATCGTCAGGACCGTGCAGGTCTTTAGCAGTCTCTTTTCCCTTCCTCCTTTCCTTCTTCTTTGCAAAACAGAACTTGTCATTTATTGAGCAGCTTTCCTTCTATCATGAACAAGTCAATATGGTCATGTACAGCTGATGACAACAGTTACCATTAATAACAGTGGTTAGGTAAACTATGTTAAAAGTATTGCTTGTAAATCACATTTCTACAAGAAAAGCTGGTGGGTTTTGGTTAAGTCCCTCCCTCCCCGTGACTATGGATGTGCTCCAGGATAGAGAACACCGGTGCTTCACATTGGGTGAGCACCTCTGAAAGGCAAGTCCTACTTGGCGAGAGCACGTTTCTGAGGTCTCACTGAGGCATCTAACTACCCAGACTGATTTTCATGGCTCTCTGTAGCTCCCAGCTAAACTCACTGGGAACATTTGGTTGCTGATGCCTCTGGGAAAACAGAGGGGAGAACTTTAAAGTTACAGCTGGTAAACATGGTAACTGATTAAAGTTCAGAGTCAACAGGAGTCAAGTGCCCCACCACCACCTGGGACTTTGAAAGTTCCCTTGGGGAACATCAGGCACGCTCTTGAAAAACTTCATCACGTGTCTGCCTTAAATTATACGTAAAGCTAGAGCAGCTCTGTCTGAAATCACCATAAATCAACTTGCCAATCACTAACTGAAATAATTTTTATTATATTGCGTTACCCTTGGCCTAGGACAGATCAGCTTCCACTCATCTCAGTGGACATACTGTGCTTATTCAGGCCAGAACTAAATTGGCTCTCACAGTTACTACTGTAGGCTGTGCATTTCAGTAAGACTCATTATAAGTTCATTGCAAAGTATTCTGAAAGTCTTAGCCTGAAATTTAGCAACAGTCAAGTAAGCAAGCAAGCATTATACACTAAGTTGGTATTTCCTGCAATAACCCTACTCATAATAAATTACGTCAGCCTTAAAGTGGACATAATACAGAATTCTGTTATAACAGAGCAATTGGCACCAAAACCCAAACAAGCAGTAGTAAAGCCATAAAAATGGTAAAAGCTGTGCTGTATCTTTAAGGTGCAATTCTCTTAGACAACACAAAGAGCAGGGCGCCCATGCAAAGGCTGTATGTCCATTGCTATATTGCTTCAGGCGGAGAAATGTCTGTTCTCATGAGTAGCTGGTTAATGGACGAGTAATATAGCCCCAGTCCTGTCTCTTCCTTAATCATTTTTTATTAAACGCCCCAAAGGCCACTGTTCCTGCAATCAGCAAAATCGGCACAGGCGTCTAGCAGGGAGATGCCTCCTCCTCCCCCATACAACCAACCCACCGCACTCCTCAGTTACAGACTGTGCCTCCACGGCCTCATACACTTGATGTTCAAGAATATCTTTTCATTTGTTAGGCTGGCATCTCTGACAGAAGCTAGGCAGAAGCATGAGGTCTAGGCAAACTCCAGGAAGCCAAGGATGCCAGTTTTCCTGCCTTAAAGGATTTGCTGGATGACTAGCGTTGTCCCAACTGTGCTAACGACGTCCCCTTTTCTGCTGAGGTCCTCTCCACGGCCTCACTTTCTGGCCTCGAGATAAGCTGTATGGCTCTTCCTCCAACAGGGGTCTTTCAAGCAGCAGCTCTTCCTAAGCGAAAGATGGTCTGTAGATGGCAGAAGATGCGTTTCCGCCAACCATGACGGCTTTGGGAGGGGAGAGGGCATTTCTCTCCTCTTCCCCAGCCACCAACCCTCTGGGGCCAGCTACAGCTATAACAATCACAAACCGAAAATTTCTCCCAAGTTTTCGCCCTGTAATCCTGTTGTCTCTCTGGGGCTAGGCAGAGGTAGTTTGTCCCCCCAAAGCCCTGCAAGGCTGTAGCGTACATCTTGCAACCTTTGCTGAGGAAAGGGTGAGGGAGGCCAGCTGGCTCTGGCGGAGGTGACAACAGTTCAGGAGCTTTCCTAAAACCCACATTAGGGTTTGGTTTCGAGATTGACTTTGCACTTTAGTTTTCTGGTGCTGATGAAGGCTAATGCAATTTCCTGAAACATGCGCAGAGCTCCTTTTCTAGTCATTAACGCACACACCTCCCCCCATGAACAAGATCCTAATTTGGTTTTCTTAAATTCTGTTGCAGAAGGTTCAAAGTTGAGCGGTTTGATTAGTTCGTGGCTATGTATGCATGTGTATGTATTATATTTCACTGCATTAAAATTGTGTTTAGGGTAAGAAATCAACACGTGGACAAATTTGGGAAAAGTGAAATACTGAAAACTTTTGCCTCGTTTACCACTTAATAACTCTGGGAACAGAACAGATTAAAATTTTTCCTCCTTTCTCCCCTCTTCTTTTTCACTGAAATGAAAATTGCATCCAAGCCCATAAACTGTATGCCAAGTTTTAGCTGAACACAATTAGAAACAGCTTAAATATTAAACTGAAAGCTGAAGGGCCAATGACATTAACGGGACGTTCTCTCACAGGCTCTTAACGGTAGCACTGCTGACAGGATGCTGTATTAGAGCTGAATTCTTAAGACATCACCAAATATAGCCCATGTATTATGTTAATTTGCAAACTCAAAACGTTTTACAAGTCCTTTGGATGTTGTGTTCCCCCTTCCTAAACTTGTGCAACACCATGTTCATTCAGCTGATGTTATTTTAAAATCTCAGAGCATCGCTGCAAATTAATAAGGCTGGTTTATGTTTGATTTTTTTTTTCTATTTCTTATGTTGGTTATAGTTTTTAGTCAATGCATATACTTAAATGATATTTTTTGATCAATTAATATTTATTTCAAATGGGCCTTTTCATTTTTTTCTTTCTACTTGTCAGATTTTAGTGAATCCAATGGCTTTTATTTTAATGATACTATTGTGTATCCAAGTAACAGGGAATACATTAATCTACAGGTTTTTCCTGTCCATTACTAGTTGACCTAGTTTTTTTATTCCTTCCCAATGTACAAAGCTTGGGCCTTCAGGTATTTAAAATAATATACACGTATAAGATCTTCCCAACAGCTGGTTCCCTTAAGATTTCAGTGAAGCAGCCTATTGACCAACCACCCCCTGCTCCCTGTGTCTTCAATAAGCTTTGTGAAAGTCAAGTCTACTGGCAGAAAAGAGAATCCAAAACTCTCACTTTTCTTCAACAGAATTTGCCAAGGAACTGACTTTTCTAAAAACCTGAAAACACTTCCAGAACTGGTCTCTAAATACACATAAAAAAGGGCCTTATCAAGTGGGACTCAAACCTGAGATAGAGAATTAAACTTTTACAGGCTGCCCTCAGAAGACTAGCAGGGGCTAATTAAAAATATAACTCTTGTCACAGAAGTGAAAGAGAATCCTGTGTATTTCCCATCCCTGCTTCAAAAAAAACTGCCTGCTGAAACAGCTGAATCAGAACAAATTGCTAGTGTGCGAGTTACTTCAGCCATATGGTGAAAGAAAAAAGAGCCGTGTGCCTCCTCAGCTATGTAGTAAATAGGAACTACCTCCATGTGGTTTTACACATTTATAGCTAATGTGGAGACCTAAATGTGAAATCAGGGAAATTAAGTGAATTTGTGAGTGTCCCTCTGGGACTTAGGGCTTATAACCTATTAAAAAGATGATACCCAACCAGGTACAGTTAAAGATATATATATTGCAATGCTGATTGTTCTGCTATGAATAACCTTTTTCATTCAAATGATTAAAATGCAAACAAAACTAACTGTGAAAAACAGACCAAAATGGCGATATGCATAAACCACCAACAATAACATGGAAATTTTTTGATCCAAGGCGCGAGAGGATGACTGCACAAGGTTGGTGAATAGGATGCGACAGGAATGTCAGTAAAGGACAGGCACAAAAGAGACATCTTGTTGTCTGTGGCACATCATTGGTGTCAGTCACTAATGATCTCCTTGACATGTTGAGTACATAGCTCAGAATGTATCAACATTACTTCTTTTTTCTATCGTTATTAATGGAAGTCAGTTTAAACTTTCTGTGATAGAAACCAAGGCGTGTGCAAAGGGGTGGTTGCGTGTCTTGAGGAAGATTAGAGTTACATGTTTGACCTTATTTGGATGTGGCATTTGATAAATCTGGGATAATTAATCATGGAATAATCTATGAGATTATCCATTTGGGGCCTCTGTTTTTTTCAGCTTTTGTTTGTGCTTCAGTTGGTATTTCTGTTTGCTGAGAAAGACTGCAGTAGTGCCAGGGATGAATGAGGAAACAATCCTGGAGAGAAATAAAAAGCAAAAAACATGGCATAAAGTAGGGGAACCTCTATAAAAGGACAAAACTGAGTAAGTGCACTGAACGTATTGGCCAAATGCAGCAGTCTGCAGATAAAAAGCCATCAATCTGCTGCAGCCCACCCAGAAACCTGACATTCTCCCCAAAGTTTCAGGACGCTAATCCTCTAATAAAAACAATTCACACCTATATCCAGAACCCTGAGCTCTCATCAGTGTTTACACGGTTGTGTATTTTTGTGTGATTGATATGTAATGAATTTATTTAAAAATGCCATGCTCCTAATAGATGCAGTTTTAACAATCGCTATTGCTTGCAATTAGAAAATAAATCAATTTGTTCAATTAAACCATTAAAATACAGCCAGCTAAAAATAAAAATTGGAATTAAACATTGCAAATAGAAACAAACAGGCAAGGAAGTGCTAAAGTGAATGCAATCAGTTCCAGATTTAACACAGCCTCCCCACACTCACACACGCCCCCTTCCCACTACTGGGTGGTCACGGACGTATGGCTGTTACTAGTGGTTTTCTTTAGAGTCATTCCAGGCTTCTATTTTCACTCACTTAAAAATGGGAAGAAACAGAGGTATTGACTTAATTTTCTACACGCTCTGCACTAAGTTTCAAAATCTATCCCTAAGGAAGCAGGCTCCTGAAATGGTTGTGGAGTGTTCCTAATCAGTGGAGCAGTGGGAGTCTGGAAGAGGCTTGCAGTCAGGAGAACTCCGGCTAAAAAAACCCTATTAGCCCTGAGGATGGAACTTGCTATAGAGGGCAGTATGTGACACGCAGGCTGTGATGGGCGAATGCTGGGCTCCCAGGCGTTAGCGAGTGATGCAGCCGACCAGCAGCTGAGTGGTAGAGCAAAACACTTGATGCCAAGCACCTGGTATTGGCCCTGTATAAATTTCTGGGGGGTTACTTGGTACTGGTACTAGTCTGGCCCTGCAGGATGTTAGGGGTGCTTCTGCAGCACATCTTCCAGGTCAGGGTAATCCAAAAGGAAGCCAGTGTGCGTGCAGCAAAGAGGGTCTGGGATGTGAACCTCAGCAGTGTAAATGGAAACAATGGAAAGATGTGCTTCAGAAGTACCCTCTTGATCCAAGCTGAACTGGTAGTAGAGCCGCAGACAAAGACTCTCCTCCTGTCTTACGGTCAGTAGTAAAACTGAACTATTTCAGTGAAACAGCCACTGGGGATCTGCCATTTCACCTCTACTCCCACGACAGCCCTTATCTGCAGTGTGTCCACAATCAGGCCCTGTGTGATACAAAACTGCTTGATACTGTATCCAATACCCAAAAGAATATCAGCATCTGGGTTTTTGTGTAAAATTAAAAAAAATATATCTGCATAGGAGTATTTGGATAATATTACATGGGCTGATGTAGCATAACTAAATAATCAATTAATACAGTTATTTTTTTTTTTCTGTTCCCATTCAGTTACTAAATAAGCACTTAAAAAGCTATTGTATTTCTTCTCGTTTTAACTTGCATATTTCTTACCTTTCTCTTCCTTGTGCCACAACTCTGGTGGCCACACGTCCTGTTTCACTTTCCCATTCTCAGGTGCAACTGTGACTTGGTCTGATCTCTCCTACCTAGAGGGGCAAGAGCTCAACTTTGTGTCCCACCCGTCCAGGTGCATTGATTTGGCAAGTCCCAGCTTGAAGTTCTCCTACACGTATGCCGTGCAAGGTCAAAATACCCTGCCGTGCAGAGCATCAAAAGAAGGACCTAGCTGTGAGGCAGGAAGGACCTAATCTACATCTTCTCCAAGGAGAAGACCGAAGGGTCAGAAGAAAATGTCCTGAGAGCCCAGCTTGGCTGCAGGCAAACCTGTTAGAACCTCCTGCACAAACCTCCTCTCTGGACACAGGGCTTCCCATACCCTGGATGTCAGGTTAGCTTTCCTAACACTAAAATACATATCTTTAATGAGCCTTAGCAAGCTTTCTCTGCAAATAATCTTTCTGACATTTTAGAATAAGTAGGGCAATAAATCACAACGTAATGCAGGTTTCATGTTTGGTCTGCTGGGTTTTGTGAAGCTGTGACAGTGCAGTCACTTAGTTAGAATTAACCAAATCGTCAGTTCATTCGCTAGCTTAATGGAAACCATTTTACATGCAGATTTGTAACTTGTTTTACTGTTGAACTGTAAGAGCACTTGCACTTGTATACCACTTTTACAGTACATACAGCATAGTTCACTCTTCTGAAGCTCTGAAGTTACTTGTAGAATAAAATATTATTACTCAGAATTAATAAGATGATTAAAACTGGTTTCAGTATAGCTGCTGAAGGCAACCACTATGATTTAGATTTTAAATTGCATATGCTTAAGAGAAGGTGGTATGCATAAGCTCCTGTATAAAGGAATAAGCATTTTCCCAACAGTCAAGCAAACCTGCTTTGATCAGAGGTCAATCAATTACTAATATAAATGTTTAATGCTGTGTAGCGCCAATTTAACTGTCATCTTTTCTGTTATGGTTATATCTATCGATACAGTAGCTTAGAAGAAGAGCACAACCAAACTGTTATAATCCTTAAAGGTCTTTTGTGAAAGTGCACCAGAAGGTAATGTCTGGAGGACTATCTTCCACAGGTGTACATGGATTTTTGATAGGTCCATCTCATGCGTGGTTTATGGGTAACTGCACACATGCAAACAAGATCAGATTTGAGGCTGCTGTGCAGATAAGGACCTTCACTCTCTATGTCATCCTTCACCCAGGAACCTTCCACCTTTTTTGGTGGGGGTAAACCACGCTGACATTTCATACTAAGACACAAGTGCAAGCAGGCAAACTCACCACTCTCCGTGTAAGACAAGCAAACTGCCGATCGCTAGGTCTATGGGGATGTATCTGTGGAAATACCACCCCAGACTTACCCAGTTTCTTGTGCTTTGTTTTTTATTGGCATCTGCTGTTGGGAAACAGGAAACCATGCCTGATGGACTCTCACCCACTCAGAGGAACTCTAACGCAATTATATTAAGTACATAGCAAGCAGACGTCACTTAGCAGATGTGTATTTAAATCCACAGCTCTTTCACGACCCATGTGAAAGTGCTTCACAGTGACACACGGCTTATGGACTTCTTTGCTTTAAGTTTTCAATATCGTTCTATTTAATGATTTCTGTAGTTTTATAAGGCCCTTGAAAATTACTTGTTTCTCCTTCTATTTGTAAATCAAATATAGTTCAATCAAAAAGAAAACAGAATTTAAATCTCTTTTGGGGTGAAATAAAAATGTGCTGTTCTGTTTTGAAACCTAAAAAGAATGATATCTTTTCCCATCGACTTAACAGGGCCAGGATTTTACGTGCAGTATTTCCTTTGCTCTACAATCTGAGGATGGGAATTGTGTTTCTCTGTGTCTTTGACACAACACTAAATGCAGTGTATTTCTGATCTTATCTGAAACTATAAAGTGCTGTTATGCTAAACAACAACATAATGAATGATTTTTAAAGAAATCAGCAAATGAAGCTCAACCAGTTCTTCTAGTTGAGCTATTAGATGCAATTAACATTCATCTTGAATTTGTCCCCTTTTCTTTTCTGGTATAGTTTAAAAACTGAACTAAATGGCTTCAAAAGTAACAGAAGCCTCAATTCACAAATTTTAAAAAAAAAACCAAACAACCAAACAGCTTTTAACATGTTTAAACATATGCTTAAAATGTGTCTTAAAATACTTTTCCGGAAAGAGGTTTCTCTGATCTCTGTTAACCATTTTCCTGAAAGTCCATTCACATTTCTGCATCTTATTATTCATAAACAACATGATCTTTTTTCTGCTATCAATGGACTGATTCCCCAATGGCTGAAACATGACAGTTACGACTGCGGCCCCGGTCTCGGACGGACTGGCCCATCCGCGTAGACTGGGGGTCCCGGAGAGACAGAGGCTGCTCATGCAGGACTTTGAACATTTGAAAAATGGAATGGGTTGTTTGTTTTCCAGTTTGGTCTTCTTAGCTCCATGGGCCTCGAGCAAGTTTTTGGTCGGTGAGTTTGCTGTATGGTTATTATTTATTTGGTAATAAGTTTAAGCAATTGAATGTGTCGAATTAGAGACCAAAATTCTAGGTTTGAAATATAATGTGCATCTATGAAAGTATAAACAAAATTATATCTATTTACCATATTATGAAATTAATCATAATCCATATAAAACTGTGGTACCAGTGCTTCTGAATGGTACTATGAAATGAATCTTAATCTGTGTAAAAATAAGTGATTCCAATACTTATGAATGAACAACTCTTTTCCTACTGTGAAATAGTGTTTTTCTTAATTTCATTATTGCAAAACTTAAAACTACTTAGGCTGAAATGTTTCATGGCACACATCTAGCTAAGGCTGGCATTTTATTGAAAACTTTTGGTTAAGTCCGTTTTGATATTGTGACGAAGGAAGATCATGCCTTGTCCGCATTAGCAGCACCACCATGTTTTACAAGTAACTCTGTTGGGAATTTGCTTGGTTGAAGCATGGACTGGAAATCTGATAGCCCAAAGAACTGCAGCACTGTGAAAATTTGCCGTAATGTGACCAGGTTGTGAATTTCTGAAATACTGAAGTTCACATGTGTTTGGGGTTTAAGGTCTGGCATTCAGTGTTTTGGAAAATTAGGAGCTGCCCAGCAGGCTCTGCTTGTTCCACCTCCGGAGGGGCTGGTAGTGTTTCATCCTCTTGCAGCTTTGGGTGCGTGGTTGGCCAATGCACACGACATGCCGAGGAAGCATGATCCAGCCTGGGGCTACAGTGTTTCCCTGTACTTGCACTTCTTGACCATTGAAGGCTGCTGCAATACCAGCTACAGTGTCATACAGTCTGGCAAGAGAAAATCTGTTTTCTTACATATTAAAAATGTATATTTTAAGTAAATATGTGCAAAAAGTGTTGTTACAGAATGCCAAGCTTAAGGTTAAAATAAAAGAAATTCTTTACTAATATAGTCTAAAGACTGCTGGGCCAATATTTTAAATTGTTTCAAATAGTCCTGCTCTCTCCACATAATTTCATCATATAGACCTTTGGATTTAATAATTACTTCTTAATTGGCTCATAGCTGTTTTATAGCCATTTAATCTTTTGATAACTCCATTCTTAGCTTAGCTGTTTTAGAGCTGTTTTCCCTATTTGCTGTTTATTTTAAATGGGCAGAAGTCCAATCCCCTCTCCACCTTTAGTCTGCCAAAATAAAGCAGCCAATCTTTTTTAGCCTCCATACGTACATGAGATTTCTCCACTCCCTTGGAGAGTAACTATTCTCTAAACCTATATTAGTCTGAATTCATCTTTCCGGAAAATGGATTACTAGTATCCCAGGTTTTTCACTAGTAGCTTACCAGGGCCTTGTATAATAGTATTAATGGTTTCCACAACCTGTGTTGAAAAAACCCTAAATTGATCTTAGAATCATTATGATTTATGAAATTATTAAATTTATGGCTTTCTGTGGCTGCAGCATCTTGATAGATGACAATCTTGCTGTGACAGACTTGCATATCCAGACTGCTCCATCTGCCTTTGTTGTTTATAACCACTATGCACTTATCCCAGAGCAACAATGATTATTGGTAGTCTATATCAGCTTGGACTTGCACTTTGTGCTTCCTTATCCCATTTCTCCTGCCCCATTCATACAGTAATCCAGTTCTTGTACGTTATCCCAATCCTCCTATCAGCAGTGCCTCTTTGTGTTATGAGTAAATTTCCTCAATGTGCTTCCAAACCATTAATGATAATACTAAATAAAACCAACACCAAGACCAATCCTTGCGTGACTTTACAATGAGCTTCCCTCAGGCCCAAACCTTCCCTCTTCAGCAGCCCCCAGAGCTGATCTCCCTGACCCTGTGCCTCACTAACCTCACAAACACTGTGAAGATCCTCATCTATTCCACTTTCATTGATAATTTCCCATGTGGCACTATATCAAATACTTAACTGACCTCTAAATACTTCTTCTACTTCTTCTTTTTCTAGAGAATTTTTTATCTTATCTAATGCTGCTTTTGAGTTACTTGGCCACAATACACCTTTTGTAAAGCCAAGAGTGTCTTTGTCCCATCTACCATTGACTTCCATCTGTGCATTATACTGCCTGAACTGATGAGAATCAAAGACATTTCTTTTTACTGCTCTGATCTAATTTTGTTTGGAAAACTCTGTTGTTATTAATAGCACCAAAGGTACCAATGGTGTCATCTGTCCCTTCAGTGTGTCGTGGGTTTAGACCTGTAAGTGCCAAAACTGAAGATCGTTTCCTGGCTCCAATGGCTCATCTTGTCTTTCCCTGCCTGAGCCTATTTCCAGCAGAGGGCTTTTGCTGACAATATCAAGTCTGAAGTATCTGGAGCGCAAACAGAAGAGTACCTGCTGTGGGATACCTGTGAGGCTTGTTATGTTTTATAGACCAGCGAGAGCCACATTTTCTCTTACACGTTACCTTGGGCAACAAACAGTGCTGAGTCCAGGAGGAATGGTCTTTCTCGAGCAGGTTTGCTGTGAATGGAAAGTGAAGTTCTTGTATCCTTCAAATGACAGCACTCACTTCCCTCAGCTGAGGCTATTGCTTAAGTTCACGCTCATTTGCGTCAGAGGCAGCATCTGAGATTGGTAGCATTCTTTTTAAGGCTCGAAATCTAGGTTTCTCTTAGTAGATTAAGGAAGGAAAGATCTTTTCTTACCCATCCTCATAAACCTCCCCACCAAGCCAAGAGACAGAAAATTACCTCTCAAATTTAAATGCTGTACTTCAACAGAACGGTCCTTAATAAAAAATAATCTTCTGTGAGGGTAAAAAAAAAAAAAGTCAGTTGTGTTTGCTTGCTCCAAAGTCTGCCAGAACTTGTGTTTAGTAATGTATTCTGAGCTGGATATGCTCACCTGTAGGCTGTCAGGAATAATTGCTACTTGGGTGCCTGAACTGTTATTACTAAAATAATAGTATGCTTAGTCATTAAAAAACAAAATTAATCCAGTTCCATTTCAAGTTCTAAACTGGTGAATTTGCAGAAAGCCCACAGTTTGACTTAAGATTACTAAGTATAAGTAATAGAAGTTCTGAACGGATGAACTCCCTGAGCCAAAACACCCCTGTGTACCTACGGTAAAAGGGCAAAAGCCAAAAGTCTCATGCCACAGGAAAGCCAGGTGAGTTCAAGGTCACTGCTACCGTTACAATGGAGTATGGGCTTTGAGGATTGACTGTGTGATGCTGGCAGTCAGACCATGCTCTGCACTACAGAAGACAAAAGAAAATAAAATACTCCCTAGAGAATACACCAGATTAGGCAGTCTTATGAAGTATTGTCTCACATTAGAAAGCTGCCTGCATTCAAGTAGTAAAAGAATCGAGAGACACAAAGGGGATGATAAGCACTTTAGTACCTGGTGGTCCTGCGCTCAGAAGCGGCATGGGGAGAGAGCAAGCAGCACTTCTCTCCGACGCTGCACCCATTTCAGCTGCACACTCACCTGTTTCTAAAGGAAATTGTATGAACTCTGCACTTCCTAAGACTAGCTCTTCCTTCAGTAGATTACTTTGTACTAAGTCTTTGGACCACTGAGGTCAAAAATAGTAATATAGTAAGCAAGCACATAGAATCCCGATTCCCAGAGACCTGTGATGGCAGCTGAAGCTCAGCGTTGGCTTGGCAAACAGCCAAAAGGTTCTCGCTCTCCTTGCTTTGGGATAAAAAGAAAAAAAGTGAAAACATGACCTGAGTGTTAAAGATGCTGAAATGGGTGCCTCAGTCAGCAAGCAGATGTCATGAGAACTGGAGACCCCAACATCTCGCCCCGGCCCTCGGAGAAGAGCTGGATCTCCAGTGGGGAACAGCCTGGGTGGGAGCTGTAGTGCTCCTGAGCTCTTGCAGTTGGTTTCCCTTCGGTGTGTGGCTGATGGGAAACCTCTGGGGCCCTGAGCTTCTCCCTGGGGTGTACCGCTCCACAGACTGACCTGGGCGGCAAATGGCAGCATTCACCTAAACATCCTCCTGCCACAGCATCAAAATGGGACACTGCTTCTATGCTTCCTTCTTTGCTTTGCTCAGCTATAAAACCATTATTAGTATCGACACTGAAATCACACCAACAGCCACTGGAGATAGAGCTGGAGATAGGAAAAGCCCACTCTAGCCCTCACTGCTGATAAGAGCAGGCTTCACTAATGAGAAGATTCAGGCTTTTTCCCCCAGCCTTTCAGAGTTTTCTTTAAAACCATCAGGACTACACCCATTTCCCCCCTTTTTAATGAATAAAACAGGATGAGAGGCTGCAAAAGGTGTCTTGTTCAGAGCCCCAAGGTCAGCACCATCCAGAACAGTCAGCTTGGGCTCAGTGAGTTATTGTGGCCTCTGAACACACACATGCAGAGCCAAAAAAAGGGACCTCTTAACAATCATTATTGTCACTAACACATTGCTACTGAAAGTTTATTTCAAATGTTTCTGCTATTCTATTCTGTAGAAAGGACCTGTAAAATAAATGCCTTGAAAAAAGCTGTGAAAAGGGGCACCACAAGAGCGTCTCCTAAAGCTTTCCACCGTGGACCAGAAGGGCGATCGTTGTTCTTGCGGACACCTTCACCCTCGCTAGGGCTGGGGTCAGCAGCGGTGCCGGGGTAGCACTCGGTCCCACTGCTCCGGTGTTCCTGAGCGGTGCCACTGCAGCTGGCACCGGACCCCGGGGGGGAGCTGCCCAGGAGCCAAGCCCCACGCTGGTGACGTCAGGCCAAACCCACCCCGGTCCCCACACTGCCGTGCAGACGGTGAGTGGACCCACTCAGCGTGAAGTACGACACATTACAACAGGCAGACATGCGAACGTGCATTAGGATCTTCTGCTTTAAACTGGAATTAGTGTGTGTAACCAAGCGTAAGCAGTCAACTATTGAAATATTCAATCTCTGAAGGTTAAGTTCAGATTTAGCGAGTAAATTGGGTAAGGCAGTAGCTTCACCTTCCAACAACAAAAGCTCCTTAAGCTGGAAGCTTAAAAATTGCTATTATGGCCTTATTTGCCTAACTGTAAATCCATACGTTTTTGCAATGTATTAATCAATCTGGACAATCCTGTCTCCAACCCCAGTGACAGCGTAACTGATATAGATATATCTGGAAGATTTTAGCCTTACCTGGAGAAGTCTTCTCACCTGCCGTAGTACGTTGAGCAATAAGAAGGAGCACAAACGCCAGAGCCTTCGCAGTGAGGCCAGCGGAGACAAAAGGCCAGTTTGTGCAAAACGTTGGCATGCATCCAGTCATTATTTATATCAAATTACAGAATGTTTTTAAGCCTTCATCTTAGATTCCTAATCTATGGAGAACTACTAATAGGCTTTTTAAACAAAGATCTTATTTTCAATGTTTTGTACAACAATGCAAGTATAGTGCTAGGATTAAGTATCAGCTCAACAAAAATGTGTTAAAAAGTGAAAATGTAATTCAGAATAAAAAGGCAGAGGGAATTCCAATCCACCTCAAAACAATGTGTGCCGAGAAAGGGGCTAATCTGAATAAGTGAATTATTCCCTGCAATTATTTGTTCAGGTCCATTAAATTCATACATTTAACGGTTGCCAATTACTATGTGTATATGCTGCTCTATGCCTATAATAAGACACTGCTGTTCAGGCATTTTAAAACCATAATCAGGATCCAAATCTGAGATTCTTTTCTCTTTATTTCTCTTTTTTGTTAAACTCACATGTGCAACTTCATTACTTTCGAGAACACCTGCCTTACACACATTGACATGTGCTAATAGCTGTATTCTTTACTATTAAAACTCCTTTTATTGGGAAGCAGATTTGAAGATACATGTAAGCAAAATATGTATAAGCACGTAAGTTATAGAAGAATTACTACTGTATTACTGTTTATCTAACACAAAGTGAAAGCAAAAAAATGACACAACCGAGACTGGTCACAAAAACTGGAAAATACTCATTAGTTAAGAGTAAATACATTTATTTTAAACAGGCTTTTTAATCTTTTACCAGAATATGGGGAGCTTTGAACATTATGTCGTTGGTTTACTGCTGTATATACATCTATATGTCCCGGTGTCCACAGTGTGAGCTGTAAAGCTAAGAAGAGAATTTAATACTAATCTTTTTATGACCGCTATTTAAGATTCAGCTTATAAAGATTGTGTTTGATTATTTGGAAAGGCTGATAGTGAATCCACCACATGACTTGATGGAACTAAACAGGCAAAACTGAGCCCTCATCCATGATAGATCATTCTTGAAAAAAAAAAAAAACAAAACCCAAACTTTATACTTGACAAATAATTTGTGTTCTATTTTAGATTAGAAACCCAGAGAGCAAATGTGTGGTTCTAAAGTTTCTAAATCCCTAGAAAAATAAACTGATTAAATGAAATAAAAATGGATTCTCTGAAAGACATTTTAATTTTCTTCCTAGGTGGCAAAAACTAAATAACAAAAAAGCTACACACACAAAAATTAAATGTAAATTCAACAGCTAGGACAGTTTACAAATCACTTCTGTAGCCCCGAAGCAGGATAAAAGGAAATAAATACACTTCATGGTTGGTAACCTATTAACTGACACCAACTGTTGCAGCTGCGAATAAAACAAATGCATGATAAGATTAGATATGTTGATTGCACCTGGCCATCTGTAAATTGCTGCTTACCATAAGAATCACATGCTTTCTACTAGTCACTGTGATAAATGCAGAGTAACTGTTGCTGGTGGGTTGTTGGTTTTTTTTTCCCTTTGGTAAATTATAGAGGAAATAATAAGGAAAAACTTGTATGCAGCGGTTTTGTTTTTTGAGTTTGTGCAAAGTTTGCCCCAGTGTTTTTCTGCTTTGAAAGAGAGAGGGAGTAAGTGGAAAAATGAGACGCTATCTCACCAGTGTGGACAGAACAAGTCACCTAAATGGGTTTGTTTCAGATAGAGAGAGAGAGGAAAAGCACTCTAATGAAATTGCCTTTGGGTCTGCAAAGGCCTTGCAAGACTTCCTATGGTTTCGAACAAAAATACAATATAAATGTAAGTTAACGTACTAACAGCTACAGCAGTTTTTTCCCTTTGAGGGAGTCACTGATGGCTCCTGAGTAACAGCTCTCCTTATTTTTAGGCTGGAAAGACCACGCAAAAAAGAGGAGGCTCGTTGCACGTGCAGCGTTATGATGCTGCTTTGCCGACTCACGAGCAAGGCATCAAATCGCTAGGAAGCAGAGGGCAGCTGTGGAGAGTGGCGTGGGGCTGTCACACAGTCTAAGGTGCACAAAATTTCTGGGAGCCCCCCCTGGAGCTGCTGTCCTGCTCCCCACATTGCCACTGGGGTTGGCACCTCCCCAGGGAGGGCAGCTGAGCACCTCGTGGGGCAGAAACCGTGTTTCGTCCCGGGGAGCACACCGAGGGCTGGCAAATGCCCGGCAAGCATCCGGTCCCGGGTGGCAAGGCAGTGCCACGAGCTGGTGGGCGACTGGCCGGCGCTGCCGGGTACAGGACAGCGGGGTACCGCTCCCCAAACCAGCAGAAAGCTTTCCTGCTTTATCGTGGGAAGACACAACTGAGCGCTGCTTCCTGAGAGGCGTCTGAAGGATCACCATCCCTGGGTCGGCTCTCCAAATGTGCAACCAGACCGGGTACTCGCAACTCGATTCAAAGAACTAAAAACCACAACGGTGAATAAGGAAATCTCTGAATATGGTGGTTTGACTTTTTTTTTTACCCCAGCTAGACACTATCCTGTACTGTCTTAACTAAACCTGAAAAACTGCTCCACCGTCTTGCTGAAAGTGTACCTGTGCTATAATTTGTCCTCGTTACAAATGACAGTGTCAGCTATGTGAGTCTCTCATTTAAGTAATGGCATATCACATGCAGTCAGTTTATGTATGCATGCAGTATTACAGTCCTCATTAAGCAACAGATTCCACTGCTCCTGTCAGTGTGTGCTTAATATAGCGCTGTCTCCCTGCGTTCCAAAAGAAGAACAATTGCAGGCAAAAAATTGTAAATACAATCAAATGTCTGAGCTGAAGGCTCACCATGGCTGCAAGATAGTCGGGTGTCAGATATCCTTTCATGGCTGGATTTGCTTAGAAATCTGTGAACAATCCAAAGAGCAGTCAGACACCACTTCTGCTCCCCTAGTTTGCAATAATTTTGGCATTAGATGTTGAGCTTTTCTGAGAAGCAGCTTCAAGCCTGTTTAACACCAGGATGTACAGCAGCACGCGTTTTGAAATCTCAGTTACTGAATATAGATATGAAGTATATAAGATTACAAAATACATCAGCATATATCTATGTAAGAACAGCAGAGCTTCTTCCATTTATAGCAGTAAAGATGGTATTATATTTCTGGGATCAGAAAATGGAAAACCAAAAATAGATTACTTGAGAAAGTTTAAATGATGGATGATTTTTATCTTCGTCAGTAGGTGGGCAATTTATCTGCTCGCTTGCTCCATGTGATTCTGAAGATAAAATCAATAAGCTTCCTCTAGGTAAACTTTTGCAAGATTGGACTGAATGTGAGTTATGCACTGGGTGAATGCTGTTTAAATTTCCTTTACCTGATTCAAAACAAATTTGTGCAGAAGTTGTATTAGAGCAATGCTGAGGCCGAGAGTAGGGAAGTAGAAAGTTCAAGACATGAAAAGCTGTGAGCTGGTGAAGCTGTGCAAAGGAGCCAAAAATCTGCTGGCGCCTGCCTTGCGGAGCCTTCGCCCCAGGAGGGATCAGAGCTGTGCACAGAGGAGCAGTGGCAGAAGAGGAGGGCATACCTGCACCACAGCCCATTCCCAGCTGCTTATAAGTACCTGGGAGGACTGGGAGCCACCCTTGACTCACAGCTGATGGAACACATAAATCAAGGCTGAAAACCTAAAAACACCTATTATTACTTCTGGTACGTAAGATGGTTCGTTTACAGCTAGCTCAGGTGTTCTTACACTGCACCCCAGTCTGCAGTGTACATCTGTCCTAAAAAGCAAGCCTTTCCAGTGTCTGTTTCTATAGGAGCTTGATGTTCCTCTGTCTTTTTATCTCTATAGTCTAAATATTGTTTTTTCCCCAGTGGTCTCACTACTTGTGTCTGCCGGTGATTTTTTTTTTCCCTTTTATGTATACAGGGAGAAAAGGTCACGCGCAGAAGTCTGCAGTACGGTGCTTGTGTATGTGCGTGTGCTTGTATCAGCAACATGCTGTGGTGCCTCAGAGATGTTTCTTGACAGTCTTACACCTCTGGAATGAGCATTACCTACACACCAGGTGTAAGGTAACAAGATGCGGCATTCTATCCCGGTTACTTCCACCCCACCCAAAACATCTACCCTGGGAACCACATAACTTCCCGTGCCACACTGGCAGAGGCACGAGGAGGTATTTTGTGTCACCAGGGCGAGAGCATGAGGAAAACCATAAGATCTGCATCGAGACAAAGTGCGTGCCTCAAACCCCCTCGCTGGGGCATATGTGGGCAGCTGTTGTTTATCCCAACCCTGAGGTTAAAACAGTCAGCGTGTGGGTATATTACAGCAACCACCCATCCATCGGCACCGTTACCTTCCACCTCGGAGTCTCCGCAAAGACCAGTTTCCAGGATGAGTGCATAAAGGAGCAAGTCTTGGGCTCCCGGCGGAAAGAGGTGCCACAAAGTCTGAGCAAAGTTGGTCTAAATCCCAACTTTCTGTATTATCTGGGCGATACTTGGGTTGTAAGACCATTTTAAAGCGTCTTATTTGGTACCCAGTTGTGTAACTTAATTGTGTAACTTGTTAATAGTTCTGAGCAGACTGCTAACTTGGGGAAGTCATCCCACGGTCAGGCATTAAAATAAGGATTTTTTTTCTTTGAATGAAATGGGAGTAAAAATAAACTAATTGGATGTGCATAGTCATTCCTGCATACAGGGATATATATCAACAGGAGTTACACCTCCATTTTCAAAGGCAGTCCCAATAAACCAAACTAAGGGCTGTTTAGCAGAAAACTTGGACAAAACTATGGAAGAACTTTGATTACCAGGAGTGCAATATTTTTCACATTTTTCAGCTACCATAATCTACAAAATTACTGTACACTAGCCTCCTCTTATACAGTATTTGATAAATCAGTGGGTTTATAAAGCAAAATTCAGTTCATTTTTTTAAATTCATTTCTGATACTCAGATGAGGGACCGGACTTTGTGTATTGGTGAAACACATGCGCTGAGGATTAAAATTTTAGAATAATACATGGAAAATGCTTGATCCTTGTACTATGAAACAGTGTATAATATTCTAGCTTCTTGGGGTTCCATACAGACAATTTTTTATTTCTGCTAGCAATTAATCAAACTTAAACACAGACTCTATAAAGCCATGCAAATTCAGACATCCTGCCTCACTTGAGCACATCTGCACATTGAGGTTACTCACATACACACTTCTTGAGTGTGACAGCTCAATCAGCATTACAGAGGGTAGTGTAGAACTCTACCACCTTTTTCTGACATTCTGTTCAAAAAGGTACGATTCTTAGAGAAAACGAGCTTTTGAAAATATGTTTTTTTTTTAAAATAAATATTCATATTTAATATTAAACCAGTAACCTTATTCTGCACAAGCAGCATAAGTAAGGCAGGTGGCAGAGATTGCCGAACAGACCCTGGCAAGTACAGAATGGTATCGTTTGAGCAATCTATTCAGAAAAGATTAAAAAAAAAATAAAATATCTACTTTCTAATTGTCACACCACCACCATCATTAAGAACAATTGGAAAGGAAACCAGAAGGAAAGCCAGAATTGTATTTGCCCCGAGCATAAAAGGGAAAAAAAAAAAAGGTAAGAAAACTACTTTTTTTTCCTCATTCATTTTAGATTAAAATGTATTTTGCCTCTTCCCACCAGAACCTGCTGTTGCTTTTTTGACCTGTGCATCAGAAACACAAAACCAGAAAAATTACGTAAAATTTGTTTGGCGGAAATTAATCCGTTATGTCTGCAGACTACGGGGCTGACTGAAGGGGATGAATTTTTGAGTAAAAAGGGAATTTTATGATAAAAAATACTAAACATTGCCTAAAGTTGAAATACTGGAAAATGATAGGCCACTCTGAAGACCAGTCTTAATGGTGTGACGTCACTGGTTTTAGTCACAGTTATTTTCATGCCTCAGGAGATCCTAAAATTAAAGACATGTAAAATAATCACAGTAATTACCTCCACCATTCTGTTCTGAAGAGTAAACAGCATTATTTGACGACAGATTTTTCTGGAGTCCCTGCAGAAAGCCTCCAGAAAGCTTACAGCCCAACCCGGCATCTGCCTGGGTGACAGTTTTCTGGAGAGTGAGAAGCTGAGTGCTGCTTCAGAGTTTGTCTACCTCTGCCAGAACCATCTTAGAGTACATGGATAACCCCAACCCTCCGCAGGTTGCCGAAGGAATTTTCTTTACTTGGTGTTGGATCCTGTGGATAAGCATCTGTGAATAACCCAGAGTTTACAAAAAAAAAAAAAAAGACAGTGATCACAACTAAATCCTATGCAAGAATTTTTGGGTTTTTTTAAATGTTATTACCTTGAATGTATCACTCAAGAAATGGTCTCACGAGAAAGAAGTTAGAAATGCTAAGGCTTAAATTTTAGAAGAAACCTTTTTCCTACATGCACAGGGATTACCTTATGCTTCCTTTCCCAGAGTACTAAGCACACACAACATTTTGCTTAACACAAGATGCCACTCACACACTGAATTAAATAACGTGCAACATCCCACTAAATGATCTTCAAAACCAACCCAAATTTAATTCAATGCACAGTGGTTTCGTAGCTCCATCTTATCAACGATGCTGAAGCCTGGGTGACATCATCATGTGGAAGTGGGCAGAAACATGACTTCGTTCTTGGTACTACGTGGGCTTCTGCCGAACTGTCTTCTTGCAGCTGTTCGCTCCTTCGTAGAGATGGCAGGAAAAGATGAGCGGAACGTTACGAGCGTGGTAGGGAGGAGAAGACGGGGGAAGGCGAGATCAGGCAGGAAGGACGAGTACAGCTGGCTGGGAAGGAGCCCATGGGGCAGACCAGAGGAGCACGTTGAAAAAGCGTGGTGGTCCGAAGGAGCGGGGCATTCCTTCCCCAACCCTGCTGCAGGCAGAGGGGCTCAGCCCTGGCAGAGGGACCCACCAGCCGCTGCTCCCCTCCGCCGGCTCTGCTCTTGGGCTGCCCTTCCTGGGGTGGCCTTCACGGCAGCTGCAGCTCATGAATATGCAATCTGCTGCTACATATGCAGCAGACCGGTAATTCCTCTTCAACCTTGTGGCTGTGTTGCTTTTCACTTTGCAGACAAGGCTTGCCAAAACAGCGTTAAAAATGAAGTAAAAGCTTTCCTTATCTGAAGCTTTAAAAAAAGAAAAAAAAAAAAGTTGACTAAATCTTATAGGACTGGATAGGGGTTGCAATTCCCCTTTTAAGTAAATGCAAACAATGTGTTTTCCAAGTTTCTTTTTTTTTTATTTTTTTTTTTTTTTACCAGAGCTTTTTGAACTTGTGTTATTCTTAGGGAACAAGTTTAAACTTAAAAAGTCACCAAAGTGGATAAAGGAGAGACGGTATTATCATATTTTCATATTAAAAAGCTCTGGTGAGGTGTTTCTGCCTTCCCAAACCAAACATTTCCATATAAGTGATTAATATCTGAATTAATATAAATATGTATACGTGAATGGCTTCTTACCTACTTATTGTATTAAATGAGCTAGGAATGTCTCAGTGTTCTCATAACAAGAGCACTGGGTATCTATGTGAAGTAGATAATGTAAGTAAAAATGTAAGTAAACATACATTTTTGAAGGAAACAGTACTGTACAACTTGAGGCAACAAATTTTTCACTCCTAAGAAAATAATATCCTCTATAAAATGCTTCCCTGTAATAAAAGTTCTTCTCAACAAAGCTATCGGGGAGAGTTCAAAGTGCTTATGAATCACATTGAATAAAGGTATGCTGTGAATCAGAGTGATGCAATTGTACAATGGAGTTCTCTTCTTGCAAACAGGACGAAGAAGGAGGGCCCACTTTCGTGTCTCAGTTTACACCTCTGATCCTTAAGCATGCTCTTCTTTGAGCATGAAAATCCGCTATCATCATGTTATTTTAAAAGCCGGGACTTTCTTCCCCTTCATGGCAAGGATCTCATCCACTTTGTTTTCCTTGGATCAAAATAGACAACAGAAAGGTGCGGGGGGGGGGGAGGGGTTCTTTAGCAGCGTACCTCTGCTGTGGCCTTGTCCTTTGCAATTCAAGAAGGCTAAAACCACCCCGATACGCGTATTTAAAATGCGGCACACAATGTCAAGGCAAAATACATGTGAATTTCGGTTGCAGACAGAAAAACCTTCAGAATTAATACAGGTTTGGGGTTTTTTTAAGGAAAATAGGATGCCGCCTTTCCCCGCCGTGTGGATACCTGTCACAGAGTGACGGGATGCAAGACGTCTCGGGAATCGCCTTAATTTAACCGCAACGTTTCCCCTGGGGTCGCTCAATGACCCCCTGATGTTACCTCCCAGGAGGCAGCCGGGTGCGGGCCTTGCTCCTGCCCGGCAGGACAACGCGCCCCACGCCGGTTCGGTCCCCGCGGGGGCGCCGCTACCCTCCCCCTCCCCGCCGCGGAGCCCTCGCTCAGCAGCGGGCG
>NW_009648807.1:277437-279945 GCF_000708025.1 Charadrius vociferus
ATTGGAAAAAGCACTACGTCACTTTTGCTGATGTCAGATGCGCTTTAGTGTAACTGCACTCCGGTACGCTCTCGAAACACAACAGTGAAGAACAACACAACTCCACTGAGCCAACTACTTACTCCTCTCTCAGTCCCTGCTGTTGCCTGTAAAACTCCTCCCGAGATAAAGGAGGTGCGTGTGCCGTGGGGATGGTACTGGAATGAGCCCGTGGTACTGCTCTTGGTACCCAAGTTTGGGTACGTTTGCAGGAGCTGGGGCATATCCTGGAGCAGGGGGACAGCGTACCCAGCAGATGGAGGTTAACCAGGGGGAAACTAAGGAAAAAAAACAACAAAAAAAACACATAAAAATCTGCCTCCCTGCTAAATCTGCGTGTTCTTAAGACATTTAAACATTTTAACCGGTGGGCAGTGCGGTCTGCTTGACACGGAGAACCTTGCAGCAATGTTTGGGGTGCCCCGGTACCGCTGCAGGTTTGCCGGGAAGGTTATTCTCGGAGCCCTGTGGAACACGCTCTCGCCCCACGCGTGAGGAGAGCTGCGAGTGCCGCTCCGCGGCCCTGGGTGCGAGAGGGGCGTTAGTAGTGACCGTGGCCTCCGACACCCCCCCCCGGGTGAGGTCTGCCGTCGGGCAGCGGCCAAGTGTTCCGGGAGCGTACGGGCGAATCGCCCCTCTTTTGTGCAAACCTACTGAATTTCAGTTAGAAACTCTCAGCGCTGTGCTGCTCAGTAAAACCGTGGGGAAATAATAATAATTATAATTGAAAAAAAATAAAAAAAAAATCCCGGGTTCGGTGTCTCCGCGTTTTCCCACGTCTGGCAGAGGAGGCTCAGCGCTGCCACCTCGCGTCCCTTCCCGCGGCCGCGGCCGTACAAAGCCTGCAGGATCCAGGCTGATGTTTCAAGGCTTTTTTTTTTTTTTAAAGTTGTAAAACCTGGAGAAATCTTGCCAATGCTCTTAAAACTGCGTTTCAGGTGGAAGCTGCATGCTCACGCTCCGCTCACCTAGGCTTAAAAATCTGGGGAGCTGGAAGGCACTTCCAGTCCAGCGTTGAAGGATTAGGGGTGGAAGCAATTAACTTCAAGGGAACAGCCAAGAAATTGTAATAAAATGCTTTTATAGAGTTTCACATCGTATTCTTACGATTGCTTTATTAAGCAGTTCTAAATTGCACTTTTGTAAAGTTTTCATTCAGGAAATTATACTCTTCTGTCCACCGCACATGCACACTTCTTGAACCAAGATTCAACCCAGTGACTTCTTTCATCAAGATAACATGTAACTCACCTGGAGATCATTTTTGTTCATGGCGCTCAAGACCTTGCGCACCGCAACACAACTGGGTGAAAAGTTTCCCTAAAGCTTTACTCTTTTTGTGTCTCTGCCTGTCAGTTTAGTTGTTGTTTGTTCTGCCTTCACCTGTGGTGTACAAACATGAGAATATTTTTCTTGCTTTGTAGTTTAAACAAATTGATATTTATACATAAAATATGATAGTTGGGGGTTGAAATCCTTTCGGATGCCATGCAAACAGGTGAAGCAGCCAGAAGCTACTGGCTGCTCCCGGTCCTGGTTTTTCATGCCGCTGGAGGTGAATACCAGGAGTGTAAATAAGCCCAGCGCTTACTCCTGACACCAAAAACCACTGCGAGCCTCCATTTCTATAGAAATTGGTGGTATACGGTAGAACAGATTTGGTGTTAGCTTTGGGGTTGCGGAGGGGAAAACACGGAGTAATTTACTACTCGCAAAGCGTAAAGGTGAGAAACACCACTGATGTCACTGGATGTCGTCAGCCTCACAGAAAGCAGTATTTTATCCGAGGCTTACCAGAGGCTGAAAGAGGAAACAATGTGTTATTTTTGCAAGCAAAGCAATCATTTGGGTTGCATCTTTGTATCACCCTCTCAAGTAATGTAGCTGACCTGCTCAGGGAGGTATCGGGAATTCAGGATTTTTCTCAGGGCTTCGTGACAGTGTAATAGTTTAAGTCCAACGTGGGATCTCAGTATTCACAGCGTGTTCTCAGACCAACTAGAAGCCCCGCTAAAGGATCCTACCATAAATTTTCTTGCAGAAATGTGTAACTTATTTTTAGACCTCTTTCTTCGACGTTTCAGCTGTTTCCAACCATTTTTTTTTTCCTGATTTAAAAAGTGTTTTTAACTGGTGGTTTGTGGAACAAAAATTTTCCCAGCTGCTTTTTCTAACAGCCTTCTTGGTCCCTGGCCTGATGAACGATGTGAACGATATTTGAGGAGTAACACTGCCATTTTTTTACGGCCTGGCCATCTGCTTTACCTGAGGATTGGGGGTTTGGGGTTGGTTTGGGGTTTTTTTTTTTGACGTCGCGAGGCCTTAAGAGGTGCTTCGCAGAGCACACATCGCCGCTGCCCCGTTTTCCTTCGCTATTGATCATCGCGGGGAGGATGGAGGAGGGGAAGCGAGACGAGACGGCAATCCCCGGAGCGCATCCCGCGCCCTGGGACGGGCCCCGACGGCGGA
>NW_009648807.1:283034-283426 GCF_000708025.1 Charadrius vociferus
TCGCCCTCGGATCACCGCAGCTACACCAGCCTGCGCGCCTCCTCCCCGGCCCCCTCGACGGCGCATTCCTCCTCCGCGTCCTCCCACTCCTCCTCCTCTTCCTCCTCCGGCTCCTCTTCGTCGGACGACGAGTTTGAGGACGACCTCTTGGACCTGAACCCCAGCCCCGGCTTTGAGAGCATGTCCCTGGGCAGCTTCAGCTCCTCGGTGCTCGACCGGGACCTGGATTTTAACTTCGAGCCCGGCTCGGGCTCGCACTTTGAGTTCCCGGACTACTGCACGCCGGAGGTAAGTGAGATGATCTCGGGGGACTGGCTGGAGTCCAGCATCTCCAACCTGGTCTTCACTTACTGAGGCGAGAGCCGGGCCCTGCTGGAGGAGGCACAGACGCG
>NW_009648807.1:283466-286092 GCF_000708025.1 Charadrius vociferus
TTTTTTTTTGTTTTTAAATTTGGTTTTCTGGGAAGGGGCTGGTGAGACTGCTTCTTGCGCTCGGGGAGAGCGGCGGCGGGAGCGGGATCGCCCCCTCCTCGCAGAAGGGCTAGCAGCCCCCTTCTTCCTCCGGCTGGAGACGGACCCGCACACACCCCCTCCGAGGGACGAGCCTGACGTTGCTTTTTCAGAAACTGGCGGGAGCGAAACGCCGTCTTTTTCCTTTTTCCTTTTTATTTCCTGAAAAGAGAGACCGAGGAAGGGCGGCGGGGGAGGGGAGGGAGAGGGGGGGAACCACACACACCTCTGGGTTCTTTGTTATTACCCACTTTATACGAATAAAGAGGAGGGGGAGCGATGCATTGTGCTGAGCGCACACTGGATGTCTTGAGCATTCGCGCTTTCGTGTGAAAGAGCGATCAGAACTGCTTGGGGAAAAAAAAAAAAAAAGAGGAGAAAAACAAAACAAAAATCCACCCAAGCCCCTTGCAAGGTTCACGTTTTGGGGGGGGAGAAATCTTGTCCCGGTTTCTTCTGCGGTGAGAGGAGGCGACGATGATGGGAGGAGGAGAAGGCGGATGGAGCTGGACTGAGATCCTAGTTAAGCGGAGAAGAGCCAGACTTACACTCGAGACCTGTCTTGGAAATACGGTGGGGGGAAGATAATAATAAACTGAAACGGATTTGCACGTACAGATGAGGTGGCGGCAGCGCTTTTCTCAGTCACCTTATGTCATATGTAGAGAGAAAAATAAGGCCGAAACTTCAAGAACACTGAAAACTTCTTTTGAAACAGAGACCGAATGGGAACAGTTTCTGTCATGATGTGGTACAGGGGGAATGGAGGGCGATGGCTTTTGCAAAAAAAAAAAAAAAACGAAAATACAAAAAAAAAAGTAGATTTTTTTCTTCTTGCTCAGAATCGTGATGGTGTTGGATTATTTCACTGGTGGGGTTTAATATAGCATGTTATCCTGTCTATCTTTTTAAGATTTCTGTAAGACTGTTGAACAGTTTAAAACAAATAGTGTTAGGATAATATAAAAGCAGATAGATGGCGCTATGTTTGATTCCTACAAAAATATCACCAGCTTTTTTTCATTCTTAACTCTTTAAAGGATTCAAACGCAACTCAAATCTGTGCTGGACTTTAAAAAAGAAAATTCAGGACCAAATTTTTTCTCAGAGTATGTATGTGTTTGTTCCTTATAGCTGTAAATGAAAGGACTGTTTTTTCTCACCGATGCTCCATCCTCGTATTGTTTTTTTTTTTTCCTTGTAAATGTAATCGGATGCCATTTTATAAGTGGACGTATTTATACTGGCCAAACATTTTTGACTTGTATTTCTTTGTCCTTTTTTGGTAGTTCTCGTTGTTACCCGCACCATTTTTATGTCTCCTTCACTGAAGGGCTAGAGTTTTAACTTTTAATTTTTTATATTTAAATGTAGACTTTTGACACTTTTAAAAACAAAAAGAGAAGAGAGATGAAAACGTTTGATTATTTTCTCAGTGTATTTTTGTAAAAAATATATAAAGGGGGTGTAAATCGGTGTAAATCGCTGTTTGGATTTCCTGATTTTAACAACAGGGCCGCTGGTTAGTATCTCACACGCGTGTGCGCGCTCACGCTCACTCACCCACTCTCACCCACACCCACGAATCAGCCCCTATTTTCTCCATGTTTACACTCCAATCTGCAGGCATCTTAAAGTGACAGCATCCCTCGCCGCCACCGACGGCGCCCGCTCCGCAGCCCCCCGCCTTTCTGGGGAGGGGGCGGGAGGGGGCCGGGGCAGCCGCAGGGGAAGGGGGAGACGAAGGCGCACGTATACACTGTATGCTACCGTTTTGGGGGAGGAACCTGTCCCGAAATGAAGTAAAGCAACGGGTGCATTTACACAGAAGGGATCCTGTACCTTTAACTTGTAAACCACATCTTTTGCACTTTTTTTAGAAGCAAAAACGTGCCGTTTAAACCACTGGATCTATCTAAATGCCGGTTTGAGTTCGCGACACTATGTACTGCGTTTTTCATTCTTGTATTTGACTATTTAATCCTTTCTACTTGTCGCTAAATATAATTGTTTTAGTCTCTTATGGCATGATGATAGCATATGTATTCAGGTTTATAGCTGTTGTGTTTAAGATGAAGAAAGTGAAAACATCTTTGTACATTTAAGTCTGTATTATAATAAGCAAAAAAGAAGATTGTGTGTTTATGTATGTTAATATAACATGACAGGCACTAGGACGTCTGCCTAATGAGGTGGTTCCGTTAAGGGTTTAACTTTTTTTGTTTTTGTTATTTTTTTGGTCATCCATCCTGTGCAATATGCTGTGTAGAATTTTTTTTTTTTTTTTTTTTTTTTCTTAACATCCCCCCCAACCCAAACTTTGGAAAAAAAAAAAAAAAAAAAGATCATGCCAGCTAACCATGTCAAGTTCACTGCCTGTCAGATTGTTGATATACCTTCTGTAAATAACCTCTCTTTTTTTTTGTTTTGTTTGTTTGTTTGTTTTTTTCTTCGGGAAGGAAATAAAATCAGCTGGAACTGAACCCTAATACTGGGCTGCTCTTGTCATCATTGCTACGGCCCCCTCCGGGTGGAGGGGGGGGGTTCC
>NW_009648807.1:286157-293239 GCF_000708025.1 Charadrius vociferus
GGGCCCGGGCAGCGGTGGGGCCCCGTCGCCTCCCCCCCGCTCCCCAAACGAGTTCCTCCGGGGCACCTTTAATGAAGCCTTTCTGATGCAAAGCGAGTGCCAATGCCCGGCCATCGGGGCCGTTAGCCGTGTGAATGCGCGGGGCGGGAGCCTAGGGGAGCTCACGGGGGGTCTGGGGGGTATCCTGGTCCCCACCTCCTCTCTTGGCCGCCGGGGAATGGGGGGCGCCCCCCGGCCGGGGCCAAGGTCGGTGACCCGCTTTGGGTTTCGACCTCGCCGTCCCGGGGACCCTCCTGCGTTCCCCTCCTGCCTACGAATATGCATCGTACCTTGAGCAGTGTTTTGTAAACCGATTAAAGCATCCCACTGGCATAATGGTTTCACTTAGCTGTTAATTTACAGCTGGCTTTGAGCCATAAACCCTTTTCCATGAAAAAGGAGCAGTAAACGGAAAGAGACGTTGTACCGGCTGTTTCTCAAAGCCACCGGCACAGGAAGTTAATGTTTGCCCTGCCTTATCCCCGTAAATTCCTGTGTTGTATTTGCCATGCAAAAATCCCCCATCAGCAGCAGCTCCGTGCCACCCATTGCCTGGGAGGTTTCCTGGTTAGCCTCTTTGCATACAGCACCTTTCCTTTGCAACGCCATTTGCAAATCAGATCACAGAATCAATGGGTTGGGTTGGAAAGGACTTTAAAGATCATTTAGTTCCACCCCCCCTGCCATGAGCAAGGACACCTCCCACTAGACCAGGTCGCTCAAAGCGCCATCAAACCTAGCCTTGAACACCTCCAGGGATGGGGCATCCACAACTTCTCTGGGCAACCTGGTCCTGCGTCTCACCACCCTCAGAGTAAAGAATTTCTTCCTAATACCTAATCTAAATCTACCCTCTTCCCATTTAAAACCATAACCCCTCATCCTATGACTACCTCCCCTGATAAAAAGTCCCTCCCCATCTTTCCTGTAGGCCAACTTTAAGTACTAGAAGGCTGCAATAAGGTCTCCCCGGAGCCTTCTCTTCTCCAGGCTGAACAATCTCAAATCTCTCAGCCTGTCTTCATACGAGAGATGCTCCAGATCATTTTCATAGCCCTCCTCTGGACTTTCTCCAACAGGTCCATGTCCTTCTTATGTTGGGGACTCCAGAGCTGGATGCAGTACTCCAGGTGGGGTCTCACCAGAGCGGAGTAGAGGGGCAGAATCACCTCTCTCAACCTGCTGGCCATGCTTCTTTTGATGCAGCCAAGGATAGAGTTGGGCATCTGGGCTGTGAACACACATCGTTGGCTCATGTTGAGGTTCTCATCAAGCAACACCCCTGAGTCCTTCTCCTCAGGGCCGCTCCCAATCCATTCTTCACCCAGACTGTATTTGTTCTTGGGATTGCCCTGACCCATGTGCACTTGCACTTGGCCTTGTTGAACTTCATGAGATTTGCATGGGCCCACGTCCCCAGCCTCTCCAGTTCCCTCTGGATGACATCCCTTTCCTCCAGTGTGTCAACTGTGCCACGCAGTTTGGTGTTGTGGGCAAACTTGCTGAGGATGCACTCCACCCCACTGTCCATGTCGCTAACAAAGATGTTAAACAGCACCAGTCCAAATACCGACCCCTGAGGAATGCCACTCATCACTGGTCTCTGCTTGGACATCAAGCCATTGACTGCAACCCTTTGAGTGCGACTATCCAGCCAATTTCTTATGCAACAAGTCGTCCATCTGTCAAATCCATGTCTCTCCAATTTAGAGAAAATGATGTTGTGCAGGACAGTGACAAAGATGTCTCTGTCCATGGCCTCGGCACATCCCCGGCACTCGCCACCCAGGTGTAGGGGCATCCCCAGCTGGGTGGTGTGTGGCGGAGGCGGACAGGCACCCTGATGGAGGTGTGCGCCCAAACCCTCCCAGCTTGAGCCCCTTACTGTGCCCAGGTGGTGTGGTTATTGATAAATTTGCACTTTGGACTGAGCAGTGGTCAAATTCAGTGAAGAAAAAGGCCGGGGTGGTGATGGGACAGGTGACAATATCAAGCTGCAGCCACTTGCAGGTGACAGACTTGGACTGCAGCCCTGCCTAAGCCCGGTTGGCCGCTGCTGCTCTGGGCCTGTTTGCCGTTGGCTACAGTTAACTTGAGGGGTTTTATGGTTTCCTGCATACGTTGTTTTTGTTCTCAATTATAATAAAGTCCAGTGTTGCCAAACGGATTGTTTCTCTGGGGACTCTGGTGACACAAGTTGTTGCCTCCAGAGAGCTAAGTGGAAGTCAGGCTAAAATATATATATAGCCACACAACATTACATATGTGCATATATACATAAATGGGAAACACTCTTATGTTCCTTGCTGCCTGAAACATGGAGCAGGGCAAGTCTCTCACTAGAGGAAGTACCCAGAACTGAGCCACACAAGGATATATCACCAAATGCACTCTTTCTTTTTCTTTTTTTTTTTTTTTTTTTATAGACCATATTTCTACTATAATTCTCTTGGAAGGAAAAGTAGTAGCCCTCTAGCAAATGTGAAAGCTAGCAAATTTATTGCAAAGATTTTTTAACGAAGACCTATGTTAAAAGAAAACTAGATTTTAGGCATCGCAACTGGTGGCTGACCGTAGGCTTGCCTAACACCGGATCCTCTCTTGGACAGGGGCCAGAGTGGAGGGTGCCTATTAAGAGGTGCGTTTCCACAGCATCGTGAAGTGTCTGACTTGAGATTGCTGTAGCTGCCGTTTCCTCCCGCTGCCCCATCCGGTGTGAGAGGCCCCAGCCCCGCTCCTGGAAGCTACAGCCACGCTCAAGCAAACGAAGCAAAGCAAAACTGCTCCTTCCCCACTGTGCCTTCGCCTGGCCTCCCGTAACCAGCATTTTAGAGACTTCTACAGCCA
Source organism: Charadrius vociferus (assembly GCF_000708025.1). NCBI lineage: Eukaryota > Metazoa > Chordata > Aves > Charadriiformes > Charadriidae > Charadrius > Charadrius vociferus. The sequence goes on from NW_009648807.1 coordinate 289,044, forward strand.
CACATGGTCATTGTCACCAGTGGATCCCACTCTGTTAATTCATTCTATCCTCTGCGGCATCCCCTTCTTGCGTGTGGCCTCCACAACACCTTGTGGTAAGCTGAGTGAATTCATTTGTGAGCCCAGTGAAAAAATGAGGTTTCTATTTTCTATTTTAACTTTGATATAGGTAATTTTGTCGATTTTTATATTGTGACAATTTTGTCTCTTCTTCATCTTTTGCTAAGCCACTCATTTTTATAACTCTTTGCCATTTCTCCGTCAGTTCTTCTCACAGTGCACAAAGATACAGAAAAGAATTGAACTAGAAGATTTAAATGAAAAATCACCATAATAGGCTGCATATGTCTGTCGCTAAAATTTATTTTTAATAGCCATGTTTCTTTGTAAATCATTAATTTACCTGCAAATTAGATGAAGACTGTTCACCTCAAGAGTGTATATATAATTTTCAGCAATCAGGTCTGCCTCCCCTGTGTATCATCTCATTTCCTTCCCTTTCTTGTGAAGCAGCATGTGATGTGACTGCATGCGTAGACCGTATTGTATTTTCTTTCTTTTCTAAAACCAACGCAGGGTTCCCCAGGAGTCAGCAATGCTAAACACCTTTGCAAGCTTCGTAGTCCCCTGTTACACTTCCAGCAGAAAGAGCTAGAAGTGACTGAGCAGAAAGGAAAGTACTGGGCTAGAGGCCTCCCCAGCCTCCCCCTTAGCTGTCGTGATACACGATACACTTACATGATACATGACACAGTAGCAGCCATGTGGGTGCAGAGCCTTCACGCTGGGCAGCCTCTCCTCTACAACATTTGCTTCCACAAGAAAGTGGGGAAAAGTAGAGCACTAGGGCTCAACCTGCTTCTCAAGGGCTCCTTATTCTCCATGCTGGATCTAGTTTTTGAATGTATATATTAGGGTTAATTTTTCACATAGGGTAACTCCAGAAAGGTCTCTGAAAAGCTCCAAAGACATTAACAAGGTATTACAGTGTAACCTTCTGGGTCTCCACGTGTTGTGATCACCTTGATATGCCAGAGTTCAAAAATTATTATCCACCTTCCACCATTTCAACCTCTCCTCTCCAGGGTCCTCGGATTAGCGCTAAACATCAGTTATGAATTTTGCCACCAACATGAGGAAAATAAATGCGATTGTCTCCGAGATGGGTGTACTGTGGCACAAAAGGTAAGTGGTTTATTCAGGACTCAGTCATCACCCGGTCAGTGACTGCTCTGTTTCGTGCGTTGTGCACGAGCATCTCAAGGCAAGCAGTAGCAGCATTTGCTGAACTTGTAGTAACCAAACTATAGATCACCAACAGAATTAAATCCCCTGGAATATGATTTAGGCATAATCCATAGGCATGCCTAAACAACATTTCCTAATACATCTTTGACTAGTTTATACTATTCTGGGTGACTTCCTATGCCTTTTTCCCTCATGCTGTGTCTTCCCCTTTACTAGCTGCTCCGTGTTTTTTGCAAACAAAATTTAATTCTCCTCCTGCGTGGCAGAAGAGTATCCCCGCTCTCCAATGGCATCTTCCCTGTAAAGTGAGTTTATTTGCAGCAAAGGACAACAGCACAGTGGCTACTGGTGGGGTGACGTTCATTGGTTTGTGACAGAGGAGGTTAGCTGTCCATAACCTGGCCTTGATGCCATTTGTTGACAGCTGCCACATGCTGACCAGTTTCTTCATGCGCCCCTGTGTGTCCTGTCCTTTCCGTGGGCAGCATTAGCTTGCTTGAAGAGGATAAGGAAAAGGGCTTGCAGAAATAGGAGCGAGGATGGCAGGTCGGTTGTGAGGAGCCCATATGGGTCTTTCAAAATGGTGGGAATTACATAGAAGTAGAAACTCAGACCTGGCATCAGCTGTGGGCTTCGAGTCCTGTTTGGCACTGTTATGCCAGCAAAATGCTACACCAAATGCGTATTATACTGATTGGACTTTCTTATCTTTCCTTTTTTTGCTCTCTCAGTAATTCACTCGGGTTCTTCCTGGGCTTCCCCCTCCTCGCCCCAGTCTCCAGTTTACATTCCCTTCGCTGACCTTGCTTCTTCCTGGATGTCTTCCCGACCTTCTTCAGGGGGAGTTTTGCTAATATTATGTTAGAGATGTAAATTCCTATTCAGTGGACCCAGAACTTTATGTCTTTCCTGCTTCCCATACCCCCTTCTTCTCTAATTTCAGCATTCATCTCCTTCCCCTGCAAAAGGCTTGTTGCCTAATGTGTGGCAGTAGAATGAAAAGAAATCTAATTTAAGACGTATCCAAGATGTACCCGTGCTACATTATCATCCTGAGTTTAGTCCAAGGCTTGCAGATGAGGGTATCTCTGCACATTGTCTGCCTCAAAAATAGGACCAAGCTGGGTACAAACTGTGACTGCGTTTCTGAAACCTAAACGAAAACAGCTGGTATCTGACTGAATAATTTAAAAGGCTGTTGCTCAGGTTGACTGTTTTGAACAAGTGGCATTGCTATGGAACCAGACAAGATCTGACCGCGTGACCTCGGCGCAGCTCACTGAGACCTCTACGCTCAGGTTTAAAGCCCACCCACATCCTTCAAATAGGCAAATTCTTGGTGTGTCAGAGAAAGCGTAATAGAGTGACTTAGCAGCCTGCCTGAAGTTTGCAACCACGTGCAGCTCGTGGCCTGCTCCTCTCAAGAAAGTGAAGCAAACATTCGAATCTTTCCACGAACCCAGAACTGCTGAAGTTATAATTACTGCTGCAGCGAGAAGGTCGCTAATGAGGGTACGTTGACCGGACATAAAGTGACTTGCGTGCTGACGACAGAGGGTCACACAGGATGGTGTGGGACCCGGTGAGTGGCAAAAGGAATGGCAGTTTATGGGGGAATGTGGGCCTTTCTCCAGACTTGAACACCTGTATCTGGATTTACTCCTATAAAAACAAATTCAGATGTCTTCAGACTTGGCAGAATTTATGCTAGGGACTGCTATGCTTCGGAAATGTGGCACCTGAGGTACTCCTCGTGCGATGGCATTGATTCAGATTTACTCAGGGTACCAAGCAAGGCCAAAAAATGTAACATGATGTGAGGTAGGTCTTGTTTACATATAAGTACTTACGCGCTCTAATTGTACGTAACTTTAGGGCCTAATTTCCAGGGAGGGACATATTTTCTGTAAATATTCAGTTGTCCCAGAAAATAATTTCTTTCTCTAGTAAGAAAGCAGCATTATTATTTTCTAATGAAAGAACATGTATAGTTCTAGCTCTAGCTGCAGGGAAATGAGTTGTACAGTGGATAAAACAGCAGATCAGAAACAGGCATATTCAGATTAACTCCTGGTCTTCCTGCAAAATCTGTCCAAGACTCACGGTGATTTGGAAAATCTTGTTATGCCGCTTTCCTTAGACCGGCTTCTTATGCTGTGAAATATGAGCTATACGTAAAAGCAGACATGTTGAAATGCAATTGTTTCACCAGATGTGAGGGTTTTTTAATTAATAAATTTTAAATGTATGATGTTTCTAGAAAACAGAGTAATGGAACAGAATAAGAATAAACTTTTACATTCTCATTCAAAACAGGGAAGAAATGGGTATTTTAAAAATCTTTGGGTTTGTTCTCTTGAATCAGCTTTGGGGGAAAAAAGTGCGAAATTGTTCTTTGCTTGAGCTCTCTCCTCGCTTTTAAGAACTGAGACATGAAGCTGTATAAACAGAGTCCTTTGCTTCCCTATCTCAACTTGAAAATGCATACTAGGCCTCTGGAGCCGGTCACAAACGGAGGGTCATAAATTCCAGCTCAGCTTATCTAAATGGTGTGCTTCATGTAGTTCTAAAATACCGTATTATCACAGTGAAAGATACACACTGCGAGTTAGACTTGGTTGACGTACTCACTGATAATTATATAAAGGCAGCTTCCTAATTCCATTAACAAATTGTTCCAGGCTTAGATAGAAATGAAATCATAGTGTCTTCTCTTCTCTTCTATTATATTATTGTTGTTGTTATGTAGTTGTTGATGCCCTTAATCATAGATCAGCAGCTCATGTCCTTGGTGCATTATAAGTACAGGACAAAAAGAGAAGATCCCCTTCAGATTGTTTATAGTTTAAATGTAGGACAGAAAAGTGGCCTTGGATATGAGCAGAAAACAAAGTAATATTACCATTCAGTTTGGCAGCACTGATCTCACTACAGCAGCAGCTCAGGAG
>NW_009648807.1:293259-312553 GCF_000708025.1 Charadrius vociferus
CAAAGGATTTGGAGGAGTACGCACGTAAATTTGTACTGGTGAAAAGGGACCTCTTCCAAAGTATTTCTGATGATCAGAGGAAATACAAAACTTAACAAGCAAACACTTAAAAGAAGGTGGGATCATGAGGTGATCGTAGCCAACTCATTGCTGCTGCATGGGAACGATAAGATACTGGGTAAGCGTGTGGTGGTGCTGGTGCTGGAAAGGACCCTGACATAGGCTTACTTGTGAAAGAGCACCAGGGGAGAAGAGCTCAGATTAGGTTATTGTGGTGTGATGATGCACACCCACACACCACCACCATCACCCCCCTTAGGCCTCTCAGTACTTCGCGCAATTTCCTCCCCACCTGGGCCACATAATAATACAATGGGCCAGAATGATACATAATGGTCTAACATGAAAGAAAGAAAAGGTGGAGAGCAACAGACTAGAACACTATGGCACCCCCATAGTGTACCTGGTTCCCATGACTCCTACCATTTGAAAATAAAAACTATAATCGATCACTCCTGACAACATATGGATCGTGGCCACAGAGGCAGGGTACCAGGATCCCAAGTCCTAGCAAATCTTGGGCATGCATAACTGGTAGAAAGTAATGGAATAGTCAGACTTGCATAACTGGTGGAAAGTACTGGAATATTCCATTGTCCAAGCTGGGCCAGGGTGAGAAGTACCTGATGAAAGTCAATTATCTTAGATCCTATAAGTAGTGATTCTAGTAAGACTCTCTGAGCTCTTCTGGATGGCGGTGGGATGTGTACCTCCCCTGAGATGGGACGCTGCTTAGGGATGACACCTCAAGGATTAGAAGGCCAGGGTGAGTCAACACCTCTTGAGTCTCAATTACTGCCTGTTGAGGAATGCTGATGCAATGTGAGTGTTTACTCTAACTCAAGAAAAGAGAAATTTTAACAATAGACTAGTCTGTCTTTCATCCACCTCTCCACTTAAATGTTTATGGTATATACACAGTAGCTTTACGGATGTGGATCTTCCGTTTGTCTGTGCACGTGTAGGAGTTAAAAAGGGGTACCCGCCAGCTTGTTAAGAGTCACGCGATACTGAGAGATCTTTGGTCTCAGCAGTTGTAGACTGGGTGGTGGTGGGTGTGTTTGCACGCGCTTATATGCTTTACTTATATGTATATGGATTAATCTGGGATCTGTGCTTTTGCTCACATGTATATGTATTGACTCGGGACACCTTATAGTAAGTTAGTCTGAATCTTGCCATCTTCGAATCTGTAATTAAGTTGTTGTTCAGTTATTCTGTAAACATTTCACTTTGTAAAACCTTTAAACCTTTCACTTTGTAAACCTTTGAATTGGTTAATGATTAAGTGCTGCTAAAATTCAACCTCTTGATCTACCTCGATTCACTTATACATTTTGAATTGCTGTTAAATCATAACCCTGTCAAATATTTCCATCTACGACGTGGTCAAACCCACGGGCTGGGAAAATGGTCATTGAATCAGATAGTCTGGATGTGTGGGAAGAAAGGAGAAAAAACTACTTCAATAGCTGTGACCCAAGGTGATGTGAACTTCAAGAAGAAAAGTTTAGAAAAAAACAATACTATTAAAGCATAGCCTATATAGTAAAGCAGAATTATTGCTGGTTACTAACAAGAAACTCGTGTCTTATGGCAATAATTGAGAAAGAGGTAGGAGGAAGGCTTTAAGAACTTAGTGGAGATGGAAAATTTTGTCTTTGTTTCATTCAGGGAGAGTGTACAATCTAGGTGGCTCGTTATCCACTGGCAATGTTTGAGACAAAGGCTGAGGTCTTAATTTCTTTTGAGGGAAGATTGTCAACAAATCATTATGTGAGCCAATGGAGCCTGGTTTCTGCAGGTCCATTTCTCGGGAGAGCTCCATTGGGTGAACTCTGTGACATCTACTTGGTGCATTACGCCCTGCTGCAACCCGTCTGGCAGGGCCTGGAGGGCACCAATAGGCCCTAGTTCCTCTGGCCAGCCCCATCTGGGACCCCCTCCTGCCCCTCAGGACCTCATTTAAGCTGAGGCCCAGGCTTCCATCCTTTCTCCTGGCCATCTCCCGTTGCAAAGCCTGTAGAAACGTAGTGTCTCTAGGACCTCAGCTTCCTTCTGTAAAAATTATGGATGGGTGTAGGATGAAGACACATGTATGACACTTCTTCAGGAAGTCAGGTTAAAAAGGCAAGTCCAAAGAGCCCTTTGCCATCTCCAGCTGATAAAAAGGGCTGTGGAGGCATTTGAGAGTTGCGCTTGTACTACTCTGGGTGATCCTAGCACTCAACAGAGAACCTGGTGTCCTGCGGCCTTACGGATCAGATATGCTTTTTGTAGTCTTCTCTGAAGTATGTTGGGTGCCAACTGGCAGGTCTAAGGCTTTTGTGGCTCTGTTTGTGACTGCCAGGTCTGTTGATGATCTGAAACCCAGTTAATTTTAAATTGTCCTGTAATAATGATAATATTATGAAAGAATGGGAAATATTATCACTTACAAAATGAAATTCCCATTTAATAATATTTATTGGTAAATAGAATTGTGTCATAGGTACTCTAAGGTGTAGTTAATGCTCAACTTGTCATAAATTAATTGCAAACATGTAGAGCAAAGTGTATTCGTAAAGAAATATCCACATGTGCACATTTAGAAATAATTTTTTCATCAGGGTGCTCTGAGAACAATAATGATGACAAACAAAATGGGCTGGTTTCACATCAAGGGGATTGATTTAGATCAAAGTCATTTAAATTGCCAATTTTAATCATGATTTAAATTGTCAAGTTGGAAACCTTGATTTAAATAATTGATTTTCATCTTGTTTTGCATGTGTGCTTCCTCGGTATTTTTCTAAATAAAGGTTGATTCTCATTGGCTGGTGTCATTCAGTATTTCCTTTTGCTAACCATGAGGATTATGTACATACTACATCTGTATATATTTAAGTAGTTTAACATGTATTTACACAGATTCTTAATTTATACACCTTTATTATGCTAGAAAAATAATTAATGAATATTTTCTGACTTTATAAATGATGTTTATTTTTACTCATGCGTTGCTTCAAACTCTATTTGGATGGTAATTACACTTCATTAAAAATACATAAAATCTGGAGAGAAAGGGGGTGTTAGTTAAAATATGCTGGATAGCTAAAAAGTGGCTTTGTTAGAATGCATTTCTTCTAAAAAGCAAGGTCTTCGGACTTCTAGCTGTGATCAGTTATTTTAGTGGGGCATTAGTTGCCTGTGTCACCCAACCAGATAGGGCCACGTGGCTTAAAATTTCACAGGCTTCTTTCAGAGTCCAAGGACTGTGTGGTGAAGCCAAGGTCTGGGCCAGGAGAAAGAAGTGGAAGCCACCAAGGACAGGAGGCCTGCAAGGTCGATGGTGGCTTCTCCATCCAAGCTGGAGTCAGTGGAGAGTGTGGGAAAGAGGAAAAGCCACCAGCTGTGCTGAGCCTCCAGGACAAGGACAAGGCGTCGTGGTTCGGAGCTTGCTGGAGACGGCTTTTAACAGTGGTTTTGACCAGAGTGGGTTATTTCCATCCCTGCACCATCATGGAGTTTAGTGCCAAAGTGCTTCTGCAGAGTGCATCCTAACTGATTGTTAGACTACCTTGATGGCCTGTGGTTGGTGAGCTGAACTGTCATCATCTTCCAATATTTTAGAAACAGATTTCTGTGTCTCATAACACATTTAGCCTAACTGAACAGGAAAAATGGACCACTCTGCTTTTAATCCCTGTTGGTTCCTTGGTGTGTGTTGGCACTACCATGATGCTCTCCTGGAAGACCCGGTCATTGGAGAAGGTTCTCGATTTGCTGTACTAGGAAGTATAATTTATTTCATTTTTGACACCTAAGAAGGCACTTATACTTACTAATCAGCAAAAATGCAGCAAAGTTTTGTGATATTTTCTTTTTTTTTTTTTTTTTAGATTTAAAGGCAGTTACAGGGTCTTTAACAGACGTTTGGGTGTGGATTAATGAGGAAGACATAATTCTTCCTTTGCTAACTGGGATATCTTGAACATATTGGTTTAATCAAGTAAACAATCAAGAAACTTTTAATTTTTTTAACTTTTAATCATGATGACAAAAGATTATTTGTGAGTGTAGGCTGTTTCACCACTGACTGTTCCTTTAGGTAGTGAAGCTACTATGGCTGTAGGGAGTTTTGAATGAAAATATTTGGAAGGTCTATGTGACCCTCGGTGTTACACATACATGTCTATACATGATAAAAGTAAACACAGCAAACGTGCCTGTCCTACCTATATTCCAAAACATGTAAGATGTATGCGAAGTAGATGGTTTGAATTATAAAAGGACAAGCTTAAATAAAAGCTGTTTGAAGCTTTCCCTAAAATGATCTTTCTAAAAACTCTTGGTCCTCTTATTCTGCTTGGCCAAGGTGGTTTTAAGTATGAAGAAGGTAACAAATTGCAAGAAACTTTCTGTTTGATTTTGTTTGATTGGGTTTTTGCCTTTTTGTTGTTGTTGTTTGTGTTTTTTTTTTAGTAAAAGACTGTTAACTCTACCTCTTAATTTCTGCTTAAGTAAGTCTGATTTTTTTTTTATTATTAAAAATTTTGATGTGGCAGTCAAACGTAGGAAAAGTAAGAAGGTACTAATTAAGTCATATCTAATCTCAGTCTTATCTGGCCATCCATGCTCATAATTAGTTTCTCAGGTTTAAAGGCACTAATCATTTAACAAAGCCAGCTGTGTAAATTGAAATTGAGGAACTATTAATTCAGCACTTGCAGAATAAGCTACTAATTTCACATATTTGTGTTAGCATTTCTGTCACTGAGGTTCCAAGTGTCTGGTATTGCCTTATCTCTGTAAAGTCAGGGACATGTAATGCCTGACCCTCCAATCTCAAAAATATAGTAGTATGCAAATGTAGAAAGAGACATATAGAAAACAACGCAAGAACACAAGACAAAATTCTACTTTATATTTATATAGTGATGAAAATGATGTTAATGAGACTATCTTGATGAGTCATAGCCATGACATCATAGTCATGACTAAGTGTCTCAAATTTGAGGATGGTGACTCTGTACTTCGGATGTTTGGTGGCCTTACTACCAAATTTAAACTTGTTATTTTTTAAAAGAGGATGTCTTAGTTTGTGTGTGTGTGTATGTTTTAATAAAGACATTGCATTATTGTATCCAGCATGCCTTACAAAACTGGAAAATTACCTCCCTCCAGCAAAGTCCATTATTTTTATACTTCATAGAGGAATAAACATAGTCCTCTTTACTTCAAAACATCCCTTTCCTCTGATCCTCAAATAGCTGCTCTTAGAGAATTTCTTGCCTTTTTGCTAAAGATCTTGATTTATCTCCAGCCCTGCATATCTTTATGAGCAACACCTCAGAGCTCTCACACTAACAGTGTTTCTTTTCCTCTCACTCTCTTTAGTTCAAAGTTGACCCCAAACATTTCTCTACAACGAATTAGTGTACTCAATGTGTATGAGCTGTAAAGATAGGATTTCATAAGATCTTCTGCACAGATGGAATGTAAATTCCTTTAATATGAACACAAACAGAAGTTAGGAATTGTTTAAAATTCTGAGAGCACCGTGCTTGTAGGGTGAGTTCTGATTAACAGCTGATAAACAGTACTCTAAGGTTTCCTGCCATATGCAATAATATAGGAGATGAAAGAGGATATAAGTTGCTTTAGGCCTTGTCCATTTTACTGAATGTCATGTCAGGGATTAGATTAGATTTAATTTGATCGTTTGTGCAAATAATTTTTTTTTAATAAGGTAGCCGTTCAGATTAAAGGATAAATGAATATTTTTTCTATAGTAATAAGTGTTAAATTGAATAATGTGTTGCCTCTGATGGTATCACAGAAATTACTTATGGTGATAAAATGTTGCTTGTGATAGTTCAGTGGAATATAAGTGCGTCCTAGAAACTGCATTCCAAAAAATAAAGGGTTTTTAACTATCAAACTGCTTATCATGGAAAGCAAACATCACGCTGCCCTTAATTAAGAAGGAAAAGAGAGTACTTCTGGCTTGATTATGGAAGTCTTGTTGAATAAGTGAAACAATGCAAATTTCTCAAATACACCCCCCCCCTAACCGAACCTTTTGGATTCAATAGCAAAGGCAGCAACTGAAAGACAACAAAAAACCTCGCAAGGCAATGAACTTCTGTACATCGTCTTATGCTGCCTGAAGCTGGGTTTGAGTTGACAGTAGCTGTTCAAAATGGCATAATTTATGAACAAAAAATCTTAATCCCCTGCTCATGGGGGGAGCGGCTTTGCCTGCAGAAGGCTGTGTAGGCTCAGGAGGAGCGAGGAGTGATCCCCATCCCAGCTCTGCCTTGTCCTTCCTGCAGAGCTGAAGGCCTTTTTTTGCTCTATTTGTTCTAGTCTGTACTTTAGCTGAGGCACCATGAGACCCAAAAATTACTTAAATAGCAAAACCAGAGATGAGAAAATGAAGGTTGGCTCACGTGTTAATCAGCTTCACCTTATCATCCATGATGCACCCTAAGACTGTAAAAATATGCCTCAGTGCTTCTGGTTGGTTTTTAATCTTTCGTACTTTTCTAAAGAGAACACCAACGGTGATATTTTATGAAATTTCATGCAAAGTGCACTGAACCCAAGCAGAAAAGGCACCCGTGATTTAAATCTGCTTTGGAATATGCCCTTTGTGGGAGCTGAAGTAACTTTTCCTACTCAGGTATTCCCATTCTGAAATCATTCTCTTCCGTTTCTTGACTACTTTGTTCAATAGGCCTTGTTTATACGTGCGCATTCTGATTTTAAAGGCAATATTTTGTCAGTAAAACCTGAGATAATTCTCTTCACAAATGATTGGAAAACTGAGGAAAAATTTAATACAAGAAGACCCTCCTGGAGGACTTGCTGGATGTAATATAAGCCACCTGACAGTTCCAGCTAGGGCTGTGTGAGTCAGTAGGAAAGAGGGTGACATACATGTTAAAGCTAGAAACTGCAGGAGTGTTCAGAAAGGGGAATCTTTATTATCTTTTTTCCTTTTTAATAGATCCTATTGCATAATTTAAGCCAGTGTTGTAGGTAGTTGTGCCTCTACCAGACAGGAGCAGGTCGCAATCCCATCGCCCCAGAATCCTAGTCATTCCCTTTTAAAATCAAATATGATGAAGTATTATAACAACCTGCAATAACAACCAGTTTCTGCCCGTTTATCAGCCCTGTGTACCCACGCACAGAATCAACGTGAATGGAGACCATGGTGGTAGATAGCGGTGGTGGGACCAGCCTGCAAGCTGGGCTGATCCTACAGCATCAGCTGTGGGCTGTGACCGGCCACAGCTGTTCCTCCTCCCCCAAGGTCATCTGTCCTGCCCATGAGGGAAGGTGTTGTGTGGGCTTCAGGTGTCCATATGAGGCGTGAGCAGAGGGACAGGTGCTTATTGGGAAGCACTGCATTGACTGAGCTGGTGTTTTGCTTCTGCAAAGGTCTGGGCAGGCTTCCCAATGTGCACTGCGTGATGGAGGGGATGGTGAAGAAAATCATACGTGAGTCCTCTTGAATGCAGAACATCTTGAATAAGCAGTCTTGACTGCCAAAAAGGATGGGCACGACAGGTTTCAGATGTTTGCCAATAAATCCCATTTCTCTCATCTGTTGTCCACAGAATGCCTCTCCTAGCGGGGACCCTCCTCTGGGCGCCTAAAGGTAACAGCAGCTTTTCACAGTGGAAAAAATTAGTTGAAGCGAGTTAATCACACCCTCACTTCATGCTGCTCTTCTGTCCTCTCTCAGGAGTTGTGTTTCTGAATTTGGAGATAATTTAAGAAGCTTGAGTTATTTGGGCTACAGTTACGTCTAACTGCTTCTCTGCCTTGTAAGAAGTTCTGATAACTCTTCATACAAAATTATTTCTGTGTTTCGTGACTATCTGGGGTGTGTGTATATAATGCTTTGTATACAGAGATCAGCACGGGCCTGGCTAAGGACCTGCTTTGTCTACAGCTTATTCGCTATCTGTCATCTCACAGCGTGTTTGGTCTTATGATGTAAAATGTCTCCTGCTTGTGGTATCTAGAAAGCCATGTTGTCTGTGGGCACTTCAAAGGACATTTTCCTCATCAGATATATTTATTATTGCTTTAAATGAAGAATATTTTTTACTTTTGAATATTTAAAAATGTTATGACATAAGAACATTTGTTATTCTTTCCTTGATGATAAAGCAAGGAAAGTATCTCTTTTCACACTGCTTTTAACTTCAGAATTTTTATTTTTCTTATAATTCTTTATTAGGATAATAACTTGATTTATACTGGATATATAAAAGGTGTTGTCTATGTGATTTCCAGAAAAGACTGTAGGCAATGTAACCAGAGATATTTTGGAACTAAAATACGTTACAAAAAATAGTCTGGTGATCCTATGGTGGCTGGAAGCTCAGCAGCTGAAGGTTAATAATTGCTCTGCAGCCTCTGATTGTGTTTAGCCATGGATGTGATTTCCAGGAATTTCAGTTTTTCACAGCTATTTGTTCATTTTATGTCATTAAATATAATGACCTAAACATTTCATGTGCAGTTTTCTGTGAGCTTTTTTTTTTTTTTTTAATGCCTTGATTTCTCTGCAATTCATATTCTGAATTAGCAGAAACTTTTTTTTCTGGAGTGGAACTTTCTATTTCTGTTTCTCAATGAAGATGGGAGAAATTGAGTTACATTGATTTTTTTTTTTTAAAGTATCAGTGGCAATGGAAGTGCAAACCTCATGGACTGTGTTATTGCTGTAACAGTAGATGATTTAAGAGCAAAGGAAATATCCCAGAAGTCCTTTCAGTGCTTTTAACTGACCTTTTCAGTACAGTATGTCTACATGAAACAAACCACCACAAGGAATATTCTAAGTAGTTTTTATATCTGTATCCAGGTGTTTCTGATATATGTATTAGAATGTAAAATCTGCATATTGAGCCATCACTAAAGCTGATAAATTGCTGAAACAGCTCTCACATGCATATCACGTACATAGGTGGCTTAGTGAATGAATAATGCAAAGCAGAGGTTTCTAGGCTGTTCACTAAAGAAAAGAGGAATGAGGCTTCCTATCAATATTTAGGGCCTGAGTCTTCTCCAACTCAGATCTTCTGTGAGCATTTGTATCTGTGTGAAGTAAGCTTAGGAAGAATTAAAAAAAAACGCTCCGCTGGAATTTACGTGGCTCAGGAGGCTCATAATAGGATGAGTGTCTTTACTTCAGGTCACTGATTTAAATCCCAGTTAGAAATAGCCAGAAGTCATTACAATCTGATGGTGGGTTGGTGACCTATGAAATGAACTGGTGACAGGAGCCACCAGTTGCTACCAGGATGTGGCTACGTATCACACTGATGCGTTAAACTATGGCCAGGGAAGCAAATCTAGTAGCTTGCGATTAGAGGAACCAGACTTTTCATTTTTCCTTAAGAAACACCTTGTTTCTCACTGCCCAGACTGCACTGGACAGCACAGAGTTTTATCCATTAATAGGAGATTTTCTTAGAATTACAGTCTCGGTAGCTGATCCTTTAAATCTGCAGAGACAACCAGCTGCAGCCTTTAGGTAGTAATTTCTCCTCTGCCTGGCTTTTATCTAGTAAATATTTGCCTCTTTTTATGCATATGGTGATTTCTCCAGGCTTTTCCTGTCATCACTGAGGAAGCAGCGTCTCTTTATCCTCTCCCACACTTTATTTCACTTTGTAAAAAAAAAAAAAAAAATTGATTGCTGTCCCTGTGTATGTATTATTGAAAATATTTATGTACGTATAGTTGGAGTCTAATATAAAATAGTTATTGACTGATGGACTCCATAAATTACCCAATGTCTGTGGAGGCAGAATATGGAAACATAGTGTGTTTATGTGTAATAAATACAGAATTTGTATTTTGACCTTACAGGCAGAGGTTACTGACAGATTATGGGTCTCTCTAATCTGATTCCAAACAGTCACATATTATGGATGACATTTTCCTTTCATGAGACCTCTGGCATTGTGTGAAGCACCACATTTGAAAAGAATAGGCTTATTTGAGCTTTATTATTTTTTTTTTAATTTGACATATTTTCTTAAAAATAACACCAGGCAGAGAAAAGATGGAAGAAAAAAAAAGGGCTGGGGATAAGTTTTAATGTTTCAAGCTGTTGCCTTTGGACCTTGCCATGTGCTCGACTGGGGCCCTCAAAATACAGCTTTCATGTCGTAGTGAGACACATGCAAAAAGTCACTTGTATGGGAGACTGCAAGAGTGGGGCTGAAGAAAGCATGCTTTTCTGTATATCCTAATTGCATATTGTATTTGGGTTTGTGTGGGGGCGGGCGTTGTCAATATTGGTGTCAATGGCTTTTTTTCAGTCATTCAACTCACAGCTGGATCGAACCCCTACTTAGAAATCTTGGGTCGAAGGAAAACGATCTGCTGTTTTGCCAATGTTGACCAATATACACCACTACTTTCTTGAGGGAGCACGAGAAATATCTCATTGAGACCCTGTAAATGTTCTATCTTCTCATGCATTAAATACAGAGATAAATTCAACTTTTATCAGAGTGACATCGTTATTACATGTATTTCATTCATGCCAAGTAACCTTACTCAAGACTGGGACTCCTCCAGATGCTGGTTTTCGGTGTACAGTTTGTATTCTAACAAGTGCTTATTAAAACAAGGGTATGCTTTGAAAAATGTTAGCGCGGCAGTTAAATTATTTTGTGTAAACAGTGACGAAAGGAAAATAAATTGGTAAGACTGAATAGCTATCCTTTGATAAATATGGTTCTATTACTGAGAGAAAGTATTCCGTATTAGACAAGGGTACAATTTTTTTAATAAGTCACAAATAGACCAGGGCTGTAACTTCCCAGATTAGGTTTCATTTGAAAAATTTGAGAGCAGTGGCAGCGTTGAGACTGATAATCATATTGACCTGAAGGAACAAAAAGACAATTATAGAGGTTATAGGCAAAGGAACAAAGAACAGTAATAGAGGTCACAGGCAAATGGAAAACCAGACAGTTAGTTTATCTCGTGTCTATATTTACTATGCTGGTTTTACCAGAGCTGGCATAGTATTTCTGTGCTTAGGGTGACCTTGATATTTCTTGCAAAAACAAATTATATTCCATCGTCCTTCACAATGGCAGGTATATGTCCGCATTTTTGCCATACCTATTTCCGTGTGAAAAGGGTCAAACTCATAAGACCTAAAGACACAGGAGGTCACTACTCACACAGGCCAAAATCAAACCAGGGAGGCTGGGCTGGTTTGCTGGATCCATGGCCAGGAAAACGTGTTATTGTGCAGAGCAAAAAAAAAAAATCAACCCTGTTGTGCTTGTGTGGGCTGAATTTGCCCGGCAGCCCTGTGGTGGCCCTGGCAGCCTGGTGCTCGGAGGAGGCTTTGCCTGCTTGCATGGCCTCTGACAGGATGGTGGAGAAAAGTCTGTCCTTCATCCTCTTCCCCTTCCTGGGCTGCGCACTCGCTCCCTCGTTCATCTGGTGCTTTCCAGCTGTCCCAGCAACAGCCGACCCCTCTGGGTGCACAAGCATCCTGTGCCCTGGTCTTCCCTGGCACCTGGGGACACCCACAGTCAGGAGCAACTTTGCTCTCTCTGGGTTGATTCTTTCTCCTGTCGCTTCACGCACGCAGTGGAAGCATGTGCTGTGTCGCAGATTGGGGTTTTTTTTTTATTTTTTTTTTTTCTTGAGGGCTGCAGACCATGTAACTGCACCCGTGCCACATGAAGCAGAAGTGCATGTTTTTGGAGGACTGCATATGGTTTTGGAGATGGGGAAGTCCCAAATTAGATTTTGGGCCGGCCGCAAAACCCCTGTCTATTATCTGTCCATCCATCTACCCGGTCATGTTGTGAAGGCACAAAGATATATTATTAAGCTACAAACAGGCATTTTATATGATAACAAGGTGCATGAAACCCTGTTAAACCAGGCCAAGATTGCATGTAGGACTCAAATCCTTTTCCTGGCATTGTCCCTCCATACAAGGGAATTCAAGACAAGGATTTAACAGTCTCCGTGCTTCACAAATACTCATCTGACAGCTCAAACAGATTTCTGAACCAAAGAGATCATATTGACTACTATTCTAGTCCAGGGCCTTTGTCTGTACTGTGGGATGGTTTCTTAAAAGAAGTGATTAACTAGAAAGGCGGCTGTTTTCAATATAAGCCAGAGACAAGGATAATTAATGAATCCAGTTGAAAAGCAACTAGAAATAAATTGAGCATTGTCTGAAGGTGAGAAGAAAGGATATTATCAAACAATACATTCAGAACATTAGTCTTAAATGTTCAAAACAGTCATTTTTTAAACAATTTTGAAGGTATATGTACATTAGATAATCTTTATACAGTATCTCATTTTTGTAGCTATATTTAAACTTAATATGTCTCAAATAGATGAAAAATTTTCAGCAAGGAAGAAATCCAAGTTTATGTTTTAAAACTTTAAGGAAGAGATGGGATACCATCCTGAGGGACCTGGACAAGCTCCAGAGGTGGGCCCGTGTGAACCTCATGAGGTTCAACAAGGCCAAGAGCAGGGTCCTGCACCTGGGTTGGGTGCAATCCCCATTGTCAATACAGGCTGGGGATGAAGGGATTGAGAGCAGCCCTGAGGAGAAGGACTCGGGGGTACTGCTGGATGAAAAGCTGGATATGAGCTGACAATGTATGTTTGCAGCCCAGAAAGCCAACCGCATCCTGAGCTGCACCAAAAGAAGTGTGGCCAGCAGGTCAAGGGAGATGGTTCTGCCCCTCTGCTCTGCTCTCATGAAACCCCAGCTGGAGTACTGCGTCCAGCTCTGAAGTCCACAGCACTAAAAGGATGTGGACCTGTTAGAGCAGATGCAGAGGAGGGCCACAAAGATGATCAGAGGGCTGGAGAGCCTCTCCTATGAAGACAGGCTGAGAGAGTTGGGGTTGTTTAGCCTGGAGAAGAGAAGGCTCCAGGGAGACCTTATTGCAACTTTTCAGTACTTAAAGGGGGCTTATAAGAAAGACAATTTTTTAAACAAATTACAAGACAAATTTTTTAGCAGGGCCTGTTGCAATAGGACAAGGGGTAATGATTTTAAACAAAAAGAGATTTAGACTAGATATAAAAGTGGATTTAGACTAGATATAAGGAAGATTTTTTTTTTACATTAAGGGTGGTGAAACACTGGAACAGGTTGCCCAGAGAGGTGGTAGATGCCCCATCCCTGGCAACATTCAAGGTCAGGTTGGACAGGGCTCTGAGCAACCTGATCTAGCTCAAGATGTCCCTGCTTATTGCAGGAGTGTATGACTAGATGACCTTTGAAGGCCCCTTCCAACCCAAACTATTCTGTGATTCTATGACAAACTAAGGCTGAAACCATTACTCCCCAAACTTAGTCTTATTTTTACTATAATATTCTTCAATTTATGTAGTACTCATAATTGTCTACAGAGTAAATGGAAACAAGAATATAGAAAACTAATCTTTTTGCCCCTGCCTACTAAGAATAACATAAAATGTGCCTGTTCATTTGTTCAGCTTTCAATGGAACTTTCATCCTTCATAATAAATATTTTTGTTTGAGAGGAACAGAAACTGCAATAGCAGCCATCATATGCAAACATATTACTGAACTAAACACTTCAAATTTGTTTGGTAATTATCTGTTTCTCTAGGGATTCTTGAGTTTCCACAAGATCTGTTAGAAGAGCCATAGGCTTTGGAAGGAAAAGTGGCAGAAACAGTTAAAACGGAACCAGGTCTGTGTTGAGTTACTGATTTGACAAATAAAAATGGTGGGTTAAATGGGGAAAAAAAAGCCAACAGAACTAGGTATGAAGGGAGGTGACAAAGAGACTCTGGTGTGCATACCTAAAAAAGAAGAAATTATGTTAATGGGGTCTCTGAGCTAAGACTTTCCTTGTCTGGATCAAGATAGACATTTGATGGAAAAGGTGATCAGAGAGGATTTCACAACCCTTTTTCTGGCTTAGGGGAAAACATAAGAAAAATGCAGGTAGTTGCAAATGAATTACAAATTTTCTTTCTCTAGAGTATGGATGTTGTGAACAACCTTTAGGTGATTCAGAAGAATGCAGTGCTGGAAAGCTTGTGTTTTTCCACCGTTTTGGAATAATACTGATCTTTTTTTTTAGTAAGCAAATGTTTCTAATATACGCATTTCCAAAATAAACATCCTATGAATTTGCTGAGTATGTGTCTCTAGACAAGAATATATCTACGCCAAAACAATTATTTCATTTGCAGGCTTGTCTGTCTTGGTTTGCACATTTACAGGAGTGGATTGACCTAATGATTTGATTCATACTTTTAAAAAAGAGACTAACAGTGAAATCAGACTCTGCGTATAGCAAAATGAAACAGAAGGGGAAGCAGAAAATTGCTAGGACAGCAAAACCCAGAAGGTGCTCTGAATTATCTGCTAAAAGACCACCTTTTGCTGTGTTGCTTGGCAACATGGCAACATCCAAAAGCTCATAAGCAAGTCAAAATGTTCAGATGCTCTTGGAAGCTGAGTGGTAGTTCACTTCTCAGGGAAGCGAGTTCCAACAACTCTAAATAACCTTCTGCAGTCTTTTCTCACAGTAAAAGCAAAGACAGTTACTATAGCTGATGTACGCTAGCTTTTCTGTGAGTTCCTTCCTGAAGTTTGTCATCTCCCATGGAATCTATCAAAACAGAAAGAACGGAAACCAGTCCTCCTCTTCTGGGGTGCTCTGTGGTGGGGATGGTTTAGTGGATCTTGCATAGTCTGAATTTTTCCTGCACAGCCATGAACAAAGATCAGAAGGGACCATGTGGGTCTTCAAATCCAGCCTCTTGAAAACCACGGGGAAATGGCCACTGGCTGTTTAGTCTGGAGAAGTACGGAGGTGATGTGCTTTTGGACTCCCCCCATTTCCAGCATAACAAAACTTATATGGGATGTCAAAAAGCCTCATGTAAGATGCATAGTGGGAATGAGACACCAGCAGCACCCCAGCTCTCTGCTGCAGGCTGGACTGCCCTCCACATTGATCTGCGTAGTAGGTGCTTACAGCATCTGCACGTAATTGCGGGCTTTGGGGGTGTCAGTCTTCACATCACCGCTATGGCACTGACACGGGCTTCAAAATGACCATTGCCATCAACGTGGCAACCAAATGTAAAACGAGTGTCACAGCCCCCAAAACCCACTCAGCTAGTGAACTTCAAGCAATTGTATGTTTTCTCGGCAAATATAATGGAACCTAAACAAGTTAATGTAAGTAATCCCTCAAAGAGATTAAAACAATCCTGTAAGTGCATTATCTCTGCAGGAAGGTTTCCTGTCCTGTGCAGCCAGTCTTGCTTTCAGGCCCCCATTTATAAAATTAGCTGTACGCTAATTTAATGTGGTGGCAAGACATAAAATAAATTTTAAAAAGTAACTAGAAGCTAAAGCCAAACAAATTTTGATTTAAAGCGAAGCACAGCTTTTGTTCTTCTTCTTTTTAAAAGCAAGGGTTATAGTTGACTGCGTATCACACAATGTTTTAGCAAATTGGAAAACTTCTCTGGAAGTTAGACCTCAGAAGAATATGGCCAACCAGAATAAATACAGGAGAAACTGGATTACATTCTCTGTCCAGTTTGACCTTCTGTATGATGATTTAATGACCTTTTCTGGTCTTAAAGGTCCTGAATTTATGTCTAGAGTGAATTTCACTGAAGCGTTTCCTCAAGGAGGCTTGGGTTGGGGAACAAAGTCATATGGAGACAGAAAGATCAGATATCTGAGACTGAAAGAATTAAGAAGAATGTGGTTGTGCAGTGGGGGAATACGGGATTTAAAAACTAAACATAGGTATTTTAGGCCACTTGTTCCCATTATAGGGGAGCCAGATGAGACTAGGTCACTGCCATTTGGAAATGATTGAACATTGGCACTCTATGGGCAATTCTTTGCAGTTGTGGCTTTCTTCAAACCAGGTGTCAGCATGTGGAGCTGTCAGTATATCCACACTCGGACTCCTCCTACAACCACAGCAAAACCTAAGTACAAAGGCAAAAAGAAGAGTTAAAGATGAACGAATGCTGCATTGGAATCCTTATTCTTAGCCTTAGTTCTCCTTGAGTTTAATCCCGTGTCAGGCTTTCTACTCTTTTTTAAGGGATGAACGTCAGGCAA
Organism: Charadrius vociferus; assembly: GCF_000708025.1. Classification (NCBI taxonomy): domain Eukaryota; kingdom Metazoa; phylum Chordata; class Aves; order Charadriiformes; family Charadriidae; genus Charadrius; species Charadrius vociferus. Next base: position 309,470 of record NW_009648807.1, read on the forward strand.
AATGGAGTATTGTAATCTGGGTCATTCTGTTTGCCCTTTTTTCATATTGGCACAATGTTGGTGATAGATTCCCATAATTTCCATGTCATTCCAGTGTTTATTAAACTGAACATCACTGTGACATAAAGTGCCAAGTAATTTCTGACGCTAGGGTGCAAGGCACCTGGGGCTAAGGATTTAACGTTTATTGGAGATAGGTGCTGCCTAAAGACCAAAGAGCAGGTCGTGCTCTGTGTGCAATATTTATCTTTCCACTTACAGAACCCAGGTATCATTATTAGCACATGTTGTATCATAATTAAAAATGTTACTATGTCTACTGGCAGGCCTATGAGCATTGTTAAGTGATACTTCATTCTTCACTTACTGTAAAATTATTTTAATTCCACCCATTCCAAATGTGGATTTTTCTGTAATGTTTTTGACTTTTCCAAATAATTTTCTACACTATGTAATTTCTATTTCATGTTAATTATCATAAATTTCTCCCTTTTTCTTTCTTCTTATGTATTCCTTTTTACTGTTTAATGCTTGCCTTTACCTGGCAAATGAACCACAAAAGGATTTTAAGCAAATTTTATTGTCTTGACTGCAGATGGCCTTTTATCCATCAAGTAAACTCTTCTATAAGACAGAGTAACTTTTGTTGAAATGTTTCTGATATTTTTCCCTTGTGATCAATTTTTCTAATTTTTCTCATCCTTGTTCATTTAGCTCTTCAGCTACATATTACCAGCTGTGACTGTCCTCTCTTTGCGTATATCGAATGTAATCAGGTCACACTTAGGGGTCCCTAGGCAACTGCTGGCTTCTGGTCCAACAATTAGTTAATCTTTATCACTCATAATGAAGTAATAAGGTAGATATACCTTGTTTAAATACAGTTTGTACTAGAGAATTACAATATATAAATTTTTTTTTAGACACTTTTGGCCTCGAACTTCCAAGGACAAGAGGAGAAGTGGATGTTGTGATCCTAATTACGCACCCCACAAACTCCAACTCAGCTGGCAGGCCATGGGGCACGTCACCATCCTCACAAATTCTCAGCAAGTGATACCTTGATGCAACGTGTCTTGGATGTCCCATCAAATCAAAATCCCACTGTCATGGTTTAACCCTGGATGTCAGCTAGGACCACACAGCCACTCGCGCAGTTCTCCTTCCTCCCAGAAGGGCAGGGAGAAGATGGAGAAAAGGAGGAGAAAGGGAAAGGAAAAAAACTTGTGGACTGAGATAAAGACAGTTTAATAGAACAATAACAGAAAAGGAAAATAGCAATAATAACAACAACAATACCATCACCACTACTACTACTACTAATGACACAAGCTACTCTCACCACCTGGTGAATTGGTACTTTCCTGAGCGGCGATTGTGGGTTGCCCTCACTCAGCCAACCCCCATTTATATACTGATCATGACATCTACGGTATGGAATACTCCATTGGGTATGCCGTTGTTCTGTCTGTACTCCTTCTCAGCTTCTATGGGAAGCTGAAAAGAGTCCTTGAAAAGTATAAACATCGCCTAGCAACAAGTAAACCAATATGTATTATTAACATGCCTTTCCCAGCAATCACTAGAAAGAAAATTAACTCTTTCCCAACTGAAACCAGGACACCCATGAAACTAGGAGGTACTTGTACAATTTGTGCTTTTCCAGAAAATGCTGCTAAGAGTAGTCCTTTATAAAATATTTTCTGGTTGTGCCACAATGCACAGCCTTCCACTGGATTTGGGGCAATCTGGGAAAGAGACCTGGCAAAAAACCTATATATACATTAGCAGAAGAGTACACATTGGTTGGACAACAATGTGCGTTACTAAATGAATGCATGTAAAAAGCAGAGGAAATAAGGATAGAAGTAATGAAAGGGCTACAGCGCAGTCAATGTTCCTCTTCCCCCCATGAAACTGAAGGATTAAGAAAACAAAAGTGAGGAGGTGGAAAAAGAAAGATGGATAAAACAACCATGGAAATAGTGCAGATGGAGAGAATAAAAATCTAGGATTGGTGAAAAAGTCAGAAATGGAGGGAAAGAAGAAACAGACTGTAGAAAATAATTTAGGAGGAAATTGTAAAAGTGTTATGACAGTTGCTCCAGAGCACACAATGCAGAAGGGCAGAAGAAGGTGAAAGGATTGGTACAGAAGGAGGCATTTCACGCACCTGGTGTTACACTACGCTGTGTTATGTATGTCAACTCAGAAATCTAGAATGAAAAACAACAGCAATGTACATTGCAGCAGAACGTAGGAAGCCGACATCTGAGAGCAGCATACATCACATGCAGTGATGGAAGAGCTGGGGGCAGTTTCTCTGGGGCAGGAGGATAAAAAGGTTGATCCTGGGTAGGGACTTACAAAACATTTAGAAGAACAAGACTTTGCGGGTCACAGCATTGGGTGGGAGGGAATGGTTTGAATGAGCCTCAAAACTAGGGAAGAAGGGCAGGCATGAAAGGAGCTGGAAGAAGGACAAGTTGGGTTGCCAGCATGAAATTAGAATGAACTGAAGGGAAATAGGAAGGGACTTAGGTGAGCAAGAGCTGTAGGAGGTCTCAACAGGACACTAAAGGCTAAGTTCTGTGCCCTTTCCATCCTGTTTTTCCTTCTTCTAAAAAAACACATCTCAGGATCATCCTCCGTTTTCCGACTTTGAAAAACTAGCCCTGCCATGTCGGGTGGGGACTGCTATTAATTACCAAGTCCTGGTAACTTCTTCAAGGTTTCTTTTGCTTTTAAGGGGGGAGTAAAAAAAGCCAGCTGTAATTGGGGCATCTTTCAGGCCTGGTCACCCTGCTTCAACAGGGCCTGGTGGCTGTAGGCTCTGGAGACGGGAGGGGGGGGGCAACTGCACTCGGGGCTGTCCCGGGCCTGTGCCAGCACACCCGCCGTGCACACACACACACACACCGCACGCACCCCGCACCGTGCACACACTCACACACGTGCACGCCCCCGCAGTGCACACCCGCACGGCCACCCTCAACGCCCCCCTCCACGTGCACACACACACACAGACGTGCAGACAAAGGGCGGCAGATCCTTGCCGTTGTCCGTGTCTTGTCGTGTCCCCCC
>NW_009648807.1:313261-313721 GCF_000708025.1 Charadrius vociferus
TGCCAGAAGGTGGCCGCGGCGGTGGTGGCTCGGAGCCGTGGCCAGGAGCTTTCGAAGGGGCTTTTTTATTTTTTTTTGTCGCGGTCTCTGGAAAAGTGCAAAGGGGAGGGGGAGGAGAAGCAACAGTCTTCCCAAATTCCCTTTCAGTTGTTTATCTATGTACTTCCCGTGTCCATGCAAAAAGCGTTCGTTTCGCAACTCCAGAGGTTTTTCTTTCTTTCTTTTTCTTTCTTTTTTTTTTTCTTTTTTTTTTTCTTCCATTCTTTTAAACTTATTTTTCTTTATGCCCTGCGTTTGTCCGTCTCATTCCGGGAGATCAAACTGACCGAAACCAGATACCCAGAGGCTTGTCCTCACTGACAGTCGGGGGAATCCAAACAAAGAGGTGCATCTACCGGAAATAATGATTTGAGAGATGTTTCTCTCCCTTTCCACCCCTCACTCCCCCCCACTCCCCCCG
>NW_009648807.1:314467-332108 GCF_000708025.1 Charadrius vociferus
TTTTGGTTTTTTTTTTTTTTTTTTTTTTTTTTTTTTTTTTTTTTGGGGGGGGGGGATGGAAGTGGGTTCTGAGAGCTTTCTGGGTCGGGCTGTGTTTTTAAGAGTTGGGACAGAGGAAAGCTGAGGACGGGGAAAACTTATTGGGACTGTAGGGAGTCCTGGGGGCTCGGGCCGAGGAGTTGGGGGCTGCGAGGCTGGGCAGGGCAGCGCCCAGCAGGGGCAAGGTGGGGGCTCCGCTGGGTGCCAGCCTGCGCCGGGGGGGACGGGGACACCACCGAGGGTCGCGCATTGCTGCAGTGGGACCATCCCAGGGGAGCAAGGTGCGGAGAGGTGCGGAGGGACAGTTTTAGGAGGGGAGGGACCAGAGGGAGGACTTTGTTCTTCCGAATGCATTGATCATAGCGGAGGGGGTGAGTGGGAAGGGTCAGTCCGGGATGGTCCTTCCTCGGCTTGGCGTCCCCTGCCCAGCGCGGTCCGCTTCGTCCCTTCGCAAAAGCCATAGTTGCCTTGGGTTTTGTTCCGTTCTTTTTGGCATTCGCGCTTTCTAGAGCAAGCATCGCAACTTCAGAAAACTTACTCATGTGCTCTTTGTACTTTTCTTAATCTCCTTGGTTAATTTATTGTTGTATTATTTCCCTTTCCATTTTTCTATGCTATGTAACAACCACCACTTTTCCTCTTTTTTCATCCCAGTCCACTACTTTCCCTTTTTGGTGTTATTTTCTTGTCCTTATTAGCCAGTTGTCCCTTTCCCTCCTTGGATCTATCCATTTCAGAATTTCTGAAGTCACTACTTTTCTACTTTCTATTGTCGCTCAGCCTCCTCCTTCTCGGTAGCTTTCCAACTATTCTACCTTCTATGCTTGCTCGCATTTCCCATGAAAAACTCCTTTTGCCAGGATCTTTCTTTTCATGCGTGTGTAGAAACACTCGGGTTTCTCCTGATGTGAAGCTTCTTATCGTTCCTTCTTCTAAAATTGTTCTTCTGTGGTCTGCCCTACATGTATGTTACTCAGTTATGCAGACAGAGCTTCTAGCAAAAATTCTTGTGCATCCACCAATACTTACCTTCTCATCTTTATCTTGGTGCACACGCATCTTCCAGTCTCTAAAAGCTTCTTCTAGTTCCTCTCCCTCGTCTTTGGTGTGGAATTTTGTTCTTTCCCCTTTCCCCGACTCCAGCTTGGCAGACCCGACGCTGTTCTTCACATAATGAATTCCCTCCTGTGCAGAGTACTCAAACTTTTCTCTCCGTTCCTCATATTCCCGTTCTCAACCCAAGCAAAAATTTGCTGTTGGTACTTCTGAAGGAATGGCACAACAGGAGTTCCAACACAGACAGGCACAGGTTTGGCTGCTTTGGCTTGCTTCTTGCTGGGCCAAGTGTCAACGGTGGTGCTCATTGCCCAAGTCCAGCTGCAGTAGTATGTTCTGCTGGTGGCGGTGCCATGGGGGGACACCGAACTGGGGCTAAGGGGGGAGAAAAGATCACCATTAAGTTCTCTCCTCCACTATCCTGATACGTTTCCTTCAAAAGTGTTGATGAGTTTTATTTTTGCTACTTAGGGCTTTTTTATCGACTTACTCTTTTCATGAGTTTTGAAATACTTGCCAGGGCAGTTGAAGAACCTTCCTTTCCTGTCATTTCAGTGCTTTCTGTAATGTAAGACTGTATGATGTGTAGAGAAATATGAAAACCTTTTTCTTACTGCATTGAAAGTACAAGAGTGACAGAATCCAGCTCGATTCTTGTTATGCTGGTGACGTTTTTAAAGTGAAATGCCGTCATGAGGCTTTGAGTTTAGGATGTGTCCAAACCCGTGAAGAAATATCTGTTTGAAATTATTCAGAAGAATGTAACTTTATATTTTGATGTTAGTCCCTGAGTGGTGCGGCGGAGTTACTGTGCTGAACTAACACTTCTCCCTCTTATTTGAACAGCTCAAAACATGGTCGTCCGGGAAAATGGGATGGTTGCCAAAATGTCTGTGATGGGTGCCATATTGCATTATTCCCTGAGTGGTGGAATACAGCTTGGGATTCTTCAGGGGTGGTTAATGTGGTACAAACTGTACCGTACAGCTGCTGAACGTCTTAACCATTTGGATTCATACTTAACTTAATGGGATCCTGGGAGAAGTTGAAGAGCCTCTTGCCGAAAATTGAGGATATTGTAGAAAATACTGCTGAGACCCTTTTGGATTATATCTCCATCTGACATCAAGGTCCTGCAGCTGATGAAAGGTATGCTTCTTCCCTGTTGGAAAAATACTATGTCTCGTACATCAAAATACTAAACACATGGTCTTCGTTTTTAATAAACTTGCTTTGTAACCTTTTATTTTTTTTGTCTTTGCCTTGCTGCTGACGCCTACCAGTAGTTTTGAGTGGTGTAATCTGATAGAAATGCCTTACTAATGGTTTGGCAATGTTTATATCTTAAATGTAGAAGGAAAAACTGAACACGAAAGTATTTTTGTTTTCAGAGTAAACTGATATTTTCAAGGTAATGACTTCATTTGGTCTAGGAGTGCTTAGCAGCTCTAGAAAATCAGACTAGTTAACTTTTGAGAAAAAGAAGTTAAAAACAATTAAAACAAAGCATTTTCCACAATTAAGATCTTCCAAACAGCCGACTTTGTTTAAAGACATGTTACTATTTTGAGTTGAACTCAAGAAAAAAAACTTTTATTATTTAACCTCTCTTCTTCCAAATAGCAAGAAAAATCTTATGGATGGCCTGTATGGGGGAGAGAGCAAATAGAAGTATTTTACTTAAAAATTCAAGGAATTCTTTTGTTTCGTATGTTTTTAAAGTTTTGGCTTCTTGTGGAGTGCATTTGCATCCTGAATGTCGTAGTACTGTGAAAGTCTATTAAATGTAGACAGTGCTCAGTTGTCTTGTTATTGTATGAGATAATTGATGTACAACAATGAAATGAAAACTACTGGAGAAAATAGTCTGTTAAAGAGTTACTAATGAATAACAAATTATTCTTGAATCTAGATTGAGTGTTAATCCAATGGTGAGGAAATCATTGAGCCCCTTAGAGAACTATGAAAACTGCAAACCAAATTTTAAAATTATTTAAAATCTGAGCCTCTTATACCTGTTTTGTGCACTTCTTATTTATAGCTGAAAATGAATGACATGAAAATAGTTGGTATTGCTGCATATTTCAGCTCCTCTGATTGGTTCCAGCCTATACCATATGTAGGGCAGACAAGTATTCATAATCTTAAGAAAAGTGCTGAGCTGGCTGGCCTACTTTAAGCAAAATAGAAATCCGAATGAATAATCACTTGTTATCCTTTCCAGTTGTAAACAGAGATACAAGAAGCAGTACAGTCCTAATTTCCTGGTTCTGACTGTGTTTTAATAAAGACCTACTCTTAATTTTCTTGATTATTGAGGAAAAGCTTTTTGTTACGTACTGAATGCAATTAACGTACTAGATTTCCACTCTTAACATTGTTCTGCATTTAGACTGTTTTTGGACTTTGCATGACTTAAGTTAGCCACATGAAAGTCTTTATTTTGAAGTTTCAAAAAAGCAAAGTCTTAGGTTGTTTGTGGAAAGAGAAAAAAAAGAATAATAAATGAATTGTGCTGGATAAAAAGATGTAGAGCTGCTATCTAGTGTTGTCCTGCAGAAGAAGCCCAGTCATTATGTTTTTGTACTTAAAGGAAACCAAAACTGCAATCCTTTTTTCTTACTGTGCAGATTTTCTTCTTGTTCAGTTTCTTCTCAGGCAATTGCCGCTCTTTAGGAAAACTAAACTGGCCAGAAAAGGTACCCTTCATTTATCTGCACGAAAGCCATTCATTTTCATCAGCACTGAAAACTGAAGTGAATCTCTACTTACAGTTAATGTAAAAAGAGCCAACTCCTTATCTTAGCTTAATCTGAAATTTTGTGCAGATTGAATTTCATCATTGCCATAGGATTTGGGATATGTTACGCAAATTATCAGATATCGTTGTGTCTGTTTATACCTGAAACTTTGCAAACATTAATAACTTGGTGACAAAACTGGTAAGATTTAAATGCAGGGAATAGAATTTATCTGTCTTCACATTTCTTTGGACTCTTTCCAATAAAATGAAATATTCTCGTATTCGGAGATAAGATCAGCAGAGAGAGGAAAAGTAGGGCCAGCTGGGAAACGTTTAGCGAGGTAGTTCCCAACTGGTAGGTGTGCTGCTTTGGTGGGAGGCGAAACCCTTGCAGGGCTTGCACAGAGATGGGGGAAGAAGCTTTTTGGAGGCCCTGGCTGGAGGGTCCCTGTGTGTTTCTCCTGGGAGCAGTCCCAGCAAAAGGGGCCGCTACAGCAGGTGAGGCAAGGATGGATGGATGGATGGATGGATGGATGGATGGATGGATGGATGGATGGATGGATGGATGGATGGATGGAGGCTGAGTGCTGTGGGGAAGGAGTAGCACCTGGGCCCTGGGAGGGGTGATGGGGAGCACCTGCCTTAACTGGGGCAGGAAGGAGCCTTCCTGTACTAAAGTGTGTGACAAGGCTTGTTTCCATGGTTTGTCTCTGGTTACAACTGGGCCATTGCTTGCTTTTCTTGTGATTATCCTGGAAGGTGAGTGAAGTCCTTGCAGGTGTCCTGGGCAGTATGGGCTTGGGGGTGAGCTCTGAACACCTCATCACAAGCCTACCCTGGGATGTGTAGTTGTTAAGCTGGTAGCACAACTTACACCTAAACCAAATCCGGACAGCCTGAGCAGTGATTCCTCCTTTGAACTGTGCCCTCAGTTAATGGTCTTCTAGCCAATGTACTTTGTTGCCCAATAAAGTGTCTTGCTCGGTGTAACTGAGGTGAGAGTAATCGCAGGGATGTCTCAGGCTACGGAGCACAAGTGCAGAAGAGATTTAACAGGCTGCAAGAAGTGCTTTTACAGCGTGTTGTGGGTAGGTAAACTGCAGTGCTGGAGTTGTGTGTTGTGAGGAATGGGCAAAGGAGGAAAGGGCAGGTTTGGTAACTTCTGGATTTTTAGGTAGCAGATGGAGAAGGTGGTGTATGGAGTAATATCCTCTTTATGAACATCTAGGAAGGTAGAAATGAAAATGCAGTAAGGACTTTATTTTATTTCTTTGATTGTTCCTTCCCTTTATTTGAAGTGGGTTTTTTGGGGGGCATGAACTCTGGAATTCCCAAGTGAGGTGGAAATTTCTGTAGACCTGTGTGTGCCCCGCTTGTTCTTGGTACAAAATGGAGACAGGGATGTTCTCCTAAGGGACTGCTGCCTTTCGCTCCCCCAGTGGGAGGCCCCGCTCCTGGCAGTGCAGGACAAAGGAGCTTCCTTCTCTGGAGGCTTTACCAGAGCATCCTCCTCAGGATGTAGAGGTACAGTTTGACTCTTGAGTAAAATTTTGGAAGAAAGCTTTTGGAAATATGATTGTTAGTCCCTTAAATGGCTCCTAAACCACCCGAAGAGTATTGTGCAATTATGAGGGGGATGGCATTGTAAGTAGTGACTTCATGCTCCTCATTGGGAAGGTAAGGTAGAAGCTGTAGGACAGGGCATATTTCTAGAACAGAGTTGGCTTTGCAGCTCTAGTTCCATAGAAATGGTGTTGATAACAGTGCCTGTCTTATTTTGCTCAATGCTGGTTGAATCTCATGTGATTAATCATATAACTTCATATAGTTGATATCATAATTGCAAATGTGATTTTTTTTTTTTTTTCTCTGCTTTCACTATCTTGTCTCCTTATCAAGTAACTTGAGGTGCAATACTCTTACAGAATCAGTATAAGCACTGGAGTATGGTTTGTTTCTTTTTAGCTTGTGTGAGCAATTTTCATGAGAGAGGTAGAAGAAAGTCAACCAAGGCTGGAAGGAGAAAGTTGCCACTGGAAATCTGTTATGATTGAGAAATTCTTGCATGAAAAAGTATAATGAAAAGAAAGCTTCCAACATGTGAGCTGCTTTCTGTAAAATGCTATCAGTTATGTCAGGACAGAGGCATATGGTGTCTGGAATATATATATATATATATTTATTTTTTCCTCTTGATTTGATTTATTTTATCTAGCAAGAAGCTTTCCAACTCACTGGCAGATTCTATTTTGATTCTTTTTTTTTTTTTTTTTTTGCTTTCATTGTCATAACATGAAATTTGTCACAAACTATTTGTGAAGCCTGATGTAAGGTGCTATTGTGCTTGCTACCTTGACCTTTTCTTGATTAAAATGCATAGATGTGTTTGGGTTTGGTAGGGGAAAATAGATAAGCTAGGGGGTTTAAGAATATTTTAACACAAAATTAATTGTGGTCTTTTTGTGAGAGCAGAGACAGTACTTGCCCTGAAAAGTTACGAGACTACTGCAAGTATAGATTCTGTATTCGTATCTATGAATATTGTAGGTTAGTGAGAACATATTGCATTCAATTCTGTACAAAGAAGAAAGAAGAAAAATGATCATACCTAATCTAAATGTGCATGCTCCTGCTAAAAATAGCAAAATGATTACGTTTTTTTTTATACTTAAAAACTAAAAAGAAGCTACACTTCTTCTATTTAGGAACAATGTTGCCATCTTATGAAATATACTGCATTTTGATACATCTTAAATGTTCTAGTATCAATTTTTCTGTCACTTTTCTGTGTGAGGGGTTTCTTTTTGTTTGTTTGTGGTGTTTGATTTTATTTTTTTTTGGTGGTGTATGCGTGGTTGGTTGGTTTGTTTGTTGATGTTTTTTTTAAACTGTTCCTGAAGCATTTTTTACATGAAATGAGTTGCTTAAGTCCTGCATGGGGAGATGAGTGCCATTCTTTCCCCTTCAGAGATAAGGGAGAGCAGCAAAGTAGAACCATGAATGTTTGTGTGGGATTTCTTGCAGGCATGGGAGGCAGGTGGGTGCGGAGGGGAAAGGCACGCAGTTGTCATAAAACTTAATAAATGGGCAATGGGAGCAGGTATTCCGGGTGGGTAAGGATGGAGCCTGACTTAGTTGTGAACCAGTGATGATGGGTGAGGAAAGGAAGCGGTGAGGCATCTCGAAAACAAGGGCTAGTGGCTAGTGATTGATGCGATAGAGAAAGGAGAGGTGGGTTTTGTGGGAAAGGATGAGAAGCTGTTTGTCATAATTTATGTGCCTGGAGGCCTGTGCCATTAGAGCATTTCTAATGGGGAAAATGTAGTGAAATCTTTACATGGCCTTAGCATAGGTTATAAATATCTTAGGGATCAGTAGTATGGGCTTCTTTTTCGTGTGTGATAAAATCGTTTCTGTTTAATGCTGTACAAAGAAACAAAGTTGACTTTAACTTTGCATGTTCTGAATTAAATATGCTCCCAAAACAACTGCAGTCTTCAGCTGAGGATACAAGTTAGCTTCTTCTGTTTGTCTTTGCAATACTGTGCAAGGCAAAAATTCATTTAGGCAAGTGGTTCAGGCATTGCATGTTGTTTTGAGATTATCTCAGAGGTGAGACTGTGTGGCTGCTCGTTTAGTTATCTTTCAGAATTGGCAAATGGGTTTTTGGTTGGTATCAGTGTTGTTTTGTGCATATGCTCTGAAAATAATAGAAGTTGTGATGGCTCCAGAATACCTAAGAAGGTACCCTAGACTGCAGTAAGCACTGAGGTGTATCTAAGCAACTTGCTGCTGTTGTGCAACCTGGTGTAATTCCATGCAGGGCACTCATTTCGGCCTGTAAGCTACTTTAACTCTATAGTGGTGCTACTGGACTTGTTCTGTTATTTGTTGCTTTTCAGCTGAGCTTGCACATCGTCTGGCTGCAGCTCTGCTGGTGCTGGAGCTGACCTGAGCTGGAGGTAGCTGAGGGGGCTCTTCCCTGGGCTTCCTTGTGGGGTGTCAACGTGGACTTTGTTGTGCTTTGTAGAGAGGCTGCCATTCAAAGGCTTTGGGCTTCAAGTGTTGGAAACTGCAAAGGTGTTGGAAGACACGCTCTTCCCCTTGCAGAAGATGCGTAGCCTTATTGGTAAAAAATAGAAGATGAGATAGATGATGAAATCTCTGGAGCTTAAGTTTGCCATATTCAAAGTTTTATGACGCAGTATAGGCAATTGCTTTATTCATTCAAGCTCCTGGAGTGGACCTGTGGAGTGTGTTTAGGCATGGAGCATAGGTCCTCACTAAAAACAGACATTGGAAGGAAGGGTGGTTCTAGTTCACAACTTCATGTTTTCAGTGCCTTGCTTTTTTGTTGTTGTTGTTTTGTTTATTGAAATTCATTACGCTTACAAAAGAAGGAATGAAAAAAATGTAATTCTAAACCCCAAAGCTTGTTCTATATTGTGTAGACACCTTTTAGCTTCAGGATCTGTGTACATTATTTTTACAGTCTGAAATCTATGCATTATGTGGCTTTATCAGTTTAAAGCTTTCCTTTTGCATATGGTTAAAATCTGTGTCCTAAATCATAGCTTAGTTTATCAGATTTAGATTAACTGCTGTTTCTTCTTCTCAAATAGCTTCTTTTCCATGGTGTCAACACCTGATATTTGAATGTTATCATCCACCTTTAGGAGACTTTGATGCATGAGCATTTCTAGCCTAATTTAGTTTGAATGCATTGTGAAAAACTTTAAATTGAGAGAAAAGTTGAGTGATTATTGCTCTTAAAGACTAAATGGGAGCACAGCTTGCAAAAACGAATTAGCTGTCCCTGTAAAAATCTATATTGTCAACTTGGTTACTGTCCATACATCCACTATGGGAGTTAGCTAGGGAGGATTTGATGTGTATCTCCTGCAGGAATTCTGGCACTTGGGCAGTGGAGGAAGGGGGCTATAACCTGGTGTATGTTCATGACAGCATTTCACCTAGTAATAGGACTGAAAATGAAATTTTAAAGGCAACAATAACAGGAAATTGCTCCCTCTCCCCAAAGAAATTAATGGACAATTTGCTTAATGGTTGGTTTTGGAACGCACAATGCATCTCGGTGCATGATTAATTAGATGTTTATTTTAAGTGTTTTATTTAAACCCATACTTAACACCTTCCTTGTATGCATTTCAGTGTATAGTAGGTTAAAACTAATACCTGAAATATTTTCATGAGCCAGTTTGAGTTACCCAGTGAGTGCACTTTTTTCTTCTTTTGCCACCAACATTTGAGCTGCTGTGTCTAAATCCAGTCACCTGGGTCGATTTTCAGCAGAGCCAGATAATAGTTGCTATAGGCTTCAGTGGTGATATGGACCACTGGGGTTTTTGGAAAAGCAAGTCGGACACCAGACTGCCTGTGTATGTATACACATACATTACATTTTTATATTTTAGATATATATACACAGATATGTACACATGCACACCATATAGTCCAAAACCAAAGGTGTGGTTCCTGAGGCAGCTTCGTGAAGGAGACAGGTGTTTTTCCCCCTCTGAAGCAGTGTCTGGTGCATTCCCAAGCCTTGATTCTGTCATCTTGTGTCGATGGTCTTCTATGCTGTGTTCCCTTTTTGTTTTGGTTTTTTAGCCACTCGAAATATGTGCCCTGTTCCAATTAACCAGTTTGTTTCTTAAAATACATCATGCATGCAAATTTTGATTAGTCAAAAAACCTATAATGGAATTGAATTAGTAGTGATCAGGTGTATACTAAAAGAATTCAGTGTAATCAGTTGTAAAATACTTAATCTCAGGCATGCTGCTTACCCCTCACCTTCTCTCCCCATCACCCCCAGACACCACTGAAAAGCAGCAAGGCATATCTGAAGTAGAGCTACGACAAGCACTAAAAAAATGAGTTTTTTCAACTGGTAATGAATCTGGCTTAACTTTTTTATGTGTGTATGTATAATGTGTATACGTACGTACCCATCTATATATGTTGGTTTGATGGAATTCATTGCTTTAAAATATGCACAGTGTAATACTTGAAATGGCTAGAGGAAATTTTTTTTTTTTTTTTTTAAAATATATCTTGTTTTAACATCTTCGGTAAGAATTGTTGTGAGTGCCACCAAAACTATGTGTGGAATGTCACTTGTGGATTTCACGCAGGGTAGATGTAGTAGTAGCTCTGTGAGTCAAGTGAAAGGATGTTTTTGCAAAGGAAAACCGGAACCATTCCCGGATTGATTTCTTTGCATTTGTAAATGCAGGGAAATCAATCTACTGCTTTGACCTTGGGTTGAGTGTTGCAGTTGAAATAGTTTTTTTGTCCTGAACACTGTTGCAAAAGGCAGTAAGTTAAGATACGACGGATCAGAGAGGGTAGGACAGAAAAGAGGCAGAATAAGAATTCTTTGGCAGACTTGTGTGTTTGAGATTGTTGCCGGGGGTTACGCATCTTGAGCCTTTTTTTAAAGTTTTGATACAATCCTGTGAAGCATAGTTGGGCTGTCCGATAACTGTGTAGGAGAGCATATTCTAGACATTGAAAAATGTCTATAGCATTATTAAAAAATAAGGATTTGCAGACACACTGTAGTCTGGTAGACAGTTTCTGAGCATGAAAGGGAGGGGAGCTCTCTCTTTTTTTTTTTGCTCTACTACATCAGAAATTGTGTATTCGAGTGATGGTTGCTGAATTAAAGCAGTGTATATTCCAGGCTTCTGGTTACTTAGTGTGAGTAGTGCTGTGCAAAGAGCCCAGGAATTGCCAGGAGCTGTTTTGCCTGTAACATTTTTCCTTGTTATTTTCTACCATAGGCGGTGGTTTATGGCCATGATTTGTGTAAAAGGAGTAAGGTGTCTTTATTTTTATTTTTTATTCTGAATGCTTCCAGGCTGAAGAGAGCTATGAAGTAGACCCTGTTATTTCAGGTCAGTGCCTGAATTAACTTCTTGGCAAAAACTTGTTATGGATCATATACCACCATCACCTTGAAACACAGTAAGTGAAATAGGGTATCTCTAGCTCTGCTTAGGTGAGATCAAATTCTTCTGTGAAAAATAAAAAGAGAACCCCTGTGGAGAGGCAGGGGTTGAACATAATAACTGCTAGCCAGAAAGATACTTGATAGTAGTTAGCTTTTCATGGAGATGCACCCACTTAGTGCGTCTCTCTAAAGAGAACAAGGGTGCACTCATTGGAAGAATATTAGCATATCAGTTGGACAATAAATGTTGTCATATATATTTTTAGTGAATTTGGACTTAATCTCCATCTTGTCTTAGTGTTCAAAGATGAGAAATACAGACTGAGGAATATTGCCATGATGAGTTGATACCTGCATTCGGGTGTAGGACCATACTTGCTGTAGAGCAGAGCTGGCAAAATCTGTAGGTATTACTGGCTGTCTTATTTTTGTTTTCCCAAGTGGGAAGGGGAACAAACAACTCATTAAGCATAATAGAATATTTAATTTATCTTACAATTTTTGTATGGTTCTTGTCCTGTCTTGGTTCTCCAATTCTTGGATTTAGAATTGCTATGCTATTTGCACATGCCTTATTATTTTATGTTGAAAGTGAAACAAGAAGAAATTATATTTGAAAAAAATCAGCATAACAATTCTGATTCAGTTAATATTAATTTTAAAATGAAGTTTCATACTTCAAGGGTCAAAATCTTTTGTTTGGGGAAAACTATCAGTATAGAAGCTCTCTGTATCTTTAACCGAAATGGTCTCTAATTTATGCTTGATGCTTCTACTGTGTTAATGTTAATTAGTTTAACATATCACTCATAAAAGATGTCATAGTTGAGTCATTGTGTAGGTAACAAATCTTGCACTGGCTAGCAATGAAGAGATATTACCTCTGTTAAAACCCACACTTAAGCTGTGGAGTCAGTAAGGACTCATGACATTTTGCAGTCATCCAGCTTAATGCATTTTAATGCCTTCAGTGGTGTGAGGTTTTTTTCTTGGGGGTGTGTGGGGGGATAAGCAAGTGAGGCAAAGCTTTCAGATTATGCAGTACAGTATATGGTGTAGCCTGTGCCAAGTGAGGAACGTGGTAAAAATGCTGGCTCAGGCTGGAGTTAGGGCTGGATACCGTAACATTGACTTAACCTTAAAAATAAATAAATAAATAAATCTGTCTAGTGTTGGATTACCCAAAGAAAGCATACATAAACAATGGTAAAAAAGCTCAAGTCTGCTTATATTCAGAACCCAAGTAATTTAATATTAACAAAACAACTAAATGTTTACAGGTATGCATGCCTGTAATTAGCTAAATATTTTCATCCATCTCTGCCCTGAGAGAAGCATTAGAACTGGGCCTACAGTGGAAGGCAAATTTCAGTCTTAATTTTAGAGTGGTTAGTGTGACTCCATAATCCTTTTTTTTTTTTTTTCTAAATAAGGCCCAGCCTCTCAGAGGAGGTGATGGTGTGGTGCTGCTGCCAACACTGCTGCGAGCCTGTGCCAAGTCCTTGCATCCTGCTGGGCTGTTACAGGTGTTCCAGGGTATGGGGCAGGCCAGGCAAGTTAGTCTCATCAGACCTCTAACCAAAGGATGCTGCCCTCATATTTAAACCATCAGCATCTGAATGGCAATGAGTGATTTATTAAGCGTTTGAGAGTTCTGTTGCTTTCTTTGCCTGAAGAAGCCTGGCTGAGTGGAAGGTCTCAGGTCTCGAGGGCTGGTGGAGTTTCACTTGAACAGCACAGGCAGGTATGGTTGAGAAACAAGGGCTTTGCATCAGAAATGGTGATGTAAAAATGTTTAAACGTCCTCCGTTGCTAAAGACCATAAGCACTTTACATGGCAGAGGAGCAAGGCAGTCCCTTCAGTACGTGGCAGAGAATGTTTGAAACTTCGGAAGGCACCCACCAGTGTGTCTCAGAAATGATAAACTAACATCAGAGATGTGTTTGCTTGCAAATTGTGTGTTTGTTTCTCTGTGAAACAGGTTACTGTAGCTTTGTGGCCAGGTAAACATGATGAGGTTGATCTGAGAAAAGAAGGGTTACTACCACCTTGCAATAAAAGGCAAGTGAATAGCCAACATGTTCTATTTTCTTACAGTCTGAACATTGGAAGAAACTAGGTTACCTCTTTAATCTTCCTAAGTATCCTACTAAATTCAGTGTTTCAGATCCAAGAAATGGCAGCCTTGCAGCAGGTGGAGCTGGTGGCAGAACAGGAGTGTTCTGCCTCCTTTCAAATTGCGTGAGCATTTAAGCTCCTGTGGACCATTTGTACTTCCGCACCCCAATAGAAAGCAGAGCTGGTGATTATTTGTTTCAGTGTGAAGATTCAACTAAGTTTTGTTCGTAAAAATGTACCATTCTTTGACTTCCTGCTTTACTGCTCATAGCACTGTCATATAGCTCTGTCTCAGCACAGTGAGGTGTGACATAAGACAGCTGTCACTTTGTCTCAGCATAGTTAGGTGAAGACATAAGACAACTATCCCTTTGAAGCCGCCACCATCTTTGATATGTCACACTGACCTTTTAATGAGATACTCACCATTGCGTATGTAACTATGAACATCAGGTTTTCGTTTAACTGAAGGAGACCTCTTTCTACGAACAGGTTGCTCTTAAGGTGCTGTTTTCCTGAGATGTTTTTACTTCTAATTTCCTTAGCCATTTGCTCATTCATTCATTTGCAATTATAAATTCTGGTTACCACAGGAGTTGAAAAATTGTAGCAAACGAGCGATGACTTTCTGAATTTGCTTCTCACCTTGGATTTGCATTAAGCTTTCAGACTTCCTTTAATTTTAGCCATGAAAACTGAATATATTACAGTAATTTTATTAACATCAAAAGGCTTCAAATTGTTCACGTGCAGCTCTTAAAATGTATAAAGCAGCAGTTTAAGACTTTGAAATTCTTAAGAGATGCTTAGCTATGTTCTCAGTATTTCAGCTTAAAGCAGAAAGAATTTAACTCAATTATAATAATGTAAACCTTTCCCCTTTGCTTTGCATAATTAAATATTTTCATTTACATAGCACAGAAGTTTAACATTCCAAACAGGGTAGACGAGCAGAAGAAAAAGGCAGATGGAGATGCAACTTTGCTGCATGCAGAGTAGTAATGCACTTGCTGGTAATCTTGTTGCACTTATTAATAATCACTTTAACTGGAAATCCATATCCTGTGAACATGGATTATATTTAATGTGTGACTTTTTTTTTTTTAATTGGGTACATCTCCTGAAAATACTCAGTAAAGTACATTAGAACTGGGGCAGGAATACAGTAACCTTGATATCTTCTTTTACTACTTGTTTTAATATATTAATTAGTGGAAGAGGTCTGGGGAAAATAAAGGTTTCCCTTTGTTTGGTCAACTTCTGTGGATGCAGGAGATGGCTTGAGTGTGCCTGTGTGGAAGTCTGTGATGCCGTATGTCTCTGGCTTACAACTGGTGTAGGAAAAACTATGCTAGAGGTGGCTATTACTATCACTTTGAGTAATGCTGTATGTCGGATTCACTAGCCTGCTGTCAGAGTACTATCTCCATGGCATAATGTGAAGCATCAGGTGTTTTAAGGGTTACAGAATAGACCCAAGATCTGCAAATAAACAGCTGTACTTCTTTAAACTACCGCTGTTTGTCATGTCCCCCTATCAGCAAAATGTATCAGACTGAAATGAATCCTTGCCATGTTTCTGAAGAAATTTAGTGCTAGTTTGTTGTCACACTTGAACCTTCTTGGAAGAGGGAGGATCAGTGATGCTCCCCTATAATAAAATCAATCAATTCTGAATCTTGTGTTCCTAAATTCTTAAGTTATATTATATATTACAGATTATGTCAAACAACATGAGATTAAGTGCAAATGTGTAAAATAAGAGAAAAATGCCTTTTTTTGTAGTGCCTTTTTGTTTGCTTACCTGGTAAAGTTTGAGAGTATGTCGCTTGGTTTGCTTGAATGTCATACATCAAAGCAGTTTGGAGGGGTTTTTTTTAACATTTATGATATGCTTCAAATCTCAAATTCTAAGTGCTGTTATGTACAAAAATTCTATACATTAAAATTGAGAGGATGGATTTTTAGACAAAGCTAGATTACATTAAACATTATTTTCAGCATATGGATTTTATGGCATATGTCAAAGCACAAAATAAAGTGGAAATACAAGCAAAGGGAGAGCACCTGTGTGTGTATGTATGTGTACGTGTGCATTGTCGGGGGGGGTACACACCTTAAAGGAAGTTGGTGCATTTATCTTTGACCTTTTATTCACATTTCCTACAGGAATCCTTAGTTGGTGAGCTTTGGGAAATCATTTCAGTGGTACTTATCCTTCTGGGGTTTTCTGTCAGTTGTCTGGGTTTCTTCCATTTGTGAATAGATTTTCTAGAGCACTATAGAAATGTTTGTCATCTTTTTTGCCTTGTTTGATGGTGATGAAGATAAGAGAGCAGGATGTAGGTGAAAAAGAAGGATAACTTTATTTCCAATATAGCAACATTTCGTGTCCTAAAGCTTCTTCTGATAGCCCTCCTTTTAATACAGTGAGAGTGGCTGTTTGCTAAATACAAATCCAAGAGTGTTGGTTACTTGCTTAAAGAACAAGTGAAGCTAAAAGGATCTCATTAATTTTGATTTTTTTCATATAATCCCAAAAGCTTGTGACTACACGTGCTCTTGCTCTCTTTTTCTCCTGCCTCTAACATTGATCATCGGGGAGCACTTACATGTTCTAAAAAAGTCTTTGGGACCTCTGAGCACATTAAAGATAACTTTATTGGTAGAAACACTGGAAGAAATACTGGAAGCTGTGTGGCGTTCTCTCAATTTTCATTACTGCTTTTTTTGTTTTTTGTTTAGCTGTTAGGTATTTTGCCAGTTCTCTGTTCCATCCTTGCTTCATTAGACTTGTTCTACGTCGCTGAAGGGTCATGAGAAGTTTGCTTATGAAGTAGCTGCGTAGCTCAGGAAACTGTAGTGTTCTCTAGATTTTTGAGATATTTTGATGCTTAGGAGACAAATGGGTTTGGGTTTTTTTGGTTTTTATTGCATTAAGTGTAGTGAATGTATTGGAGAAGTGTCAGTATTGTAGTCAGATAAGTTGTTTTTGTATATGAGGAGTAAACATGGTTCTGTGTTTTTTGGTTTCTTAAATGGATGTCTTAGATGTGTTGCCCTCCAGCTGGTTTTCTGTGTTATCATATTCTCTCTGGCTCTGTTTCTATTCATTTACAACCAAATTTTACTATACCAAAGCCTCTGTTTGAGGTGAGATAGGAAATTGTTTCAGTATAAGAAGTTAGGCATTCCTTTCTTTTGGTAGTACGAACCCAGTGCAGAGAGCTGTATGTAGAAGATAGGAAAATACCTATCTTGCTTACTGGATTTTGTTCACAATTAGCTTATGCTCTGTGGCTTAATTTATTACAAAAGTAGAGCATTGCTGCTTTACTAAGGCTTTTCTCTTTCCTCTTTCCTATTCTTGACTGTGTCAAAGACTCTTAAAGTAATTGCGTGCCTGTTTCTCATTTAAAAACTAAAAAAAACCCCACCATACCTGACATTCTGAAAATAATATTGGAATATGAAGCCTGGGAGTCCCTGGAGCACAACCATTTATTTGTGTGGCATGTGCACTTTTTCTCAGGTTTGTTTTTGTCCAAAGGTTTAGGGAGTGTCTATGCACTTTCCACTTCCCACGTTATAAATGA
Organism: Charadrius vociferus; assembly: GCF_000708025.1. Taxonomy (NCBI): domain Eukaryota; kingdom Metazoa; phylum Chordata; class Aves; order Charadriiformes; family Charadriidae; genus Charadrius; species Charadrius vociferus. Next base: position 331,000 of record NW_009648807.1, read on the forward strand.
TTTGTGGATGATTGGGTCCAAGTTTAACCATTTGCCTGTAATCCCCGGGGATTAGAATTCCTAGATGTTTTAATACCAGGGACTGCTGTTGGAAACTGCAGTGAATAAGCAAGTCCTAATTTATGTGCATTTAATTAATCTTAATGCGTGGGACTTGTTCCAGTAAATTCACACATCTGGGCGAGTGCCCAGGGTTCTCAATGAGTTCTTATAATTTGGGTATTGACCTTTGAGGGTTGAAGACTAGAATCAGGGTATCATCCACATAAAGCATAGTTCTTCTGTGGGACCTATTTTAGTATTTGTTAGTGTCTCTCAGGCCATGTCTCCAATTATTTGAAGAGGGGCAGGGCGAGCAGACACTCTTGCTCTGTTCTTGGTTGTAAGAAATATGGTTTTTTTGGGTTTTTTTTTGTTTTTTTTTTAATGCAGTTGGAAAAACAGACCCCTCCACAGCAGTTTAATCCAATTGAGAGACGATCAGTGTATCTCATTTTCCTAAGGACTCTGATGGGATAATCCCAGGTAACCCCATCATAAGCTCTTTTCAGCATCTGGCAATACCACTGATGAGTGCTGTGATACTGCAGGTGACTTGACTAGTTGCTTGAGGTTGCCTCATCCAGGCCTGGATCCAATAAATCTAAACAGATGTATTTTAATAGTTTTGAGTGCAAACTCATTCACATTAAAAAGGGGGTGGTGGGGGGGAAGGTAGGGGGGTGAGTTTTGGCATGGAATCTCTCTGTGGTGGGATTTTGGCTGCACATGGGAGGAGTAAAGTATTACCATAGTAGAGGGAGACCAGGTTAGGAAATAGTTAAACTGGACACATCAGTTCATGGGACCGTGATCCTTATGCTAATTAAAGTTGCAATTTATTTGAAACATGCACAATTGATGGCACTTATCCCTGGCTGAGTTATAGTGGACATAGCTGGATTTTTTTTATGACTGTAGGAAATATGCATTCTTTCCCTGAGCCCATCATGGGGTGGTAAGAATCATAGAATCATAGTATGGTTTAGGCTGGAAAGGACCTTGAAGATCATAGAGTTTCAACTCCCCTGCCATGGGCAGGCACACCTCCCACTAGACCAGGTTGCCCA
>NW_009648807.1:332228-416084 GCF_000708025.1 Charadrius vociferus
GAGCCTTCTCTTCTCCAGGCTGAACAGCCCCAGCTCTCTCGGCCTTTCCTCATAGGAGAGGTGCTCCAGCCCTCGGATCATCCTTGTGGCTCTCCTCTGGATATGCTCCAGCAGGTCCATGTCCTTATGTTGAAGGCTTCAGAGCTGGATGCAGTACTCCAGGTGGGGTCTCATGAGAGTGGAGTAGAGGGGCAGAATCACCTCTCTCAACCTGCTGGCCACACTTCTGATGCAGCCCAGGATACGGTTGGCCTTCTGGGCTGTGATTGCACATTGCTGGCTCATGCTGAGCTTCTGGTCAACCAGCACACCCAGGTCCTTCTCCTCAGGGCTGCTCTCCAGCCATTCCCCACCGAACCTGTATTTGTGCTTGGGATTGCCCTGACCCAGATGTAGGACCTTGCACTTGGCCTTGTTGAACTGCATGAGGTTGGCTTGGGCCCACCTCTCTAGCCTGTCCAGGTCCTTCGGGATAGCGTGTCTTCCCTCCAGCGTGTCTACCTTGCCAAACAGCTTGGTGCCATTGGCAAACTTGCTGATTGTGTGCTCGTTTGCTTTACTTTCAGCACTGCCTAGGCTTTCCTCTGTTGCTTCTGTAGTTGGATCTTTTTGCCTCTGGACTAAGAGATGCTTCTGAAATGCAGGGCAATGAAGTCCCAGGAAGGACCCTCCCTCACTCCATGCCAGTTGTGTCGACTGGAATGAGAGTGTCATTTGGGGGTCTGTCTGTATAGACTTTCTGGGCAGAGGGTGTTACATCCCTCCTTGAGGTTTTTCTTTCCTGCCTGTGTGATGGGAATTTGTTTTCTTCCTTCAGTTCCGATCATTTTGCTCTAAGAGGTAACAGATAGTCAGTTCTCTCTTGTGTATTGTTTGTATGTGGGAGCTGTTTAATCATTATACCAGGATTTCTAGTTTCAGGTTGGGTACTTTGGCAGGGTCTAGATGTCAACTTGTGCACTCTATGGTTGGGATTTCTCAGTGTTGCATGGGAGGGGTGTGGGTTGTTGGTTCTTTTTTTTTCCTTTTGTAGTAGTATTGTTGGAAGGTCTTGAATCCTTGAAGGTCTCTGGTTTGCTGTGAATGAAATCCACAAAGTCAGTACCTGGGAGAAGCAAGGTATTGATTCTCCCTACCTTTCCCTATCCTTTGGGAGAGGAAGTTTCAGTGAACATCTGCATAGGCTGGGGATTGCATTGTCTACTCCATGGTAACTTTTACATAGTTATTTGTACCTACGACTGCCCTCCCTGATGATGTGAATATGAAAATGATATTTTGCCTACCTATAAAAGGAAGGATTGACAGTATTGGTAAGGGGGGTGAAGACCTCGGGGGCAGGAATGGTGATACTTGCTCAAACAAACTTTTGTCTTTCTGGGGGAAAAAAAGGAATAGCAAATGCATTAGAACTTGGTTTTTTTGGTGGCATATCTGAGTGCAACAGTATGCACGAAGATGATGATGTAATCAGTAGTTCAGGAGCTTTATTGTAGGGGGTATAAGTGTTTGATTAAAGGCTGATATGCTCAAAATCCTCACTGAGATGTTGTGGATGCTTCAGGAAGAGGGTGAGTTTGTTTTTATGCTTTCACAGTTTTCAGTGATTTATGGCTTGTGAGCCTTGGACTTGTCTGAGTGGAAGTGTCTTTGTAGTCAATCTGAGGACTTTTATTCCCATCACTTTTTGAACCAATGGGGACTGGTAGTATTCACTGCACCCAGTGGCACTGAATTCCACAATGGACTTCACATGAAGAAATCTACTTTTTGCCTGCTTTGAACCTGCTATGAGCCGGGTTCCTCCAATGCCCCTTTGCTATTGTAACAGGAAAGGTAATTGTTTCCTGCTTGCCTTCCCCTGCCAGCTAGGATCTTGCAGAACTCTGCATTGTTTCCCCTCAGTGGTGTCTTTAAAGAGGTTATGGGGCTAAAGGAGCCCCACGTAGCAACCATCTCTTACCTTTGATTATTTTGCCCTTTGTTCTGTGTTTTCTAGTTTTATTGTGGCCTGTTGAGAGAAGAAACTGGGTTTATGTAGTGATACAGCTTTTTTTTTCTTTATACATTCCATAATAATAATTATTGATAGCATTCTGTTTCCTTTTTATTTTCCTTTTGGATGGCTACAAAGAATTAAACTGTCTGTTAAAATAATCTGTTGTTCCCCCAAAACTTTGTTCCATACTGTAGGACTCCTAGATGCTTATGTAAAGGGAAAACTTGGTGTTCCCTGTCGTCTTCCCACTCCACTACTATGTGTTTTATTGGTTTTTTTATTCAATTTCACCTGTAACTTAAATGCTGTAGTCACTGAAGATGCTGAAAACTTTTTTATCAGAGGGTAAATTAATGCTCATCAGAACAAATCTGAAAAGCTGTAGCTGTTCCAGAGCTGTCCCAGCTGACAGTGCAGGTCAAAGAAGAGCTGGAAGGCCTCATTCCAGAAGGCTGGAAGGGAGTCAGGTAGTAAGCACAAGAATCAGCAGAGTAGGGATAGTCTGTCCTCATTGTAGGCTAAAATACAGAAACTGGTTTTTGTTGTTGTATCTAGTATAACTAAATAAAATGGGCTGTTGTTTACTACTTACTAAGAGGTATTGGTGGACTAGAGGATTTTAAGCAAGTCTTCTGATTACTGTATTGTTAGCTTTTTGACAAGTATTTACAGCAGAAACCAAGTGTGTGCCTTTTTGCATAGTTGCTGCTACGTTTTTATATATATATAAAAAAAGTTATTTCTCTGACAGCCTTATTTTTGGCTCCTTATAGTTTCACAGAAAAAAATGCAAAGTAGCTCTCATGATACGATCGACCTAAATCTTTCATATAGATTACATATCCTGAGGATGAGAAAAAAAAGAAAGCAACTAGATGCTTCCGAGTGCATTTGGAAAGAGCTAGTGGTGCTGTCTTAAAACCGTGCCAAAGACAACGAGAATACCTTGTTTCTTCTCTGTTAGCTGAGCAAGGTGTGTAGGTACAGCACAGTAAGACGGAGGCTGCTGTCACCATGCCTGGATGCAGACTCGACAGACAAGGAAGGGTTCAGGGATTAACGGGAACTGTGATGTAGCATCTGAGAGGAGAGGCATTCGGAACAGGGAGCATCCCCTTGTGGGTTACAGAAATTGGAAGTATTTTTATTGTCAGCTTTCAGTGTATGACTTGCAAATTGCATACAGACCCAGGTGATACCTGGTAGATGCAGATGTTTTCTATGATTTGTGATAAATGGAAAAAAAAAAAAAAATCAGTCAAGTTGTATGTTCTTCTCTGTTTAAAAGAAAAACTAAAAATTGCACCTCTGGTTTGGCTAAATGTGAGCTTCAACCACTAGAGCTACTTCAGAGAGTTATACAGAGGACAGGCAGACAGCGTATTCCTATCCTGTATTACCAATTTAACTATCTCTGTTCTAGGCAGGATTCTGATTAAAGGCATTTGCATTGTGATTCTTAAGATGTTAAACTTTTTGAAGAAGGGATATGACAGTCACTTGGGATCAAAAAGCTAAGAGGAAGATCAGAGCTCTTCTAAACTGGTCCCAGAGGAATGGGGTGGCTAATGAAGCTATTAATTCCTCTTGCGTATCCCAGAACTAAAACACAAATCGTGCCAAAGAGTCCATCTTGGTTATACAGGGAAAAACTGAGCCCTTTGAGCAAAGTAGGCATGAATTACTTAAATTGGTGTTGCTAGAAATGTTTTTCCTCTGTAGAGATAGTATAGCTGACAATAATCCGTACAAATAGTCTTGTAAGTTCAGTGAACTTGAGTTTTAGGGGGTTTAAATATGTAATGAGTGGCCTTCGGTAGCCAAGTCTAATGGGTTGGTGCATCTGTGTCAAAATTAGAAAGTACCTATTAAAAATGATGTGGAATCAGACTGGTCTGTATTAGCTGTGTTAAATTATTGAACAGCATCAACAGTGCATGGGTTGTCACCTGCTGACACTCTCTTCAAGAAGAAGTGGCAGAAAAGAGTCTGTCTGCACTGTTAGAAACCGATGTCAGTCACCAGGGGCTTGTAGATAAGTAAAGAGAAAAAGTAAGGCAAAACAAAAATCCAGTTCTTGGGTGTTTCCACTCCCTGATGAAAATGATACTTTGCCTGGCTATAAATGGAAACTTTGGTTTCTAAGATGCAACACAGGGGTCTTTTAAGACTATTTTGTTAGATGTGTGTATCAGTTTAGGAAAATAGGTATCACCTCTCCAAATCCTAAAACAGCAGGAGAGAAAGAACACTTAACTCAGTTCAGCTATTTTGCCTGAGAAGGCCTTGGGAAATAACTGTAACAAACTGAGGAGGGAAAAAGGGAGAACTAGTGGACCTCCGTTGTGTGGTACCAGTGATGCTGATCTCTCACAGGAGATGCAGGCATCTGTTTATTACACAGGGCACCTCAAAAATAAACATTGTTTATCCGCTTAGAAGTACTGGAAACTGTCTGTCAGTGTTTGAGTGGTTGAGTATTTGTTTGGCTTGAAGACTAACATGGGAAACTATACTGACTTTTGCACAAACTCCTCAGAATTAGTTGTTTTGCAGCGCTCATAGAGTAGCGTGCCTGATATTTCTTCTCTGTCAAGCAGGTTCTTGAATGGCAAGCCATTCTGTAGGATCTCTGTAGGACACTCTTTAGTTAGGGTGACGGAGGTAGCAGTGCCCTCACAGGCATCATCCCCTGGCACCCGCTTTGCAAACTCCCTGTGTGCAGTTTATTTGGTGTGAGCTGCACAACTGGGCTCATTTGTAGAGAAATGTGTTGAGTACCAGGAATCATTCAGACAGGTATTTATTTAGTTTCTACATTTTTCTACCCACTGTTCTGTAGCCAGTAGCCTCAAATAAAACAGGACAGAACTTGGCAAGGGGAGCAAAATCTTTCTGGCTCACATTACACTGGGGTTTTGGTTGCTAGAAAAATGCCTCTTTTAAATTGATGGATTTTGGAAGAACAGCTTAGCTATTGCTTGTTGTGCTCTTTTTTTTTTCTTTTCTTTTCTTTTTTTCCTCTCTGATGTCAAAATGGAAGAGCAAGTCACAGCGTTTGGCTCCAAGTGTAAATGGCATACTCCAGGCTATCTGTGTTGAGGGTCTGCCTGAGAGAAGTGACTGCATTCAAAATTCTCGTTAGGGAAAGTGATGGATGGCTTTGCTGCAAGCTGGTCTTTCCCCTTCAGAGCGAGCCTGGGAAGGAGAGGCCTTCTGAGAAGTTGTCAGCACTTGATAGCTGTACAGAAACCTCTGTGTACTGGATCACTGGAGCAATGCCGAAAGGAGAAAATGAGAATAATCTAGAGCCCTGCCTCTTCAAACAGCACCTGCTGAAATGCAAGTAGTACCAAGTAGTACCAAATGTGTACAAACCATTGGGTCTTGTCTGTGGTATCAGATAGGAGTTGAATATTGCATAAATATCACATTTATTAAGAGCTCTTTTCTTGTTCAGTGAATATTAAAGAATGATTCCTCTTGTGTTGAATAAAGGATAATCTGTTGATAACAGTCTTTTCGAATCCAAAGATATCAGGACTGCATTTTGAAAGGTGGTGTTTCCTAAGAAACAGATCAGTTGGGAGAATAATATTCTTTTCTAATTTCTCTTCAGTGAAGAAATGCACAGACATTAGTTGAGCATTTTTTTTTGAGAAGGAATTTCTTGAGAGAGTCATAGTTCATTTCTCTGAGTTAAAAGTACCTAGTGGAGATTTATGTAGTTCTTAAAAACAAACAAAAAAAAAACCCAAACAAACCAACTTAAACCAAACCAAACCAAACCAAAACCCATAAAAAAACAAATTTACTTTTAAAGGAGTCCAAATCAGAAGTTTATTTTTGATAGTTGTGAGGTACTGGCTGACTGGTGTGTTCTGGTCCAGTGCTTTAATGCATGCACCACTGTGCTATCCCAGTAAGTGATCATACATTCATCGCTCACTGTTGTCTTTTTGTATCCATACAATGCTTTATTTCTCAACTTCGCAGTTAATGCTTAAATAATCTAGTAGGATATTTCTACTTGTCATTCCTTTCCCTTGTCTGAGAAGAAGAATATGCTTTGCAAGCAAGCCCATTTAAATTGAAATTGTCTGTCCTGTTTCCAACACTAGTCTATATCTACGTGGAGACTTTACACATTGACATGTGTCTGAGATTAGAAATTATGACATGGTGTTATTAAGTTTACATCTCTACAGCTAGATCTGGCACTCTAAGCAGAGATCTTTCTGCTTTGCTACGTATGAAGAATAAAACAGATCCTCTGATACATAATAACTTGGGGAAAAAATGTATTTCTGGTTATTTTAAAATGTTGGTGTGGGGTTTTTTTGAGCTAAAAAGACTATAATTGTAAATAGGGGTCATTTAAGCTGTTTAGAAGACGATTCAGAATTCTGGTTCCAAGCGTTGTCTAACAAAAATACCTAGCTCAAACTGAGAAACGCTTTCTAAATTTAGTGGTCTTTATTGTGTGTTCTTCTTGCATGATGGGAAAAAAAAGTTCCTCAGTAGAAGGTGATTAAATGTTTTAGCTCAGAGTTTGAAGGAGGAGTTAGTTCTTTTCTTAAAAATAGCTGTCCTTTCGTGTGGTTTCCACATGCCACAGTAATCCTGCTGTCACCTACTGCTCTGCCATAAAAGGAGGCGGCTTTTTTTTTTTTTTTTTTTAAATCAGGATGTGATGATTTCATTCTTGGTACAACTGGAAGATCTAACTGCTTGTTAACCAGGTTGGGTGTTTAAATCTGCACTGAAGGAGCTGGCGGTGGCTGTGCTGGTGGAGGAGAGGAGGTGCCACGCTGCAGCAGGCTGTGGGGTGCAGATGGGGGTTGTCCTCCTGAGGAGGATGGGAGCCTTTAGAGCTGCTGCTGCCACCCCTGAGGTTGGCCTGTGCCAGGCTCTACTCCTCTTCTCCCTGGTGGGAGTGGGGCTGGGATGAGTTGTCAGCAATTTGAATGCTATCTAATCTGTCCCTGAAGACTTCAGTGCTGCTCTGCTCGCCTTTTGAGTCTTGTTGCCGTGCTCTACTGCGGGGTGCGTTACAAGCTTAGTGAGAGGCAGGTGTGGGGGAGATGGAAAAATGGGCAACTGCCTGTGCCTATCCTGGCTGGAGAAGAACAGACTCCAGTTCCACGTCATTTGGTTCCTCACTGAAACATGAGCTGTAGGACTTAGAAAACAAATGCACTTCTCGTTCTTTCATGTTTTTTATTTGTGTGAAAATCCTGTGGAACAGCATGTGAAGCCTTTCCTTGTTCCCTTCCAGGCTGTTGTCTGTAGGCCTTTGGGTTTGGTTTTTTTTGTGATGGAACAACTGAAAGCCTCGTTTTACCATGTCTACGGATAACTAAGGATACATACATAATATACACTGTCTGTAGTGGAAATGGTCCCAGCGGGGATTTTGGTGTTAGGAGTGAAGTCAAGATATTAAATGTGTTTGCGCTGTCATGGAGATATGGGTGGGATGGCATTAACTATTCTGGGTTCACCTTCTGTAGTATGTAAATGCAGCTACTCTTCATTCTCATTACTTCCATTAGTTTTGTGTTTGGCTAGCTTTTGTTTGCCAGTACAAAACCAGTGATATGACAGTTTTGTTTCAATTGCTATTACTTTAGGAAAATATTTCTGTATTTCAAAAAAAAGGCTAAATTGGTGTAGAGGTAGGAAGAAATGTTATGTAGAGAAATGGGATGAGGAATTTTTGGTAATTCAGTTCCAAGGTTTGGGTGGCTTTTGTACAAAATGGGTAGGCTTCACTTCTTCCCATTTCTTTTCAATAGCTAAATGCACTAATAAAATCCCAACAGTTGATTGTATAAACAGGGCGATAAAAGCTGTAAAATATATACTTACAATTTTATTTAGAGATAAAAGTGAAATCTGTTATTTACAAAGGCCCTTTTCTGAAAGACTGAGTTGATGAAAATATTTTTATTTTGAAAAAACATGTAGTAGTTCAATATTTTCTTGAAATAACACTGAGTTTAAAACTGACTGGAGAGTGAGGTATGAGCTTGTTTAGGCTTGAGGAAATTACAGTAAGTAAAAAGCAAATCAAAAATTTACTGTTCAACTTACAAAGAAAAATCAGCTCGCTGAGTGGTGGGAGGCTACTGGATTTACACCTGAGGTGTGAGCATTTGACAAAGTCAGTTTTCTCATGCAGAGGGAATATTTTGTTTCCATTTACTTCAGTATAGTAGCTATTCCATTTAAATGAGTGAATTGGAAGACAAGACAGGAGAGCTTGTTTTTCATCTTCTGGAGTAAGACAACAGCGGGTGTTGCAGGTGAAGATCTACTAATTCTAAACACTGCGGGGCATGGTCACCAACAGAGTCAATCACATTCACTAAATAGAAATAGAATTTTTGGCAAAGTACTACAGTTATTGTGAGGATAATAATAAATTTCAAATGCGAATGTCTTGAAGGTTACTAATATGAGATTTTTTTTTTTCTTAAGGAAAATAACTAAGATGAGTATTGGAAAAAATGACATAAGGCTATAGCTCAGAACTATTTTTTGTTGTCTTTAGCTGCTTTTTATCTTCTCCCCTTTGAAGTTAGAGACCCATTTCAATATATCCAGAGTTGAACAAAACGTGTATCATGAAGTCTGTACCTTGTAATTGCTTGTGGAATCTTGTGAACTTAGTGGCATTAGTAATAGGGTAGGAGTTAAGAATCTGTACAAATATTTGAAGGATACGAACACAATTTCTTTCTCTTGGCTTAGAAATAAATTTTTCTGTTGGGGGACATAGTGATGAATCTGGTGTCTGAGATTTTTGTCTGAGGAATAAACACTTTCTGTGTTTGTGGGTTTTTTCCTTCACTTCCACTTTGTCAATAAAGAACTTTCTTTTAGTCCAGCAGCATTTTATCTATGATTTTCAATTAATGGTGTGTTTTCTTTTGAATGGTTGTTTAATTATCTGCAGTTCAAGAACAGAAACTGTAAATAGAAGATTACAGGTTTTAAGAAAACTTTTCTTTAAAAACAGAGGATTAAAATCTGGATTCTCTCTACAAAACCCCTAGACAGTCTCTTTTTCTGCTTTCTACTTTGTTCTCTTTTCCTTCCCTTCGCAACCCCAAAGGTCAAACAAAATCAAACCCTGCCCCCCCTGCCCCTGACTACAAACAAGACGACAAAACCTATATACCTTAATTTTTTTAATCCATTACCATCCTGCATGATGGTAGACCTGTGCATGCAGTGGAAATAAGTATGAAGACCCTAATTTTAGCATAGCATTTAAATGTGTGGTTACATTAGTTTCTACTAAGGCCAGTACTGAGGTCTAGATTTTTTTCTGAATAGAAGACACTTTTCTGAATTGGAGTATGGGATGTGAAGTATCTGGCATTAGTCATAACTGGTAGGTGAATGTGTACTCTGTCCAGAATTTGTATTTCTGATACTCTACTGATTGCAAATGTGATTCTAATAATTTGATATATATTTAGGTATTCTGCACACCCCAAAGAAGGGAGCAAGGTAGTCATTCAAAAGAAAAAGTACTGAAAATAATTTTGTTTTGAATAGAGACAGCAGTAAGTTTGAAGGCTGGTAAACCTAAGGCTGTTAGTAATTAGTCATATTCTTATGTGTGAGTCGAGATACTGTTAAAATGTTTCTATGCTGTTGAAATGATAAAAATATTTGTTGCTGGCAAATTAAACCGACAACATTAAGTTGCTTTTTAGGTGTCAAATTGTTCCTCAGTAGATTTTCCTTTATCACAAAAAAAAAAGTGAGAACCAGAGTAGGTTTAATGAAGCACATGATAATCTACTAAGGATTCCTGCTTCTTGTGTCTCTATTACACGCTTATGACCTGTGATGGACATGGATTCAAAACGCGGTGCGGTGTCATACCCAGGCTCCGTGCTTTTTGTGTGGAGGGGTTTCCCCTTTGTATTAGCAAGGAAGATGACTGTATTTCATAGTTACTTGTTGTTGCTTTGGGCTCTTGGCAAAGTATCAGGGTAGCTTCTGGTTGGGTGATGCTTGGATGTGTCTGTTTTCAAGAAAATATTTTGGCACCATATTATGTGTGGTTCGGTCCAGCGGAAGAGCATGTGGGATGTGTAGTCTTCAAATGGAAATTCTGTAGGAGTATTTATTTTAATCAATTTTTAAACATGCATCATGGCATGGCTAAAAATACCTGCCTACTTCAGTAGAGTGAAGAAAAGCACTGTAAATATAAATGTAGGTGGTGTGAATGGCTGAGAACCGGGTAATGTTTGCTGTAGGCTTCTAGGGGCTGTTTTTTGAGAAGGAATGAAAGTCGCATGTGAACAACAGGCCATAGAACTTATTTTCTTATTGATATTTTTATAAACAGCTAGATTTGGAATGTAAAAAGGTAATGAACCAACATTATGCTTTATTCATTATCTTGGGTAAGGTCAGGAGCACTAACTGCAGCGCTCAGTTCTGACTCATTCTGTTTGGCTGTGCTGAGCGCGATGAAACTACAAAGGCACTTTTAAAACACATGCCTACAAATAACTTGTCAGTGTTTGGTGATGCAGAGTCCACATAAATCTCTACATCTGGAATGTGTGAACCCACGAGTATCTCCTGTTAATTATGCTGTTTGACATTCCCAAAGCTAAATAAGAATGATGGTTAGTTGTGAATCATATCTTTCCATGCTGAAATGCCAGGCTTCGTTTTATTGCGATAGAGATTAAAGGCAGCAGAGTAGTAGTTATACTCAGCATCAGAATTTTTGCTACTGTCAAACTGCTGATGCAGCATTTGCTTAATATAAATGAACCTTTGCACCTTTATAAAGTGCTTTAAATCTAGCAGAATTTATACCTTATCAAAAGGTTAATCCTGACAAATTGTTGTAAATTATCTCCTGCCTGTGCAGTGCAGGTGCAGTGAAACTAATTCTCTGCTGTAGAGTCCAGTGCCTATTTCGGAAGATTGGAGAGCATCATTGTAGGTGCTAGCAGCACTGGGGTGGCTGGCAGGAACAGCTCGGGGTTGATCTCACAGCACTCCTGCTTGGTCGAGCCTTTGCTTACCAGTTGTGCATGGGGTAACAAGCATCGTTTCCGTTGCTCAGCATTTTAGGTGGACTGCGTACCAGCCTTGTTCCAGCGAAATGTGGAAAATACGTGCTTAAATAACATGGAACTTCAGTGGTGTGGAAATGATTCAATGAATCGGGGCCTAAGGTTGTGTGTGCGTTTGTGTGGGGTTTTCTTGTTTTGTTTGGTGGTTTGTTTTTTTTTTTTTTTTTTTTTTTTTTTAGGGTAGCACTCACTTTCTGTCTGGCTGCTATATTCTTAGTCCTGCTGTTAATGCAGTGTGGGGAAAAAACTACCCTTTCTGAAGCAGCGAGTGCTGGGTAACCTTCCACCACCACCACAAAAAAAAAATAAAAACATAAAAATCCAGTTTCAGGTGTTTGAGCACTGTGTGCTCAACCAACTTCATAGCTTAGATTTAAGGAAGCTCATAAGCTCCAATACCTGTCACTTCCTTTTATTTCTGTTATGACTGAGAAATATGAAGAAGTCTAACTGAAAACTGTTTTTAATCACAGTGTAAATCCACCCAAAGGTAGCAGGCTTGTACCTGTATAACTGCCGCATCTGCATTAACATTTTATAATTTCTGCTACAACATATAGAATAAAGTCTTCGTGTAAGTACATGATGGGATATATCACATTGAGGTAAACTGCTGAAAATAGTTGTTTTTTATGGTAGCTCTCACGTAGCTATATGGGCACACGAGCCTTCTATGCAGGATGCTACGCTTCTTCCCTGCCATGCTCCCGGGCGATGAAATGGGTTAACAAGTGAAGTACCTTCCACCTGGGCACCACCCTGTATCTTATGTCGATAAGCATTAAATAACCTTTATACAAAGATACCCACTTGAGAGCGTTGCAACACAGGAATTTTTTGGTGTTGTTTGTTAATAAGACCCTCTGCAAGTGTGAGACCTGCTTGATGCATAGCTCAGGAAAGCAGGTATTCACTGCCTCAGACATACCTTTCTCTTCCCCCACCCCTGCTTTTTAAGGCAGGAAAGATGCACGTAAGAGGCAAGTGTGATAGGTTTTGACAAAAGCTGTGTTTCAACATCTTCCATTTGATAGGGTGCAGAGTATACCCAGTACAGATCTGCAATACCGGGCCATATAAACTGAGCTATGGCCTCCATTTTCCTCTAAAATAGGCCTTTTGAAGTGAGTGCCAGGTTCACTACTCTCTTTCACTAGAGAAATAGTCAAGCCCCCATCTCCCACCTCCCTGGAGTGTGCCCTACCCACCCACTCACATGGGTTATTTTTTTTGGGGGGGTGCTGTTTTGCTGAGGCAGTGTCAGCCTGCAGAAGGGAGAGCAAAAGCGAGACCCTGCCATGGCGCAGGCTCACGCTCAGGCTGCTCGCGGGGCCAAGGCTATCGTGAATTCCTCCTCTCCGTAGTCCAGAAACTGTTTAAGTATTTTTATCCAACAACTGTTTCGGCTTTTTGCTTCCTGTGGGTCTGGCTGGTGCTGTCTCCCTTCTCTTTTGCAGTACTTTTTTTTTCTTCTTCTTCTTTTTTTTTTTCCTTCCTCTTGATTGAAGTCCTCTGTCTTTAACCTCCTATTGTATCTGCCTAGTTCCATAAATTCTTCTGAATTCCTATTCCTTCTCCACAAAAAGCCCCTTATTCTCAGAGGGGAGTGAGTTTTTGCTTGGCCTCTGGACAGCTGTTCTATTCAAACCCTCACCCCCAGAGTAAGAGACATCCCACAATTCATCGCTTTTTTTTCTTTGCCATGGTAAAAGCGAAAAGAATGCTTAACAAAGACCTACAATTTGTGAGGGGGGAGGTATGAATGTAACTTAATAGTTTCAGAAAACTGCTGAATAATATAACCCCTTAAAGAACCTTTTTGAAAACTTTATCCCTGCCTGTTACCAACTGATAAAGCTATAAACTTGCAGAATTTGATGCAAACATCTTTGTACCTCAGTGGTGAGTTCTCTATTTTAATTATTTAATATTTTATACAATCAAAAAATAATTTTGTTGGCTAATACAAGGTGGCGTGAAATTAAAGCACACATTACATTTTGAGGGTTGATCAGGGGTAGGTGATTAATGGGCTGTACTGTGTTTTGAAGACTTTGGAGTCAGTATTGTTATGCAAATGCAAATTAAGGGCAATGAATTCTTAAGAAGTAATTTTTTTTTAGTTGTGTTTATCCTTTAAAGCTATTACTTTTTCTTTCAAAGAACTGTGCATATTTGATAAACACTATTTTGATCATGGGGAAGCATCTGTGGTCTGGATTTGGACTATAACCTGAACAGAATGTTACATTCTGTTGTTACAGAATGGTATGCTGATATCGGTGTTTTAAAGGAATGCAATCAAGTTAAAATTACAGTTTTGCCTCTGTTTACATAACAAAACATTTCAACTTCTTCCTATTTGCAGTGTAGCTGTTATCCCAAAGCAAGATGAGGAATAAAATAATCCTCTAAATTTTTGTCTAATTTAACAAGTGCCTTAGACAGCCTTTCCTGCACATTGGGTCCTGCTGTGTTCTCACAGTGGTCACTTGCTTTGTTTTTTGTCCAAGAGGCCTTTTTTTGTGGCGGCTGGGAGCCTAGTGAAAAATGCTCCTGGTTTTGAATGTATTTAATTTCAAGTGCAAACTTGCTTTATTGCTGCTTTCAGAGTCAAATCGTATGGGGGATGAGACTGCCGTTTTGAAATGTTAGCGTTTCTCAGCTCACAGTGGCCGCGTTTCCATCCCTGTGTCGTGGCACATGAAACAAATATGTTTCAGTTGAGGTGAAGATCCTGGAGCGCCGCAGCCACTTTTAGTCCCTTGCTCTCTACCTTACGCAGCCGCGGAGCCTGCACCGTGTTTTCCAAGACCTTTCTTACCCTTGTGCGTGTACCCATCACATTTCTGTCTTGTACGGATGCCTGGCCCGAACCCCACCGACGTGCTTTAATAGCATAGACTGCGCCTCTGAAGGAGCCATTGCGCTGCATCGCTTCAACCATTTGCTTAGTGATGGCCGAATCGGTGGACAAAGGATCCCCCCAAAGGTTCCCCCCCAGCCGGGCTGGGACCGGGCTGGCCACGGCGGCCCCATTGTGAGTGCGGTCATATGCATATGAAAGGGTCTTTAAATATGCATTTGCACGAACCGTTACTCTATTGTCATTGATTCATGTAATGAACAGTCCCTAGGTATTCATTAACGTGCGTTGTTTCATAAACATTTCTTGTGCAGAAGTCTTAGCTGGCGCTCTTATGATATAGTGAGAATTGTCCCTTTTTTTTTTTTTCCTTCCTTTTTTTTAGCAAGCAATTAATGTGTAGGAAAGCCTTAATTCAGAGTGGATAAAATAATGAAAAATATTCATTGCGAAGTTACGCACACTTAAAACTGTCCTCTGGTGTTGTGGCAGTGATTATTTTTCCACCGATGATGAAGCAAGCATTTCAATGAAAGCCAGACTTTTCTGGTCATGAGTCCTATTTGTTTTTCTGATCTCTGGTGTATTTGCAGGTACATGGCTCACATCACATAATTTCTTTGAGTAAGCTTGTTCAGCAATTTTGCAAATCCAGTCCAAGGTGTCTCGTTTTCCTATTGCAAGGTAGTATGAGAAACCATGTTTTAACTGATGTTAAGGTTTTAAGGGTGTTAAAGCTCTGCTCTGTGGTAGTTATGTGGAGGATTGCATTGTGTCGGTTGTAGCTTGAGGAGCCAGACCAGCAGCCTCCGTCTAGAGACTGAGAAGGAGCTTTGTGAAAGATGACATTTGACTACCAGATGCATTCAAAACCAGGGCTGCTGAGCATTACCCCATCTGCTTTGAGTAAAGCAGCAGGGGCTTTTAATGCCTACGTATTCATTATACAGAGGGAGTGGCTACATGTTTAGTAGAGGTCCTCATTAATTTTGTGTCGTTCACTAGAGTTCTCTAGTGTAAGTATGAAGAAATAAAACTCATAATGATCTCTTCTGTTCCCTCAGCTTGCATCTGTTCCACAGGAGCCTTACCAGGGCTTCATGTCGCCTTTTTTTTTCCTTTTAGGCTGTAATAGGAAGCCTTCAGGAATTGCATGTTACTGTACCTGTGCAAGAAGGACCTGGATGTCAGGCAGGGCACTGGAGGCAGCAGCCACCTCAGTGAAACGATATTCTTCTTGTGCTTCTTGAGAGAGCATTGTCAGCTGGTGCCAGGTGGGCTGCTGCTAGAGTAGCAGGGGATGTGAAAAATAAGACCCCGCTTGCTGTGGCAAGTATCTATCCTCCTGGGCTAGCAGTCTCTGCGAGGCAGCTGTCTCCTCTCCAGTGAGTGCCAGATTTCCCTGGTTTGAAGGAGTAGCCAGTGATAATTTCCCAGTACTCTTACAGGGCTTTGGAAAAGTGTGTGAACAGCCCCCAAAGACTTGATAGCAGCCTCCGACATACAAAGGCAATTCTCACCACCTCGTTTTCCCATGGGTGCCAAAGTCTTTCAGGTCCCAGCATGTAGGCACTGGTGGTGCTGTAGTGCAGCATTCACATGCTTACAGTGTTAAGTCACTTCTAGAGTCAGTGGAATGAAAGAAACAGCTGCAAAGCCTGATGCAAGAAGAGATGTGCTTGTGAATTTTCTAACATATTATAAATACTAGTGAGAGAATTTGAAACACTTGTCCATCTTTCTGTATCTTTAAGAGTTATTCTTGTTCCTTTTGATTCAGAACTCCAGGACGTGCATATCAAATATTGATTTAAAGTCCTAAATAATTTGTGTGATAGCTGAAGATCTTGTAGCCATTTATCAGAATGTTTTTATTCCTCATTGCTCAGTGCCTGTTGACATTGCTGTCACTGAGGCAGCAAAATTATTTCTGCTGTAAAAGAGCTGGAGTTTGAAGCCTTTGGGTAGGACGCCAGAGTCAGGTTGTGAATTCTTGTTTAATCTTCATTCCCGACCTCTAATAGCACTCGAGGAGGAGGGGTGTGCTGGCTCCCAGAGCTCACTGAACCAAGACCCATCAAATGCTTCCCTATAAGATGCTGACCTCCTACTTTGGATAGTACCCGTGGAAGAAAGACTGTTTTTCAGTAGCATGCCTACTGGCATGTGCTCACTTACAAGTATAGATTGGCAGGGCAAAAACTGCAGATTGCCAGCTTTTAAAGTGAGGTACAAAAAAAAAAAAAAGTTGTTTTTATGTGCTGTTACATTAAAAAATGCCTTTGATAGACATTATTCCCTGTAAGGTAAATCAATATGAAATCCAGGAAATTATCATCCATACTAGGACTTAACATTATGGTGCCCTCATTGATGGTTTAAATTAATATTCTGAGGGTGAACTGTGGTGAGGGTGGCAAGGGCACACATTCTCTTCTGCCAGCTCAGCTACACAGATGGCAGTCCTTGGGCAGGAGTGGGGTGGGGGCTGGAGCCAGAGAGGACCGTGTCTTACCCCTGGCAGAAAACTGCTGCAGCTTCCTTGTCAAAGTCCTCATTTACTGCTATAAACCTCTTCCTCTCCTCTCGTTTTATAGGGAGAGACAAGCTTTCAGGCTTTGTCTGCTGAATGATCCAACTGATTTTTTTTAGTAAGACAACTTCTGTGAGTAGTGCTGCTTGTCTGCAGATGTCACAAAATATACAATGAAAATAAGAGAGGGGAAAAAGCCCGGTGAAATAGCATGATTTGAAGTCTATTTGCACACAAGCAGTGTGCAAAGGTACTAAAGAAAACTGCACCGAAGCAACTTTAAAGTGCTAGGCAGTTGATATAGGCTGTGATCTTTATCAGCCTTTGTCGGGGTTAACCTAAAAATTAGGTGTAGTATAAACTTTCCCTAAGGTGAGCCTCTTGATTTCTGTGCATACTGTGGAATGAGTATTTACATTTCATCATTCCCTTGTTATGCCTTTGTTTACATTTACATTCCCTTGTTTTGTGAATATAGGTCACAACCATAGACTATTTTGCACTGCTTTTTATGAAAAAGTCATGATGAACCTTGAGCAAAATGTCTCCCTGTGTGGTGAGTGCTATTGGTATTAAGTAAAAAAGATACTCTAATGCCTTTTCTGGGTGGAGAAGTTATCCCTCTATACTGGGAGGAAAATAGAGCATTAGGTGAATTTTATAAGATCTTTATCGTGTCTGATGTCTCCAAATCTATGGTGCTGGTTGGCTGGAGTGCAAGTCAGTCCATTAAAGAAATGTCAAGTGTAATTTTGGAAGAGATATGTTTTAAAACAATACATGCATAAAAAATAGCATAAGGAATTTGCCTCTGGGCTGCTGTGAGGGTGACATATTAATTGTCACAGATGAAGAAGTAGACCCCCTTCGGAGCTCATGATTTCACTGTTTGTGATTTATTAATCTTGCCACTCATTAGAGGGGGACATGTGTGCTATTCTCATAACATTTAAAAGATGGTCTGTCTTACCTAAATATTTTAGCAACAAAATTGTTACTTTCTAAGATCTATTGGTGCTTTCATATTACTTCTCCCAAAATGTGCTTTCATTTGGCTTTTAATTGAGCACCAACAGCTTGGGTTTTGGTTCTTTTTTTTTTTTATTAAGAACCGTTGCTTTATGATAAATATTGATATTTTTTTCTCTTTGTCAGGATGTGCTGAAATGCAGACAGTTAAACCAGTGGTTCTTGTATAGTACATAATAAATCATATCTTGTCTATTTTTTCCTTGATACTTCCTGTTCAGTTTATTCAATACAGCTGTGTTGTGAGATCAGCTAGATGCTGCTGGTGCAGCAGAAGCAAGACGATGATGCTGTGGCAAGTACTCCCCCTTCCCCCCAGCTGTTTATCACAGCTCAGTTGGTTTCTCTGCCAGTATTCATCTTGGTCTGCACATTTTTTTTTTTTTTTTTTTTTTGCACACAAGCATTCTTTGATTTTTAGCTGAGAAGTGCCTCCCTTGTCCTGATGATGATGATGACCCTAACCTGTGAGTTTAACTGCAGGAAGAACAAGTGATGTGGTAAAGGAACAGAAATGAAGGTCTTTTACATGGCCTTTCTCTCAAAGTCTTGAAAATGACTGCCTGGAGATACTTCCCTGCCTCCTGTAGGCATTTCTGTCCAAATTCTACCACTATAGAAGAATGCATTGAATTTCAGATCTACAGGGCACTAAGGAAACACAGCAGCAGAACAGAAGCATAAGAATCTATTACCCAGGAAGGGCTTTGATCATTGTGCTGCCTCCAAAACAAAACTTCCTGAGTTTTTCTTGTTGCAATAAGAGGTTCTTGTTTGGTAATGTGCTGAATAGGGATGTCGCATGACTTTTTGCTCATAGGATCAGCTGTGATTGAAATGCTTTTATTAACTCTTTACATGAATTCTTTTCCTGACATCATCAGACTTCAAGTACATCAAGATTGTGATAGTTTTTCAGAAATTATTGATCACTGAAAGACATGTCATACTAACTTTGTTCCTTCTGAAGGCACTGAAGTACATCTGAAATATCCTTCCATATCATATATTGATTTTTATATATACTGGATGACAATGCAATTCATCATCTTCAGAAGCAGAGCCTAAAATGTGAGGTTTTTATTAAAAAAAACTCAACCAAATAAACCCAAACCATGGCATGGGTTATAAATATCATCACCAGGTTTATCTGGTGGTCTCGTGCCACAACAAAAGTGTGAGCATCTCTGGGCATGTATGGTTGTGCATGTATGTGTGGGAAATACCGCATGAACGTGTTGCCCGGTTGAATTGTGAACAGCAGTTACAGAAGATGATGTTGAGGACCCTGCCTGCACTGCTGTTCCTCTGCGCTGGGCCTGGGAACAGCTTGTGAGCACCTGCAGAAAGGAGGGAAGGCTGACTGGGGGACGTGCCAGAGCTGAAGTGAAGAGGACTGAGATGAGATGATCTTTTGCTATTGGGATAGCAAGAATGAGGAGGACATAGGGGAGCAGTGTGTCTTTTGGAGCTTTGACTGCCTGTTTTGGGGAAAGATGTTCCCAGAGAGGGCTTCCTGGAAGTGCCGCCTCCTTCTTGTGCCTGAGTATTTGTGTATGTTTTCAGGAAATTTCTCCTTCTTGCCTTTAAAGAGGGCTCACAGTCTGTAATGTGGCCACAAGTGAAAGAGCAGGTCTATGCCAGAAGAAACTTGTCCACTCTTGTCTCCTGATGGGTATCCTGTACAACCATCAGCCCCCTGGAAGGGAGAGTGGAAGATGCTACAGGCTGAATATTCATCTTGGGGCTTGAGCTTCTCCCAGCAAACTCTGCCTTTTGTCCATTTGGTAGTGATTTATTCTCTCTCTTCAGTGATCTTAATGTTGTGTGGGCGCTTGTAGGCGGATACGTGCATTTATGTTTGTTTAATGTCTTATCTGTGTAAAATTCTCACCTCTTTGCCAGAGTCTAAAGAGGAACGGTGCAACTTTTAACCAGTAATGCCTTCCAATAGTCAATATAAAAGCCACCAGCATTGGACTTTAGAATATTTCATGTTTTTGAGACAGTATCTGGAGATTGAAACTTGCCTCGTCTTAGAAATTGCCTGCAAAACTGCATTGTCTGTGTGTTATTTCTAGGACATACTTATTTTTGTTTTACATGTTAGTCTTCTGAAACAGGAAGTTAATAACAATGGTTTCTGTGCCGGGACGCGTGGAGAGCGGCAAGCAATGTAATCATGTGTTTTCCTGATGGTGCATCTTCCCGAAAAGGTGCCGAGTCTGACACAGGCATATTGCTTGTGACTGACTGATTAGTGATTGATTTTAGTCCAATAATTTTCAAGATTTTTTTAAGCATGAGTTTGTGGTTTTGTCCTTCCAGGTTTTTTTTCTTCTAGTTGGTTGTGGTAATTCATATCACATTATTTCAGTCACTCCTATTATTTTAGTGTAGTGTATTTCTAGAAATTCTGACATGCTTCTGTTCCTTCAGATACATAAACTTAGCTTTATTTGCCCCAAATCTGTAATGTGGTTCCACTTCATTTCTGCTTTTGTATGACTTTTAAATGTTTTGTCTATCTTTTTTTTTAATCAGATAATGTTTTATAAACTGGACTCATTTATGGTTTATTTTCAAAAGGCTGGTATATACCAGGAGCTTTCAAAAGATACTACAAAGCTATACTAATATTCTCCACTGCTAAAGGTGAAACTTTGTCCTTTTTGCAGTCAATAGACTGACTGCATGTTGGACTTGGTGGTGTATGTGTTTTGCTATTTGAACTAGAGTTTCCTTTCTTCCGTTTTACAAGGATTTTTTTTTTTTTTTTGGGCAAACTACTTTGAACATGATTACTGTATTTCTTGCTGTAAATGAATCGGAAATGATTCAGTATCACAAACACTGCCATGGCATAAGAATAGAAAAATAACTCCAGAAAACACCAAAAACTGTTTTAAACACAGTGAATGTAATCGATTAGCATTCGCTTAATGGATGTAAGAGAACTTGCACTCACTAAAGCTGCTCTAAAATCCACATTATTAATCTGTTAAACCAGGCTGGATCATATTAACAATTTAGAGAAGACTTTTTCATTGACTCTGTCAGAAAAAGCATAAATATTTTGAAGATTATGAAGAACGTGCCTTCAATGTACAGCAAATTGAGATGTGCTTGCAAAATAGCTTAAAAATGTGAAACTGAATAAAAACATGAAATAAAATCTACGCAATTGCAGAAAAACATTTAATGGCCAGAAAAGCCAAGCTGTCTTCATAGGTGAATGAAATACATGCAACTGTTTGGGAGCTTGCTAGGAAGGGATTGTTTTGTGTTTATGCAGAGGGGCTTGTTGGAGAGTCCAGCTTTTTTGCAAATACCTTACTCTACTCACAAACACTTCTACGCAAGCCAGTCTTACTGTAGCAATGCCCTCTCACCCTCCCCTTTCGTTTTTCCCCAGGAAGCAACTAGTACTTAATGAGTAATGCAAAAACTTAATCAAAATTAGTGTTTAACTTTCTGCCGTGTATTTTCTTTGCTCGTTTGTTTCTGTCTCTGTCCGTTACAAAGCTCAGGAAATAGCTTGTCATGAAGCAGTGCCCTCAAAAATCTGCAGCCAAGCATATGAAGCCTTGCCTCCTCTGAGCTGTGGGATGCCACAGTTTCCCAGTTTGCAGCAGGGCGGCTGTACCTGCAGCACATGGTGGTTGGCACCATTCACGGTGCTTTCTCTGACTTCGAACAGCCATGGGATTTGCCGTCTCTCTGGTTCTTCGGCGTTCCCAGTGCTGCTCCCTTTTGCGGCAGCTTCAGGAGGAGAGGTTTCAGGCTTGGGGAGAGCTGGCAGAAGTTTGCAGGATGGCAGCAGCACAGGTTTGATGTCTGTCGCAGCTGCTGCCATGAGGCGCGTGTGTGGTGGGGATTTGTTTGGAGGGCAGAAGTGACACTGTTTAACTTCTGTCTAAAGCTCGTAACCGAGAGCAAAATACTGGTTTTCTACCTAAAGTACAGATAAATTATCTGTTCTGCTTCTGAGTCGATCACGCACTTTTACAATTTCCATTTGAAAACATGACTGGATTGTATTTATATTACTAATGGAAATATTAAAAAAATATATAATATATATCCCTTTGAAGGGACTGGTGAACTATTTTCTGAAGGGGGTGGGAGAAGTATTTGTGTTACAGGCACTCAACAATAGTTCCAGTTCATCACTAGCAGCAGTGCTCTTCATAGTGTTAGAGGATAACAGATAGTATTCTCTGGAAACAGTGCTTTTTTTGTTTTTATCTTTAAAAATAGAGTAAGAGGATTTAATGGGTGAGGGGGAAAAACAAAGCCCTGTGTAAACAAGGTGCAAGTAGGCTGTGTTATCCCAAGAACCAGTATTTGTTTTAGAGCACTTGCTGTTACCCATTGTTGAGAAAGGCCTGTGGACTGAGGAGCCACGTAATGGAAGTCTGTTAAGCCTTGGCTGCTTGTTCAACTGAAATTTCTGTTTTACAAAGATAGAGAATATATTTATTTTCATTAGCCACAACTGCATCTTTAAATTAATCATCAGCCTTAGTAGGTAAATAAAGTCATGTATGTATATAAACACATAAAGGACAAATAGCATACAGAGTAAGATTAGTTTGATTATGTCACTACTTTTCTTGCTGCTACCCAGCTTGCTTGTGACCCATTTTTAAAGACTCAGCTGCCAGAACAGTTGTTACGAAAATGAGAGCTTTACCTTTTCCTTCTAGAAGTATGATGATAATATTTTCTTGTGGCATAGAACACCTTCTGCATGTTTTTTAGAGACCATGCTCTAAAATGTCAGGGTAATGGGGAAAGAGGAGAGGACCTGAGAGAAATGAGGAGGCAAGATGAGGTGTGAACTTAAGGTGATAAGTTTCTGAACTAAGAAACCCTTCAGTCTGATGTGAAGGTGTGGAGGGCCCAGTACCTTTGTCTAGTATGGGCTGTAAGTGGGGGCTACGTCTTCAGTTTTATTTTATCTTTCTCTGAAGATAAGTTCACTAAGACTCATACAAAAATGACTTTAAAACTTTTCTCATTTTGGATCATAGATATTTTATGTACGTTAAACATGTTTAGAAAGGGCTGTCTTGCAGATGTAGAGGTGAGAGCTGAGGAACAAGTAGAGCTGATCCTGCCTGAGTACTTCGTGTTCCCACAGAGGTTTTGCATCCCTTGCTGCAGGCTTGGGTCTGAACCTTTTTACCAGGAGAGCAGAAATGATATGGGTGGCATTTGTTTTTGATTTGAGACTTGGCTGCACTTTATTCAGCTCCTTTCCTACCTCTGTGCTTGGTTTCTGGACCAAGCGTAACACCAGTGTTAACAAGCCTGAATTTTTACATATTCTGTTCCCCATTATGACTTCTGCCTTTCAAATCCCTTTGCTTCCTTTGCAAAGCCAATCAGGGCAAAGGTATTTTGATTGAAAAATAATAATGATGTTCAACAGATTATACTCCTGTGGTAGGCTGGACAAAGCCTGTGGTACAAAGGCACAGATGCCAAATACTCTTTTTTTTTTTTTTGCCAAACATGCTTTTGTTTTTCTATTCTGTTTTGCCAAACAGTTGGCACTCTAGTTTCAATGTAGTGTAAGATACATCTTTAATTTCCAGATATTTAACCATGTTTCTGTGTCTTAACTGTAGTGTACTGCAGCCTTTCATATTGACAGCTCACTGTTTTGTATAAATTAACAGGGGAAACCTACATACTTTGGCAACTCAGGAAAAGGTAAATTGTGTTTTGACAGTTGTAGAGACTTTGAAAGATACTTTAAAGTGTGGTGAATGTTAATGACCAAGATGACTAAGGCAGCTCATACCTGAGCTGATTGCTTCAGACTCCATACCTGCAGCCCTAGGAGTACAACTTTATTGGTTTACAGTTATCTGTTATTTTAAAGTCTCTGCAACTGAGTGCAATGTACAAATAGATTTTCTGTCTGGGGAAGTCAAACCGAGGGCATTTTGAAGTTGCTTATATCACCTTAAATTTAAATGAGTAACTTCAAGTTTTTGTATGATTTTTGTGGTCTTTCATGATTGTGTGTGCATATTGTGTGTGCACATGTGTAACTGGAAGCACCAGAGCTACAATCTTGTTTCTCTTCAGGTACACCAGTGCTGAAGCAATTTTTATATTACTGATTTTAAAATTGGTATCTTGAGGTTTTGTTGTATTTAAGGAAAGGTTGTTGGTGATACGTGTAGTGAGAACCTAGTGTATGGGCATCCTGCTGTTAAGATAGTCGTGTATTTTTATATTTTCCGTATCTTATTGCTTGAAAAAGACACTAATTTATTATTTTTTTCTCAGTATCCTAAAGAAGCATTTCCATTTTTTATGTTCTCGTTAATGAAGGAAACACATTCTTTTCCACTAACATAATTGCTAAATATCTCCAGTGTCCTAATATCAAGTCAGGATGCTTAGTTGATGATGAGAGTATGGGAGAAATTGTCACTCCTTTTTGAAAATTTGAGTTTGAGCATCATCAATCATCTCTGTGGAGGTCCCAAAAGAAACTGCTTTTCTGAGGATTTGCTAAACATTTTTCTTTTTTTGCAGCTGTATAGCACAGTAAGAGGTACTTATAGTTTATTAAAAATAAATATGTAAGCCCGTAATACGTGACTTTATTTAAAAAGAAAAAAAGTAATATATTCTTCTAAGCCCCAAAGCAAAAAGTCTTGCATAGGCTGGTGCTCCTAAATGTGGAAAATGAAGGCCGAGTGAAAATTAAACCAGTTCCCAATAGTTTGCTCATGCTTTTACCAACTCTTTTTTTTAAAAACAACTTTAAATTCTAAGTGTGAACGAGTTTTATTTAACAACATGTGACAGAAGGCATAGGCTTTTCTTTCTGTTTTCTAGCAACCCACACTTTTCATATGCTAGTGCATATTAGTATGAAGTGTGGTTTCCCCCGTAGGAAAATAATTCCCAGCAGAAAGGATCTGGATTCATGTATTCCATTTTAGTTGAGGTATTGAGTATCTATTTTTCCTTCTTGTGTTTGGCTAAAATGAGTGTTGTGTTTTGCTTTTGTTTTGTTTTTTTTTTTTTTTTTTAATTCTTCAAAGAATCTTTGATTTATCCCATAATGATCCACAGTGGATGCAATGCTTTGCAGTCGAAGTTACAAGGTAATCCTTCATTGCCATGTTAACACTTCAGTTTGGCTCAGGAGCTTGCTTTCGGAGTGCAGTCAGGGCACTGCGAGTCAGGGCCGATCATGCTCATGCTGTCCACATTGTGAGGCAATCCTGACAACGTGAATCAGATTCCTTTCGGATAACACCAAGCCAGAAGACTTACACCTAGAGTGTACTTACAGCACTTCACCTCTCCATCATGGGGACGCATTGGAGCTGATCTGAAACAAAACTTTTGAAATGTGCATTGTGCAAGCATTGAGTCCTAGGTACCAACTGTGGTGCTCCACTCATCTGCTTCTAGTGGGCTGCCTTCTGAGTGGCCTAGAAACGAAGAGAAGTATAGTTTGGGATTTCTTCTCTAGCTTGGATGAACTCTCCAGAAAAGTGTGTGTTTTTCTTCTAGCCTGTATGGAGATTTTAGTCAAGTTGTATCACTGCCTCACTTGGAATACTCCTTTGGTTTTGAGTAACAATATTTAAATTAAACAACACTTTTATTTGAAATCACTAGAATGTGAGGTTTCTGGAGATCCTCTCAGTGAATTTTGGCACTTGCCAGCTGGCTTCTCTTCTGTGATGGTGGATATAATGTGTTTTACTTCTGATTTTTGTTTTTAAAGTTACATTACTAAATTGAGTAGTTCAACACCATAGCTGCTACAGTAATGCAGGCAGAGCACAAAACATTCATTTATAATGACCACTTATGCATAGTTAGCATTTCTCTTGCTTTGGTATCAGGTAAGACTGTCTTGGAAAGCCTGCCTTAAATACTTTCTTACATCAGCTGTTTCAAAGCCTCCCAGTTATGAGCTTTGCTTTTTGTTGGTCTTGTGATTCCAGATGCCATTATAAACAAGTGTACTTCTGTTGGGCTCGTGACCCCAGACATAACTGCTGTGACCCTACTTGGGGGTCATGACCCCTTGTTTGGGACTTGCTGCATTAGAACAATATGAAAGAGTTGTCTTATGCTAATGCTTTAGGAGGCAAATGCAAATAACTAAAGAAAGCAGTGAAACAGATTAATCATGCAGGGGGCTGTTGTCTTCCACAGTAAAACTGGACGCACAAAAAAAAAAGATAGCTTCTATGTTCAGTGTCTTAGGAATAACTTCTGTTCCACTCCTCATTTGATAATGTACCTCTCATTTAAAAACAAAATACCGAGAAATACTTACGGCAATACATAAAAATCAACCAGTGTTAATTTCATGCAAATGCTTCTATTCTCTTTGGAAAGTAAAATAAAGGCTTTAAAGTGAACATCATGTGACAAACCACTCCCCCTCCTCTCACCCAGCTCCACTAGCCTTTCAAAGACAGAGATGCTATCTTGCATTGAGAACTTGTGTCAAAGTTCATCCTAGAAAGACTTGCTTTATAGACCTTAGACTGGTGGTTTGTAACGAAGATGGTGATGACATTGCCTTTTTAATGCAATTCTTCTGTGTTTTTGGAGCAGGAAACTGAGTATATTGTTCTAACATCTGATTTCCCTCATCATTTGCATGCCACAGTAGGGTTTCAATAAGTCCAGCTCTTTTGATCTATGGGTGTAGTTTAGCCCTCTTCTGGATTACTTTATGCCATATGTGCTCAGTTATTTTAAAATAATGAAGCTTTGTTACTTGAGAAATGTGTCTGTAATATTGTCTAGGGAAAAACTGTTCTGAACCGGAAGAACGAATGCTGACTCAGGTTGGTGATGCTGTCTGTTATTTCATCTCTCCAGTCCTAAAAATGGTTTGATACTTCTAACTAGTGAAGCCTAAAGTTAAGAATCACAAACTGTAGTACTGAAAATATAAAGGTCCTTTTTAGCTTTCCATGGCTCTAAATGCCTTACTGTGATGGCAGTGCTTTTAAGGAGGCAAAAAACCTGTATCTACCTCATACCTGACCTTATAGTACTTGTAAGCAGCCTAAGATAGTGTTCCTTCTGTCTTTACTAATAGGAGTCCTTATGACCTGGGGACCAAGCAGACACCTTTCAGACAGGACTCGGTTCATAGGAAATGTGGTTGAATCCCAGTCAACAGGAATGTGTCCTCCACAGGGACAGCTTCCAGGTCCTCTGGATAGCAAACAAAATGCAGGGAGGAGGTCTGCAGTTCTGCGAACATGTCTGAGACTCCTGGGCTATGTGCCTGTCTGTTAATTATGCTTCTGGGCAGGCTTTGCTTCAGCTCTTAGCGATGTGGATGAGAGCCCATGCTTATTTTTGCAGAGGTGCAGGCAACTGTGTTCAGGCACAGTGCTCCCCACTATTCCCTTGGACTGACAAAGTACCTTAGAGCTAAGGGCAAGGAGTACACCCCATCCTTGGTCATTACACCTGATAGCTTGGGTGCAGATTGGTTGACTGCCATCAACAGCGGTTCAACACTTCTGAGCAAAGCAACACAACCCATGAAATCCATCCCATGAATGCATAAGAGGCAGTCTAGAACAGTTCTGGGAGACTCTGGTTCCAAAGATCTTTGTATGTTGCATGGATGTGGGGCTAGTATCTTTAATGTTCTTGAGGATCACCTCTGCCAGTAACGTGTTGTGTCGCTGCTGTTCCTGTTCAATCTTTCAACATATTTGGCCATATCTGCTTTCATCAAGGGTCTCCCTTTGTGCTTGTTACTCTGCTAAAGATCTCATTCTCAGATGAGACTTTTCCTTAATCCTTATATAACTTGAGAGTCGTCTTTAAGCCGACTGGTTTAGTGCATGTATCTTTGTGGCTGTAGTCTCACCACAGAGATCCATTGGGTGTCATGCCCACTGACTGGGGCTGGTTCACTTTGTACTTTTTCCTCTAAGGACAAGGTTAGGCTGAAAGTGTATCTCACACTCCTTCTGGGGGTGACCTTGAGGCCCACTCTGCTGCACACAACTGGAAGGCCATCTTACTTTCCCAAAAGTAAATTCAGTTCTTCAAGTTTTTTCCTGTTGTGTGTGGATTCCTGATCTGCTCTTTGGTCTTGCTTTCAAACTCCTTAATAACTAAGGTGTGAATTGCAAGAGGGTGGGAGACACAGACCTGTGCTTTATTCCCTTGTGAAACAGCATGAAGGAAGGTGGTCAGTGGTCAGGCACACCAAAAACAGGACGAAAGCGTGTGCCACTTGGGAGCCGTGTGTACTGCGTGGTTAAGTGACTGGCATTTGAGTTCAGAATTGAGAGATTTCCTTTTAACTGCTCCAAATACATCAGGCTTATAGGACTCTGGAGTAGTTAAAATGTCTCCAAGGAAAAATATTAGCACTTAATGGCTTGTAGTCTCCAGCACCACTAAGTAGTGTCTGCTGTGCTGTGCATGAGGTGTAGGGTGCTATTTACTGAATGTCTTCACGGTTATTGAACACTTTATCTTGGTGCTTTCTTGTTCTGTCACTGTCTGATTTTTAACATGTTCTAATTTAAATTTGAATTTGTTTATTAGACTGCCTTTGCAAACCTCTAATCATTTTCAGTGTTACTTGTTAAAATTAGAAGACAATTACAGCTGTGAAAAAAACTCAACTACTTATGACTGCCTATCTCATGATGTAATCCTGTTAATATATTAACTTCAGTGAAACTAAAGTAAGTACTTTAGCTGTTGAATGCAGCTAACTGCTGTTAGAAGAGAGGGAACAAGCATGCTGAGATACAGTATTGGCCTTACTGGTTTTGCCTTGGCTTTATGAGGAAATGTTACTCTCAGAAGCATAATTCTTATTTCCCTTCTTCCATCAAGCAGAAAACAATTAGTCAGATATTATTTTCTGCCTTGAGAAGTGTTTTGTCATAGCTTCGGCTTTCTGTGCTTGGAGGTAAATAGCTTTTTGTGTCCAAAACCTCCATTTTGAGATTGACCTGCTAAAGAAGCAAAAAGCTTCCTTCTGGAAGTCTCATCGGTACTTTGATACATAACTGCACTGCCTTATAGCAGGAGGTCTTAGGTAGAAGCTAAACAGAAACTGTAGTAAATCAGTACATTGTGCTAATAAGAAATTAATGGCATTAGTTTCTTCAATGTTCTGCAAATGTTGCATCTTTCACACACTGAAATAGAATGCCGATGTGTTGAAAGGGAACAATGTAATTAGCATTTTCAATAGCTAATGAATAAACACTTGACTTTTACAGGCTCTGGATAAGTTGACCAAATGTGTTTGCTTTCTAATTTATTTTCCATGCACTCTCTAAAACGGTAAAGCGTAGTAGTATTTTTCTCAATTTATTTAATTAAATGTCATTTGAAAGCCTTAGTATTCTGGATTTGAGAAGAAACTGCATTTTTTTTTTTTTTTTTTTAATACTACTTACATGATTGGTAGGCAGTTGTTCTCATTGTGTACTAAGAACCCGAGTAGACTTTTGGGGATTTAAAGGTTGCAACATTCTGTGAAGATATTTAAGAAACACTTTGCTTAGTCTAAGCTAGTTTGATCTTCTAATGGGTAGTTGCTAGGTCTACAAAGCAATTTAAACATGTAGCCCTCCTCTTAAAAAATTTTAAGACCTCTGAAGGTCCTCTGGCATTCATATAGGTCTTCTGGAAGGGAAAAACACTTTAATGGTTCTGTAGTTTCTGGTAAATGATCTGTGTAGACAGTTACTGAAAAAGCTGCTGGTAATAGCCTAATGAAATACTGGGTGACGCTTACTTTCATTCACAAGGAAGATCAGAATGTCTATCAGAATGAATTTTATCTGAGGCGATAATGACAACTTAGACAATTTCATTTAATGGATCAAGGTGATAGTTTACATTGATTGCATGGTCTGCATTTGAACAGGGCATTACTTTATTTTGTTTCTTTTGCTGCTTATTAATGATAATGGTACGTGTGGTGTTTATGAATGTGCCAGTTAAATGTAAAATTGCCTGTAGAATCTGTTGATATTTCTTTTGTTGGCCTCTGTCTTTCCTGGCAGAGTATTAAGAGGATAATATAAACTTTAAGCCCATAAAGTATCTTCTGAGAGCAATTAATTTCTTAATAGTGAGAAATGAAGCATATGGCGCTTAATTTTGATAAAGGCATGTTCTTGTTTTACGTGATTTTATTGGTGGTTATTTAAAGTAGAGACCTGATATAACTTGGGATAGAGATAGGCAGAAAACTTCCTCCTTTCTGACATTGGTTGTCTTGACAAAATAAAATACCTTAGAAATACCAAAATAATTAAATATGGAGCTAGACATTTTTCCTTGTATTTCCAGAAAGGATAGAAATGTAAGTAATAAATGTCTGTTAACAGTTTTCCCCTTCACTTTTGGAATATATTGCATTGTAAGATATGGACTAGTCTGCCCAGTCAAGGCAATTGCATTTGTGTGTTATTATGCAAAAAGGTAATGTCTTCGCAGAACCTGAAAATAAAATAAAATAAATAAGAGATGCTGAGGACACTCCCTTGTGAAGCTTGTGTTTTCCAGTCCTAGTTATGTTTCTCTTTCAGTGTTGCTGTGGGGAGCATGAAGTACTTCTTTGTTGGCTATCATAACCTTCAGCAGTGATAGCTGCATTTTCCCAGGACCATCTATGTGGCCCATGAATTAGAGGGAGATTTTGATGTATTTAGAGCCAAGCCTTGTGAAATCCCTGAAGGCTTAGACTGGATCCTTGAGCTAGTCTGAGAGCCAGTGGAGTGTATGCTGCACCTACTGACATGCTCTTTGTGGGGCTTCCTACTTGGTGAGTTACTAGCTCATGAGCTGGAGCTTCTCCTGCTTTCGCTCAGTCCCGCACAACAGCAACCCCAGTGGCACCTCATTTCCCGGCAAGCTGGAGACAGGAGAAACTTATTGTTGTTGCCAGGACATTGTCAGCGTTGCCAGGAACACTAATCAAATGAGGTTCAAGGTTTCATACTGATGTGATCAATGCAGTCAGGACATGTGTCTTGGATTGAGGGGGAAGGTTGATTTTTGGGCTTGGTTCTCCACGTTTCCTCTGTTCTTATCAGTGTGACTTCTCTTGTGCCATTTTCTTTCCATGTGGACACAGATCTCTTGCTGTTCTGTTGACACTTTCATGATGGATTGGGTGTCCTCGCTAACAAGGGGAGATAAAGCTGGGTGGTGTGTATTAGTGTATTGCTACCAGATGTGAAATCCAGCAGCTGCACAACAGCATCCAGAAATGTGAGGGCAGAGTAGAGTATCAAAGACTCATCCTTCCCTCTGCCCTTCCTCTGCAAAGCAGCAATTGGTGGTGTTTGGTGGGTTGTGTGTGTGTGGTGGGTTTCTTCTCTGCGACACCTCCCCCCCCCCAGCTCTATTCTGGGATGCTGAGTTTCTGGAAACACCTTCTTCTTGCCTTCCTGATCAGCACTTAGCTAGCAAGCATTAATTTAACCCCTCAAGTTCAGCTTGACTTGATTCCTGTCCTACACACCCACCCCTATTTGAGGTAGCTAAGGTGTTGGGGTGGTAATGGGTGAGTGCTTGGGACCACAGGAGTGAAAAATTCATGGAACAAAAAGCACAGAATGGTTGATGTACCTGTAGCTCCAAGCTGTCACGTAAATTAAAGCTCCAGAAGTCCTTATTTCTAACTGATGGAGATTTGGAAGTGTCACCCACAGTGATTTGTGCAAGTGACGCTTTCTCAGGAACTCTTACAACGTATATAGTAGAAGAGATCCTCAATTTCTCTCCCTTTCCTTAAAGTAAAATGGCATGGATACGGCCTTGCTGGTCAAATTTCATCACAGTCCTGGAATCAGTTTGTGTGTGTTAACATTTGTTATGATATAAACACAGAGCAGGTAAATAAGACAATGTTTTGTTTGCTTGAGGCTTTTAGACTGCAGAAGTTAGTGGTCAGTCCTTTAATATTAATTCAGTTTTCTGTTGATGATCTGGGTTTAAATAAAAATCATACTGTAGCATTAGCAAAGGAATAGCTGTGCTTTTCATATAAAAGCTATACTATTAGGTGAGGGAAAAAACATATTCTTGTGTTGTCGCTGATTTGAATACTGTTGAATAATTAGTGTCATTAGAGGGACACACGACCTTCTATAATAAGATGGAAAAAACAATGCAAACTTGGAATGTCCTATTGTACAGTATGTGAAATGTGTAGCATGGTGTCAAAGCAAGAGTCTTAACTGTAAGAGATATGCCATTGCAATAAAAAAAAGTGATGGTCACTGTTCTTCTGCTAGCTATAGGAGTGTCAAGTCAGTCTGTATTCAGTTATATGTATTCACAACTGGTTTATCCACTTGGGTTTCTGTGTTTTAACTTTAAGTAGTGTTTTGTTTTGGAATTTATACCTAAGATTGTCTTAAGATAAATGCTTCATAATAATTTTCCCCACATTAAGTACTATAAACTCAGAAAATTGGGTAGCAAGTCTGTACTTCTAAAGAAATATAGACAAGTTTAGTGGTTTGGTTTTATTTGTTTGGCTTTTTTGTTGTTGTTGGGGTTTTTTTGTTTGGTTGGTTTTTTTAATCTACCTGCAACATCTCAAAAATGAAAAGCCTCTGTGCTACAGGAACTCACAAGAACTTAACTCTGGTCTGCCGTGACATCAAACAGTGATCAATATGTGATGAATACATTTCAGTATTTGTGCTACTCAGCTAACCTTTTTTTCCGAAGAAGTAATTATATGTATTTAGTTGCTGTGGCAGAATGAATGTTGGTTTGGTGCATTCCTGTGTTAAATTCAAATAGTGAGAAGTGATCTTTTTGGTATATTCTAGACTTTGGGAACTACTGAAAGAATGTGTTTTAGATGTGCTTAACAAAGTGGCAAAGTCAACACGCGCTCTTTAAATGGGAAATGTATTACAGAGTTGATTTTATTTTATTTTTTTTAATTTACTAGTGGAAGGGACTTCCTAAATGATTGTTGATTGTGTGCAGTAAGAGTTGTGAAGAGAATCAACAATTAAGCATCACATTTTGCTGCATTTCTCTTCAGTGAAGTTGTCATCACATTCCTCCTGCCCCAACTTGAGGCAGTGGCTTGGGTGATGGTATCCCACCTGGGAATGTCAACCAACTAATGCAGATTTAGAAGCTGCTGCTGCTTGTTACACCCCTCTCCCAGGATCACTGCAGAGATCAGTGTTTGTGAATGCATCTGAACTGCTTCAGTGCAGTGTCCAGTGTCTTTAGGCTGAACAGCAGCTGGTGGTGATGAAGCATGTGTGCAGCTGCTTCCAAGGCTTGGCTTGCTGGTCTGGCAAATGGTAACAGGCAAGAAAGGAAGAGGAGGGCGGGAGGAGGGATATTAAAGCCTTAAGCCACTGGAGCTGTTTGACTGCATGTCAAAAGCTCTCAAAGTGAAAAACACAGGCCGCTGCAGTGGGTGTTGTACCTATGTGTTGGTAGATCATCTTAAGTGCTGTGGGTTTCCCACATTGAAACACCTCTCTGCAGTGATCTGTAGGAGTGTTCCCTGTATGGAGTGCTTCACAGGACCAAAGCTGGAGGGCCTAAAGTATATGATATGCAATGTGGCCACTCTGCCACTTCTTGTCACCAATCTAAAACCACAACCAGACATGGGCTGAACCTTGAAGGGGGTGATCAGAGTGGGCTAAAGCGGGCAGAGTGAAGCTCATTTAGAAAGTGGGATTGTAAATGCTCCTTAGCCCTCTCAAAACCACTGTGTGTGGTCACAAATTGCAAGACAGTCACGTCGGAGGGAGAAAGAACAGTTTTGTCGTTAAAGCACCAGGCTGGTGTCAGGAGATCTGTTTTTACTGCTATAAACTTCCTATTTGTCTTGACCTCCTGTGCTTCTGTTCCCTGATGGATCAGAGGTGATCGTGCTTCTCCCCTTCCTTGTCTGTTTTGCCACCTCTCTGGGGCAGGGACTGTTGACTGCACTGGCTGTAGGAAAACAGGTCTCTTGTGGTCAGTCAGTGTTACATTCCCACCTGACAACATGGGGCAAAAGCATAGTGTCCAACAAGCTGGCCAGCCCAGTAAGTAGAGTGTTCGTGTAAGGGAAGTGTCACCTCCAGTCCATGTACAGAAACACATGCAGCCTGGGAAACAAGCAGTAACGGCTGTGACTCTGCTGGATTAACTGCAGCATGGTGGGACAGCATGTAGGACTGGAGTGCTATGGCGGACAGATGCAGGTTCTTCAGGATAGATAGGAAGGGAAGGTGAGGATTGAGGGATTTTTCCTCTAAGTGAAGAAACAATTGGAATGTTTGGAGCTCTTCTATGGGACAGATGACAGGCAGGTAGAGAGCCTGTGGGTCATGATCTGTGGGGGACTTCATGATTGGAGTTTCTTGCATATCACCTGATGAGGGAGCAGACCAAGTCTTTAGACAATTCAAGGAAGTGTCTGGCTCACAACCTCTGGTTCTTATGGGTAACTTGAAGGTCTTTGACATCTGCTGGAAGAGTGATGTGGTTGGACGCGAACTAGGGAGGATACTTCAGGAGTAACTTCTTGACAGGCTTTGCCTGACCCCTGAAGGTTTCTTCCAGCTTGAATAGGTCTGCGGTCCTGTGCAATGCATGTAGTTGGGAGGATTGTCTGCAACCATTTAGCTCACTTTTTAATTTTAAAGTGTGCATTGTAACTCTATATGTAGGGGGCAAATTGGCTTTTTGCTTTGGCTATTTGTAGAGGTGGAAGCTAATTTTGTAGCATGTCATGATATGTGTTTGGCCTTCCCTTGGAGAAGCTGTGTCATAGTGTGTGAAGTTAAACATAGTTGAAGTAATCTATCCTTTAGAGAGGTGTGTATCCCGGTCTCTTGGGTGGTATGGCTGGTTCAGTGAGAGGCTGTTCCCTGTGGTCACCACTGGCTCCAAAACCCATTACAGGGCTGAGGTGTACTCCATGTGGAGTCTCCCCACTTGCACTTATGACCGCTTGTCAATAAAAGATTGCTTGAAGCTGCCAGCAGCAGTTAGTCTGCCCAAATCATCCTCTCTGATGGGGTCAGTCCCAGCGTGAGGAGGGGAGTGCTCTCCTGATCTCTCCTTTGAGTCTCACCTGTGTGATGCTATAGCAATTTTGCTTCTTTTCCTGAACTTCTCTGAGCTGTTCCCCTGTGTTGTTGAGAAGCTTCTGACTCTTGTTGCAAAGGACTGCGTTTCAGTGATGAATGAGGTTTGCGCTGACAGTTTGCTTGTAAAATGCTTTGGGAGTCTTCCCAGTGAGAGGTTCTGTATCAGGATGCGAGAAGCTGAAGTGTGAATCACCGCTCTGCCTTCTCTTGCCAAGCTTCTCGCGCTGAGGCTGCGGGGCTTCAATTCCATATTGTTCAGGTTTTTCTCAATGGGCTTGTGAATAGCTGCTGCTATTTTTCGCTCGAGTAGCTATGAAGAAGTTTGGCATATCAGGCTATAGCTAAGGCGCTGTCCTGATTTCAGGATAGTTTTTAAAAGCTATTTTTAAATTGCAAGGCCTTTAAAGACCTGTTGTAATATCGCTTGATAATGAGGAACTGTCCCTTCCCCCAAGGGAAGGATGGAAGAGGGATAATGGATTCAAGTCTCTCTTGAGACTACAGCATTCCTGTATGCAGTCTGCAACAAAAAACTTAATTGTAAGTGCATTTTTCTGGTGTCCCTTTTCTCCACGTGCTGAATTCTTGATATTTTTTTTTGTTTTTGAATGCTGTTCAGCTGTCTGTGATGTTACTTCTCACGGTGTTTCCTGATAAATTTGAAGGCATTGTATCTGCTAATATATTTTTAAATGTTTCTTTCCTCATGTGTGTGATTATAGTCTTGGGAATTTTCTTCCAGAATTCTGCCAATGTCTTTAACGTTTGTTTTACTCCTAAAAAATTCATAACGGATGTATTTCCTGGTTTTAAACTCTGTAATAGGAAGAAAGGAACCACAATTTTCCCATCTTAGTGATTGCCTGAAGCAGGATGTGTGGCGTACAGGCATACAACAGACTTTCACCGGGAGGAGGAAATTAACTGGCTACAAAGGAGGGGAAGTTCACCAAAAGTCACGGCTCTTCATTTATTTTTAAGTGAAACTTTGAATCTCTAGGCAAAAGGACAAAGTATATAATAAATGGAGTCTCCCTGCATATTAACGTGCAGCGTTTAGATACCTGTGTTGACTGCGACTGAGGCAATATTATGCAGCCTCACATATTAACAGTGTTATCATTGAGCTTTGTCTCTTCTCCTTCCCTTTTTTTAAGGAATGATGTTTTAATGTTGTTAAATGAAGTACTCATGCATGTTTCCATGGCCAGATTCTGCTGTTTCCAAGTGATGTGTGGTGGGAGTGTATGTAATTTATTCAGATATGTCCTGTCAGCTTTTTGGTCCTTATTCTTTTCGGTGCCTGGAAAAGTGAGATTAAGTAGCTTATCTTCTTTGAGACCTGTGCCGCATTCAAAGCTAATTCAGAAAAGAAAAGGAACCTTCAACAATTTTTCTAAAGTTAATATAGACTAATAGTAAAAAAAAACATGGTCAAAAACATTATTGTTAATGAGGCTTGAAATACACTTTACTCTGAAGAATCTGCAGACCAGTGGAGAAAGGGAAAAGGTGTAACCTCTAGAATAACCTAGGACTTTGGAAAAAGCAAGTTTTCTTTTTAAGCCAACTTCAGTTGCAACATTTCTTTTCCATTCTTTGCTGATTCTGTGACTCTGAGTGCCTATAGGCAATGCATTAAAATCTGTATAGAAGAAAAAGTCTACTTTAGCTGTTATTTTTATATAAGAATGCAGTTTTATATAAGAAAGGAGTGACACTTCCTCACTGGGGGATACCACCACCCTCCCACCCCCTTAACATCCTTGAAGTTTAGTATAGTGTTAAATTTAATGTAGCATTTCGATGTAGTAATGCTTATTGTATTATTTTTTTTTAAATCACTGTTTACAGTGTGTAGCACAGAATTTATCCGTGGTATGCTACAGGTAGAGATAATTAGCTTAGCTTGATGACACTTTTTCCTGTTTCACTAAACTTGTTTTGATAGATGACACATGCTAGGTAGAGCCCTTCAAAACCAGGAGATTCATATTTAAAAAAATGCTTTTGTCCATTTCCTGCTGCATTTATTTTTTTGCTTCTTATTCAAATTTCATTTAGGGTAAGTTTTATGAGGCTTTCATCCCCTCTTGCAACTTTTTGTGACTTAATTCCTCATTTGTAAAATGGTACTATATTCCTTCTTCTTCGTATCTTTCCTCCTTATTTTTGCTGTGCTACCTATTTTTGTATAGAAGACCTAGTGTTGACCCCCAGATTAGGATTTATGTTGCTTATTACCTAGGAACACAGTGGGTACTCTCCTGACAGGTTCTATTTAAATGATGGTTGAATATTAATTTCACTATTAATGCCACTTTATTTTTCTAAAAGTGGCAGAATTCTGACTTAAATGATGGTTGAATATTAATTTCAATATTTTTCTAAAAGTGGCAGAATTCTGACAAAGGTATGGGAAGGAGGGGTTTGCAGTGAGAATGGCTCAGGAAACTATTCTCAGTTCTGTTTAGTAAGTCTGTCCATGTTTTTTCTCAGTTCAGTTATACGCCTGGGATTGGTGATACTTCATGGCAATAGAGGCTTTTGTATACATTAATATTTTGAAATATTTCAACTGTGGGACTCCCGCTATTCTTTCTAGCAATGCTAATAACAGTAAATTAATGGTATAGAAATGTTAATATGTATATGGTTTACTAAATTTTTCTTCTGTTCGTAATATTAGGAAAAAGGTCATATTACTAGTGAGATACGTTCTGTAGAAACGCGATACATAGAACAAAAGACTTCATGGAAACCTTATTCAAGATTTTTAGTGCTAATACTTCTGTTTGAGGGTCTTGTTTTGTTTGCGCTGTGTTTAGCATACACAAGTGAAAGGAGGTTGACTTTCTGAGTTTGTGTTCCCTCTCTGACGTATATCATCAAACATATGCTTCTGCCATCTCCATGGGAAATTCTGGAGAGCAGCTGGGAATGCCCTGAGGAAGCCAGCTGATGTGCTCCTATTGATTTATTTCCCAATATCTTCCTCCTTTAACAGTGAAGTACATCCGATAGACGTGAGAGAGAATTCATTTGTGTAGCCATGTTGTCAGCTGAAAGGAAAGTTAAGAAGTGTAAAACTTCAACAAATCTCTCACCTACAGAACTTGGCCTGTCAAAGCTTACAAATGAGATGCACTGGGAAAGCTGTTGCCAAATTCACATTTGAATGCTGTCAGTCAGGGGGTTGTAATTAACGTATACAATTGTCTTAACCAGAGTTGTAGGCTGTTTTGATCTTGGTTTTTTGATTTATTTTTTTTATAGTAAATTTCTGCAATCAAAATGATTGTACCCTTACTACTTGATGCAACAAGACTTGTTAATGAAAAACCTGAACTGTCAAAAGAAGTGGGTTTTATATATACATATATACACGTGGACACACTAAAAATGTTTATAATTTTTTTAATTTGAGAACAGGATGCTACTGTTCATTGACTTCTAACCTTTGCTGTCTTATGGGCAACCGGGTGGAACAAGTAACACACTGAGTAATATTGCACTAATGTGCGGCTTTATCTTTAACTCTTTTAACATCCTGTGGCCCAAGATAACATGAGGATTTCATGTGAGGCTTGTTTCCTACCAAACGTGGGTTGGCTGTCACGGTGGTTGATTGTGAAGTGGATGTAAATCTGCTAGGGTGCCGGTTTTACATTTAGCCCAGACATGCAGTGAAGAAGTACTTGTCCCAAGGGCTTTGTTCCTTCCCTCAGGTTAGTTTCTATATTTTCACTTTTAACCATTACTGGTTTAAAACCCATATGCAGTTTGATGGTGGAGACCATGCTGTCTTCCTCCTAGGGAGTGTCCTGACCTGATAAACCAGAGTGGCTTTTTTCTCTGGCTCAGTTCATCCTGGGTGCTATTCTGTAAAATACCACATCAGCACAATATCAAAAAGTGCTGCTCTATTTTTGTGGGTCTGGGGTCCCTCTGGGAGGGGAGGACTGTGGGGCTGAGAGGCTCGTGGGTGCCTGTGGTTCACAGATGCCACACAACACACGCCTAGGTTTTCACCCTGTGGTGGGACTGTTTTTGTGGGTGTTTTTTTGATTTGTTTTGGGGTTGTTATTAGTGAAAATGATCCAAGTTGCTGCCTTATTCTCCCTGAAGCTCCAGGTATAGCTCAACAGCATGTGTTGAGCAGTTTTGCAGCCTGCCGCTGACGAGGAGTTTCCGTTTTCCCCCTTCCTGCTCCCGGTCGCAGGCTCCTGCCGCTTCCCTTCGGCTGGTGCTCCGCACGTCCCCTTCCAGCCGCCTTGCTGTGCGCAAAAGCAGCCCGGGAGAAAATACCTCAGTGTTTCTTCTGCTGCTTTAGTGAGTTGGTGCCCTGTGGAGGAGCTGGGTGGTGCGAGGGCAGGGAGAGCCCATGGCGGGAGCCGGGGGGGAGGAGGGTGAGGGCAGAGCAAGGGAACAGGGCTGCCAGTTTGGGGGGAGGAGGAAAAAGGGAAGGGGCCTTCCTCCTCCCAGCAGCAGGCAGTGACGGGTCTGTGGCCATGCCTGTGGTCATTCCTCCTGTCTCCTTGGTGCGTGTCGAGTGGAAGTTAATGGTGGAAGCATGAGTGTCTGTGGGCTTCCAGACGTGGTGGGTGCCGGTTGGGAGGTAGGTGGGACGCATCAGGCCTTTGAATTCTGCCCGAGCTCCATATGAGGTGCATGAGCACATCCTTCGGGGGTTTCCAAAGTGTTTTTCCAGTGCCTTGGCTTAAGAGGCTGGTTGCAAAGCATTCAAGAAAACCTGTGGGTGGGAGAGACAATTTGACTGTAGGCTTTCCTGAATCCCGGAGGTGAATAACTAACAGCTAAATCCTCTTTCCTCTCAAAATGTTTTTCTTTGATAAGAGTGTGAGCTCAGCTCGGCAGAGATGCCGAACAGACACAAAGGCGGTTTGTAACGGGGTGGCCGTGAAATGAGGAAGCATGACTGGAAAGGATGCAAATACGCAAGTCGTGGGGGTCGAACACTGACACATACTGCACGTGCCTTGTTTTATAGTCATAACCTCTAGCAACTACTGATCAGCTCTAGGTCATGCTAATTTGATTTTTTTTTTTTTCTTTTTCTTACCCTGAGGCAGCTTACAACTTCTGGAATGGCAAGAATAGGCAACTTTGCTATTAATGCGTGCTGCCACTGTTCCCTACTAATTTTTGCAGTGGGCTGTGGTCAGTGCCTGTGCTGTGTGCCATGGAGACTTGGAGTTCAGATTAAGGGAAGAAAGCAGCATGTCCAATCCAGCCAAGAAAATATTGCTTTTCCTTCATGGTGTTAAGGAAAACCACACAAATCTTGCAAGCTTCAGGTTTCTTTAACTGTTAAACGAAGGCCTGCTTACTTGAATGTTTTTTTTTCCCCCCTCCCAGGGTTTAGCAGCCCTGTGGGCCGTCTCTGCGTCAATATAGTTGCTTGTAGATACAAATGGTATCAGGCTTTAGAGGTGCAGGAGACATGGTAGCAGTAATGTAACATGGTTGTAAACACCAACAGGGCTTTACCTGTGTCTCCTTTAGTGATTTTTTTGTTGAATATGGCTTGCTCTAAAATAGCAGTTCAGGTCCCCTGTGTGAGTTTTGACACTGCTGGGCTTACCTGACGAAGTGTATTATCTTTTAACAGTGTGGAGTTTGTAGAGCCTAAAATACCAGCAGAATAAATAAGTAAATAATGGAGAAAGCAAACAAAAAAAGGTGAAAGATGCAACCCAGGAAAAAAGCATGTTTAAAGGATAGGTAGG
Source organism: Charadrius vociferus (assembly GCF_000708025.1). NCBI lineage: Eukaryota > Metazoa > Chordata > Aves > Charadriiformes > Charadriidae > Charadrius > Charadrius vociferus. The sequence goes on from NW_009648807.1 coordinate 372,660, forward strand.
AGGGGAAAACCAAAACGGTTTGACTCCTCAATAAACGCGTGGCTGCTCTAATTCAATGTGTTTCTTCCTTTTCCTCCTTCCACTATGGCGTGCCTGTTGTCTTTCAACATTAACCTTCAGTCTCAGTGCTGTGTGTTACTGCTCCATGAGTCCTGCTCCTGCCCTTGCTCCCCTGCTGTGCCCCCCGCTGAGCTCAGGGCTGGCAGCTGGGGGAAATTCTCTGTGATTTGGAGCTGTGAAGTGCTGTATCAGCACATGGGAGATTAAGGCTTTTAGTAAATTTTTCTCTTACTTGGAGAGGGGAATTAGTGAGCTCCCAAATTCGCTGGATTTATTGGAAATCTGTGCTGGCTGAATGTATTTATTCCCCCGTGTTGCTGGCTGTACTCTTGACAGGTGCTGAGAGGAGATTTATAGAAACAGCAAATATTTGCTAGAGTGGCTGAAATATCTGAGGATTATTTAGATGTGACTGTTTATCATCATGACTCTTAGTTCTAGTTCAATAATTTAAATGCATAGGCTTGAGTCTTTGGAAATTTTTAATCTACTTCTCTGTTGGATTTTATATAGATTTCACGACTAAATCCCACTACGAATGGACTAGTACAGGTCTGATACATAGATTTTGAGTAACCTTTTTTCTGCGTTTTAGTTTTGGTGAAGTAAAATTACAGGGAGAGCAGAACATGACTACAGATGGGTGCTGCTCCCCAGTAGAAAAACTTGGGTTGTGTTCACCTGACTCAAAGCAATTCTGAAAAAAACTCCTGAATAAGAATTTCTGTCTTGGTTCTTCTGTCCGTATTTTTGCAGGACTCCTTTTTGCAAAACTTTCTTTTTTTTTTTTATATCCTTTTTGTAGATAATTTCTTCATCTCTAGGTTTTAGAGGAGGTACAAGAGGATGAGAAAACAAAAAGAAAAGACTCCAGATTGATAATTGTAGAAGGAAACAACAATAAAACCAAACCATTAACCTTCCCTCAGGTTTCCAGTGAAATACATAGAAATCAATGTCAGCTTTGCAATTATTTGAGATATTAACAAATACATGCTCTGGTGCACCAAGCCTGGAAGAGAGGTCCAGAACCGGCGCACTGCGTGGAAAAGTCTGCTCCAATGCTCATGGTTGTGCTCATCTGTTGGCAAGATCTTCCACCTTTATCACTGTTTCTGACCCTAATTTTGACTTTTTAGGGATGTAGGTGATTTCTGAGGTAGCAAAGTCCAGAACTGGTAAAACCATCTCTGCAATTTGCCAGTGGCACTCAGCAGAGAGCCAACGCTGTTTGGGACTCTGCCACCTGTCCTGTCTTTCTTAGCACAAGAACAGCTGATTTTGCAGCTGTTTGGTCTTTCTTGCAGCCTGGGTAGGGCTGGAGTTTGTCAGAATCGAGTAGCTGAACTTCATTTGCTTAAGGTAAAGATGATACTGGCTGACTTACAGGAAATTAGGCAGAGAAATGGCAACTTTCTTCCAATGTCTTATGATTATTGTGCATCTCCTCCTCCTCCCACCCCACAGTTTTCCATCTACAGGTGCACTGCTTGTAGCACTGTGCTATGAAGTGCTTCAATAGCACAGGGCCTCTTACTGTGTTTTCTAGTCCTTCCTTGGTGCAGAGGCTGAGCTGGTTGTGCTTCTTTACAAGCCTTGATGCAGTTGTCAGCTCCTGCTGATATTGCATTAATGCACTCCATCTGGGGTTACTTACCCTGACTTCCACAGGAGTTGGTGATACTGTAAAACGTGCTGTTTATTTACAAGTGTATGTGGGGTTTTTTTTTGACTGTCTACTTCTGAATGCCATCAAGGTAGATTTTAAAATTATTCTCCCTTTTCTCTGCCTCTCTTACTACAAGTTGGTTATGTTTGGTTTCAGTGTATGAGAGCCCATTTCAGCTGGAGGTAGCATGGTTTTGGTGTGGATGTCATGTTCTTGAATTTACTTTTTCCTTAGGCTTGGGAGAGCATAAATTTATTGACCTTCATGGCCCATTGCAAAGCCTGTTTCCTGGAGGGTGTGGAGTGTGTCTGAGGCTTTGAGTTTCTGGGAGCACCAGTCACATTGGTTCAGTTGATGCATGGATGTGTTTTTGCAGTAATTTTTATACGTGCACCTTGGTCATGGCAGGCATGCTCTTAGACCCTGAAGGAATGAAGTTCTATAAATGACGGTCTTGCAAAATGTTTTTGATTAACTGATTACCAAGATGTTGTTCTAGGAAAATTTGAGAATATCCAATCCAAGCTGAAATTAATAAAATAAGATGTGATTTGATCAGATGTCACAGACCTAGAAAGTTGACTTACACCCATAGCAACATTGGACTTTAATTTCAGTTTTGCATTCACATAAAAGCATTCAAATGCATTAATGGAGAGATGTATACTTGTTTTGAATCAAGATACTGCATTTCTCCTCTTTCCTTAGGTCTTCAAGTTCACCTACAGTTTCCATTTTAATCCTTGACAAGTTTGAGTAGCCATATATAGTGAACATGCAAATGTATCGCTTTATTTTGGGGCCTGTTGACCTGACCAAACTAGCACTGGCAAAAGTACTATTTTTTTGGCAAGAAGAGTATTTCATGTTAAATTCTGCCAGCTAGCTGTCGGACTTGTATTGTGCTCTGTATCAATAACAAGGAACCACTCCTAACCTGGATTCTCAAAAATTGAATCCAAACTGTTTAAGTTTGAGTAAGTTTAATTTCTTGTAATTTTGTGTTTTCTAAACTTCATTAGAAACTTAAAAAAAAAAAAAAAAGTCCTCCCACCTGCAAGCTTGAAATAAGCATGTTTCTAAATCTAGATTTGTCTAACAAACTCTTAAGTTTTGGTTAGGAAGGCAATAAAGTGTAGAGATAAATATTATGGGTACTGCAACTGTAATAAAATAGTATAGTAAAAGAAGCTATTGCTCCAAAGAGGCTACTAGTGCATTCGTTTCCCTTGTTCATAGTACTCTGTGAAGAAGAGAAATTATGACTTATGTTTATGGAAAAAAAATCTATCTAGAGTAACTTTCTCTGGGCCTCGTGGCCTCATGCTTGGCAGGAAATGCGTGGGAGAAGATGCAGCAGATAGTTTGTTTGGAGGAGTAGCCAGAGCCCACCGGGAGCATCAGAAATACCCTGGCAGTCGCCACGCTGAGCCTGTGACCTGCTGAGGCTTTCAGCTTGACTGCCTCGGCCTGCGTCGTTTGTGTAGTGATAGAAATGGTTGGGCAGTGGTTGTCTTTCACCTTTCCTCTCCACTTCTAAAATGGTCTGCCTGTGTCATTTACAGCACTTCAGTCTGCCTGACTGCTTAGCGCTGGGCGAAATGCCTCAGCCCAGTGCAGCTGGGCTTCCCGCCCCTTTCTCTTTACCTAATGGGAGCAAAATGCATTTACAGTAATTGCTGTAGTTGAATTAGGCTGTACAGATATAGATCTCTAAACTATTCTGGGCTGGGAGTGTCTGGGAAGGTGTGGGGTGTGTATGTCCCGTTTCCCCCACTGCCCCGCTGCCTCTGCGCCTGGCTGCTGGTGCTCCCCAGCCAAAGTGAAATTCCAGAAGTCATACTTGTACGTGTGGCAAACTCATTCTTGCTTGTCTGGGTCGGGTTTCCTTCAGCTGAGATTCTGTCCTCTTTTACATTTTCAACACTTCTTACCCCTGAGACATTGTCGTCTTTCCTAATTAATCTTTTCATTCTTTGTAGAGTCTGGACTTCCTCTCAATTTCCTGTGTAAAGTGTTTATTCATCCGAGCAAGTCTCCAATCTTTCCTTACCATTTTTCCCTTCTGCTTGGAATGGGAGTGGGAATAGCATTTGTACTTTTCAAATGAGAGATTTCTGTGTTCAAGCTAAAGTGTTTGAACACAACCTCATTAATATCCTTTGTTTCTCAAACTTTACCATTCTGAGATCCTAAATCCCCGTTGTGTTTGCTTTTGTCTGTTTGATTCTTCTCACTAAATTGTGAACTATGCGGTAATTTTTGACAGTCCACTTTTCGATCCAGTCTTTGCTTCTCACTAAGGCAATGGCTAGAATAGATTCATCTCCTGTCTTTTCTTGTTGTTTATGAAAATAATCTCATTAATAATAGGGGAAAAAACTCTTAAAAATGTTTTGGTCCACGTTTCAAACAAAGTGAAAGCAGCAACATATTGTAGTGTCAGAAAGAGAAAAAGATTTAGTATGTCCCATATAGTTGTAATTATTGTTCAGTGAAATTCTTTGCATTTCCAACTCGTATGTATCTGCTCACCCTACTAGTTGCAGCAGGGCTGAACTCACTCAGTACTAGAAGACTACATACAGGTTATCCTAGACCTCTGTGTGCCCGGTGGCCTTTTGGTGGATTATAGAGATCTTTGAAACAGTTTCCATCGGGCTTTTGCATTCAAAGTTGGTAGCTTGTCTGAGGACTAGGGAATACTCTTGCCAATTCCTAGACTTGAGGAGTCCTGGAGAGAGAAGAGGAGAGAAATCGTATTGTAGAAGAGATATGTGCTGTGGAACAATTTCTGTGTTTTCTTAGTGAGTACCTCCATCTTTCTCATGTGGACAAAGGCTATCCATGCCTTAAATAAATAAATGCATTATTTTTCAGGAAAGCCAATATCCCATATTTATTTTAACCCAATAATTTTAGGGCTAAGCTTAATACACTGACATCACTGGAAATAAGATGCACGTGGCGTGCACCTGGGGCATAGTGGCTTATTAATAAAAATGTGACCATTAACTGTGACAACCTTTTCCCTCTGTCTGTTTTCATTATCACTGTGTATGCATTCAAACCTGAGTGCCCATTTCCTCTGTGAAGGTCTTTGTTCTGTGCCAAGCATGTAGACTTAATTTAAGCATAATAAAAGAGCACAATAAAACCAGTATGTACAATCAGCAAGAGCAATACAAGTGCACAATATAAGCGCACAAAAATTGAAATGCAAACAGGTTGAAGAGAGTTTAGGAATTTGGTCCACAATGTGCATCAAAAATGTCTTTGTGGGTTTTTTTCTCCCCTTTCTTTCCTTGGAGATGTGAACGCTTGTGTGGAAAACCTCTTCTTACTCCTTGCATTTCGCTTCATTCTCTTACTGAAGGAGATCCAAGTTCTCATAGTTCACATAAAATGGATTCAGTCCAGGGAGATCGTTGCCCTGTTCTCATTATTAATCTAGAAGGCTTCATACTTGCAGCGTGTCGCTGTGCTGTGAGGAATATAGAGAGGGCAGAGGCGTGGGGGAAGAGGCGGCGTGCCTCCCCCCGGTACCCAGCAGCCTTTTCAGCGGTGATTTCACGCCGATTTGAGCAGGAGCCGTAGCATCGAGCTGGGCCAGCCCAAATGCTTCCCACGGGCGGCGGGAGCCGGTGTGGGAAGGAGAAGCGCCGGGCAGTCGCCGCGGTGGGACCGGCCACCGAGCCTGGCCCTTCTCCTCGCTGATCCCTGACCTGGCTGCCAGCAGGGAATTGCAGTCAGAGGCTATGAGACCTACCCAAACCCGAGTCACGCTGTATTTAAATTAAAATAAATATTTAGTGCGTGTTTTTTCTTTTTTTTCCTTTAGAACCCTCTTGTGCGAGACTTATTAAATGTCAGTGTTTAACTGGAGTGCAAACATATCTTTAATTAGAAAGGATGTTTTTGCTTAAAGCTGTACACCACCGCTGACTGAGGCTCGTAACTCCATTATTAATGGCTTTTCCTAATGACCTGGTCTGAAGATTCCCAAACCACGATCCCAGAGATCACTTCAGGTCTGTGGGGAGCTGACACACTGTGGCAGCTGCTGTTAGGATTCTTGCCAGAGATCAAATCATGCAAAAAGCAGCTAAAAAAACACTGAATGCTTCCCCCCACTCCACCACCCCCCTCACCCCCCCCAAGTAAGCAAGTGCTGTCTACTACAGTCCTGTTACTTATTTGTGAGTGGGAGGGAGAATTCCCAAGGACATCAAGGCTGTGGAGAAGCAGCCCCTAGACTTAGGAGGAGTTATTGACATTTTTTTTTCCTGCATGTGTTTTTTGTTTTTTTTTTTTTGTTTGTTTTAATAAACGAAGATTTATGCGCTTTGATGTTGGATTAATACTTACTCCTACCCCCCCTGGCTATTGGTAGCTAGGTGACTTCTGGTGTAGAAATGAACACTTCTGGTGGTCAAAATACATGGAATGGCCCATATATGGGCTCTTAAATTCCTGCATGGGGATACAGATGATGTATGAATTTAACTTACAAAGAAGTTTACTATTTTCTGAGTCTCAAGTATGACATTTTATTATTTTATTTTTTTTCTTTCAATATCACAATGTTAAGTACCCCAGAAGACAAGTTCTGGCCAACTCCTGTTTCAAGAAGGTTTTTGAAAATACTGGAGACATACCACTTTTTTTTGAGCTGCACATTTAATCCATATAAATTTTGTTAGTATCTTATGAATTTTTCTTATTACTATCCTAGTCTCTAAGACTGGAGATTGCTTTCCTGCAAATAAAAGGTTAATTCTTTTCTTGTGACTCAGGAAAGGAGGAGACTTTCAAATGGTGAGAATATTTATTTTTATCATATAGACAAGGATGTTGGGATGAAACATGCCTTTTTTTTTTTTTTTTTTTTTTTAAAAGGCAGCAGCTGGTTCCAGCCTCCAGGTTTGAAGTATTTTCAGTCTCATCTGCTTACAAGCAGCTGGAAGCAAGCCTATATGGGTTGCTTATTTAAGAGTTTGATGTACTTTCTGTGGGGAATGCAGAACTGGATCTCACAGAAAGGAATATATTAATGTTGTCAGTGATGAGTTTTAATAAATTGAGCTTGCACCAAGGGCCTTTGAAAAAAAAGTGCTTTACTCTAAAAGTCCTTCTGATCTTCGGCAAATAAAAATGCTTGACCATGACCAGATTGCATTTGTAAATTGTAGTTATTTTAGATTTGTTGGTCCATTTAGTTATTTTTGATGAATTTGAAACAAATATTCCAATAAAAGCAAATTTCCAGGGGAGGATGATTACTTTTACATTCCAGTTACTGTTAAGGGAAGGAATGCCTTTGAATAGCCAAAACCTCACATAAGGACTCTCTTATTTACAGTATATATATACACACATATATGATTTTTCCTACTTCATGCAACTGGTATCTAGCACCATGTAAGTCAGTAACAGAAAAAAGATTCAGTTTGAAAGATGACCATCAAATATCTTCATTGAGATGATGTGCATTGTTCAGCCGATGTATTACTTTACAGAGAATATATAGTGAGTGAGGAGGGATTATTTTCACTTGAACTGTTGGCATGATGGAGGAAAGATGAGGCAGCAGCAAAGTGGGTCAGGCTGAATCCCCCATTCTTTGTACAGAATTATATATTAAAAAAAAAAAGATTTGGTGAGAAAAGGACAAGTTTAGCCCCTTCTTTCTTTGCTGTGTGCACATTCTGTCTTTTCTGGTTTTAATAAAACTCGTAATTCTGTTGGGTATATTTCTTAAATTCTCAGCAGTTAACATGCATTCAAGATGTTTCCTTTCGGAAAGTTTTCCTCTTTCCATATGCTTGCTAACTAGGGAGTTGTGAGCAGCACTGCCTTAAAGCAAGAGGAATGCCTGGTTCCATGAGAATGGCAGTGTAGGGGGAAAAAAGATGACAGTAGTGTTTTCCCAGTACTGTCTGCTGACACAGTGAGGCACTTACTGTATGTTAGAGTGGCCTGTGTTTACAAAAAATGTATTAACTCATTTTACAAAAATACGAAGTGTCATGAAATGTAGTTCAAGATATGTTTATGCTTAAAATGTACATAACCCTTATTTATTTTTCTAGTAATTCTTTAAATATTATTGTTAAATGTGTGAATAAGTTCCACCAAGTGATCTGTAGCACTGAGTGACGGTAGCCATGTATATAAAATGTTGCACCAGTTTGCCTTGCAAACCTAGTTGCCACCCCCAAGAGAAACATTCCTCTAGATTCCTTTGAGCTTAGCATGTACGAGTGGTCTGGATTTACTTCATCAGGATCCAGACCCTTTGCTTTGTTGGCTACTTGAGCCGGGGCATTGCAGTATGCTTCTTACATGTAACACCCTACCTTTGGCTCATTTAACGTCTGGAACCTTCTTACCTGAAATACCAATGTTGTTCTTCTCACGCTTTAAAGAAATAACATAGGGTTGTCACTATAGATCAAACATTCATTGCCCTGATTTGCAAAACATGTTCTTTGACAACAGCGTTCATTTCTGCGCAGCTATTTCACGTCGCTACTTTCTCCCACTTCTGATGTAACCTATATTATATGTGCATACCATACTGTTTCATTGCAGAAATGGTATGTCTAACAGTCTGTTTCTCCTCCTCTGTTCAAGAATCTTGTTTTTTCTGTACCTTGAGAGACTATATGGGCACTTCTGCAAGTCTCTTGGGCTATCTGCTGCCACTATACCTTCTGACATGAGATACCGATCTGCTTTTAAATATGTGAAAGACTCTGCTGTGTAGGTGAAGGTCTAGTGCCTAGGTTTGAGCAAAACAGAGCAGGCAACTGAGCTTTCTCAAGGGTACTGCTCTGCTTGTGACATTTGGAGGACAGGATTAGTGTGTATCTCTGTAGTATGTTTTTCTGAAAACACACAAAAAACCCCAGCCCTAGGATGCAGGTGCTGCAGTAAATAAACAGAGATCAAAGGATTTCATATTGTGAAGAGATGCTATCAAATCAGAAGGCATAAGAAAAGGATGTGTCCTTTAATTTTCTGAAAAGTTTTAGATCGCTTATAGGGTGCATTTTTTCCCTCATCTTTTCTTTATTATATCAGCAGTTTGTGAGCATTTTGTGAGGATGAGTGCTATAGGTGGACCATAGAGGTCCATGTATCGATCCATTTTTCTGCTGTCGTATTTTTTTAAGGTAATGGCAGAAACATGCTTTGCAACTTTCATATAAATGTAAAGATGAAGATGCCAATAGAAGATTGGTATGAATCCATATGCCTTGATCAGTGTTTATTCCTGTTTCTTTTATGAGAATGCTTCAGCATGAACATTATTTCAGTATCTCTGCATTTGCAGATGATTGTAATTAATATTAAGCTGTTATTGTTATGATATATCATAGTAGTGTACTTAATGTTTTTTTAAAAATGATTTTGAAGTGCAGTTGTGGGATGATAAATATAAATGTTGATAAATGACTATAAGATAACTACATGTGAGAGTTTGAAATACCTAGAAGTTACAGGTCGTTTTTAACAAGAAAAATGGAAGTATAGTTTTTGTGTTTGAAGGATTTCCTAGGGTTGCATAACTGCAGTAAAAAGAAATTAAACTGGAATTACATCCAGGTTTTCTAAAGAAAGTAATCTATACTGCACTTTAGGATCCTTCAGAATGTAAACTTTCTTGCAAACTAGAAATCAAAATGCTCACAGAAATGTGAATGGAGGGGAGGTAAAAAGGGGCCATGAAGTTGTATATCATGACCATGAGAGAGAAGTGGGACCCCATTGCAGTATTGGATCATGGTAAGAGGGCAGCTAATATCTTTTTTTGCTGTACTGCTAAATCCATGCCTGATTTAGAGTGGAGATGTTTAAAGTTGTGGGGATGCATACTCTGTTACAGGATGGAAGCATCCTTCTGGCACTGAATTGTCACCTCCACAGTGGCACTTGCTATACTGCACCAGAAACAGTGGCTGGGATGAGGGGAGCTTCCCAAAACACCTTTCTGGGACTCCAGAAACTTCAGGCAGCTGGTTCTCGGCGCTTGGTCCTCCTTCTCTGGGGTTTCAACATGCCGGCCCTGTATGCAGCCCGCTCTGGGTAACATGACTTGATTGCTCTTGGGAACAGCTGTATTGGTCTCATGTCTCCAGGGAATGCCCTTTTAGGAGAGGTGTCAAAATTAGGATAGTACCGCCCGTTTATCTGAGCAATGTGTCATTTCTGGAATTCTTGTCAAAACAGTGAAAAAGATTTTCTGCTTGTTTTTGTTTCACTCTGCTCAATTGATGAATATTGCCAGTTCTTCAAAGCTGGTTAATAAAGATCTTAACATATTGTTTAGATTAAAGCAGCTTTATATTGCATTAGAAAAATATTATGCAGTGATTATATTTGGACCTCATCTTCTTTTTCTTTTCCCCTGCTAGTATTATTCTGTGGTGGCCTTCAAAAAAGTGATCCTGTTAGATTCTCGCTGGGTGGCCAAAAAGCAGAAGATTGTAAGAGTTATAAAGATTCATGTTTGTTTTGGGTGGAGGCTTCAAAGGCTCACAGGCTTCCTCACACAAGGATGCAGTGAGGAAATGGGAAGGCAAGGAAAAAAAAAAATCTGAATCTGTTTTATATAAAAAGGGGATCATAGAGCCATCATCCTTGTTTAGCTTCAATAGAAAGGCAGTATAGTCGTGGATTTCTTTGCACTACATCTTTGATGTTTGTGTTAGTTGCCATCAATAAAGCTTCCTTTTTTTCTTCACATGTACACTTAAAATACAGCGATATATTCATAAGGCAAATTGTAAATAGCGTGCTAAAGCTTAGTGACTTAACGTCTATAGTTTGAGGTGCTGAACGATGGGATGTATTCCAGTCCATATGTTCTGCAGATTCCAATTAGTAAGACCCTCCTGCTGCTCAGTGGGATAAAGTGTGAGTTAGGATTTAAAGCTGTATATTTTTTTGGTAAGTTATTGAAGGAATAACCTCATCGGTTCCTTCCAGTACAGATAACTCACTCATGTGGCTTGCCCAGGCTGGTCTGTATCTGGAAGGCTTGTGATTTTGTTGTATATCACCCATGTTAGTCATTTTATTAGATGATGTTAAGATATGGCTGTAAATCAGAATTCTAACACAGTATTATGGAAGTCTGCAGGAAAACAGGTCTTTATATACCATGTCAGACTATTGGCACTTAAAGAATTGTGCACTGGTATGTACTAAGGATGGATGAAAGTAAAAGGAAGAAATTATTTCTTGTCCCGTTCAATCAATTGACTTCTTTCATGACGAAAGGAAGGAAATGTGTAGTATTAATATGCAGTAACTTATATGTGCTGTTAGTGGTGTTATCTGTTGTGACTGAAATATCTGGTGGTCTTGGTCGAGAAAAAAATCATGTCTGTGTGCTTTCTAGCTGTGATTATTTATTTTTTTTTTAATATATATATATATATATATATTCCCACACCCCCCGCACTCCCTCGCTTTTCTTTTAGGAGGCTTCCAGTTAATGAAGCTGCACACAGGAAGTGATTCAGATTGTAGAATGGACATGGACAGCATACATACGCATAAGGAGATGCTGTGGGATAGTCAAGACTTTCTTTCAGAGTAACCATGGAGCAGAAATCCCCCAGAGGAATGACTCGGGAGGACTCAGTGTACCTGAGTCACTTCTTTGAAATTGTTACCCTTTGTCAATATTTGCCTACACGGGCCTTTTTGCTTGTGTTCTTTGTGTTCATTAATAGGTTGAACTTTACATTGCTTTTGTGGTGAAGGAGCTTTTTGTTCAAGCGAGGAACTGAAGTCTCAGAACATCCAAGCAATATCTCTGTTTGCCATCAGGGGCTTGCTGCAGAGCACCCCACTGCCCTAACCCTGTTAGGGGTGTTTCTGAGCTCCATCTGGGTCTGTGGAAACCAGGATGTATGGAAGAGACAGGGGGTCTTGTCCTGTCCTGGTGTTGGGATGTAGCTCTTCTAGGTGAGCAGATGATGTGCAGCTGAGCTCAGTAACGGGATACAGCCTAAAGCTGGCTTGCCCAAGGCTGCCTGGGCAGCCAGGACAGGGCAGGCAGCTGAGATCTCACCCATGCTGCTGCTGTTTGACCAAATGTCTATCTGACAGAAGCTGACCGATCTATGAAACTTCATTTTGAATTATAACTTGTAGTCACTTACCCACTGTTTTGATGAAACTGAAACAGCAGACACTGCGGTGTTAGAAGCAGGTCGGAGCCCAAGCTGGTTAACTGAACATTAAAGAGCACTACATGGGAAAAAGCAAGCAAACTTAGTTTTCTTGGCAATACTTACCCTTGTTTTCCATTTCAGGATGATGTAGGGCTCTGTGAAATATAACTAGAGATTGTCATTACAAGTCCTACTCAAGTCAGCTTCCCAAGACCTCTTAGGCTCAGCACTGACTCTTAAGTCAGCTCTAAAAACTCTGTAGATTACTAAAAATAGATAGTACAGTCTTTCATTATTGGAAGATTAAAGTTATGGATTCTATGGATGTAAATTACAGTTCCATTTGTGAAGGTTTGCTTGTCTAAATCCTACATAAACACCTTCAAGCAAATATTAAAGGGGACGCGGTATGGGATTTTTTATTTGTTTTGGGTTTCTATTGAAGTATTTGCTCCAAGAACTGCCTTCAGTTGGACAGAAAATGAAACCTGACATAATTTGCACTGAAGGATGGGAAGATCAAAACAGTTTTGGAAACCAAACCCCAAACTGAGAAATTTACCAATTTTATCAGTCTAAAGGTGTCCCATTAATTCAATGAGCATCCTTGCCACAACACATTCAGAGATGACAAGACTTACAAATGGAAGCTGTGATGGCCATTAGACTAGCAAAAATCAGTTTTGTCTCTGGAGTGGCAGGTGTTGTCAGCCTTTTTTCCCTGCTGCCCGGCCTGAGAGTCACTGCTGTAAAAGCGAGAAAGCTGTGATTATTATTTATGCTTAGGCATCCTTATGTTGCTGTGGTGGTACCAGGGGACACATATCTGATGATGCTTGCTATAGTATAAACTATGATAATATGATAATGTTGTTGTTTCTAGTTCTTCACTGAAGTAACTGATTTTTATCAGGGATTAGAATACTGTATTTTAAAAAAAGGCAACAATTCTCCCTTCTGAATTTGCTACCAGTATAATTTAATTAAGTATGTATATTCTTAGTGTTAATATGACTAAAAGTTGGATTTCTGATTTTGAAGGTATTTTCTTTGTTCTAGAAATACATCCTAAACCTTTTGGAGAAGGTGGTTAAAAGTGAATGACTGTCTAAAGATACACAGACAAAAAATAATAAAACTTACTGTTTGTCATCTTATTTGCCATTTCTTGTGGTGCCCTTTTAGGAGCTTGAATATAATATTTTCTTTCCTATCTGTTGTGTGCTTTTTCATTTGTTTCTGCATCCACACAATAGACTCCTTTAAAAAAAAAAAAAAAGTAGAAATGAACTTAACTCCTGTGTTGTCATGGGAATTTTGGAATTTTGTCAAGTCTGGATTCTTCAATTATTTTGTAGTGAATGTTGCAACATCATTGAGTGGTTACAGTTATTTGCAGGAATTGTAATCCACAGGGAAAAACAAACAAGTCAATGCTTGCATCGCTGCTATTTTTTGGAAAAAAAGATTTTTGGCAGTGTAGAATATGTATATGTAATAAACTCTGGAATTTTAAGTATAGTGAGAAGGATATAAGAGGAAAATGCTGCATTTTTTTATGAGCATGACTTGTAAGGGATATATTTGCTATGGTTAATAACCAGTGTTTTTTGCCCACTCAAAATATAATGTCCTATGTCTGTGCACAAAACTCCTTCACTTGGCTGATCTTTGGCCTTGACCTGTTTTCGGTTGATCTCCACTGTCTTTAGTCAGAGGTAGCTGTATTTTCCTAGTGTATACTGAGGGTAAATGCTGCCTCAGTGCACTCATGCCAGATTCCCTTGCTGTTCTATGTCTGCAGTGCACCATGCCACATTGAAATGGATACTGTCAAACCCCATCTAAAGCCACATTGAAATGGATACTGTCAAACCCCTTCTAAACTCATGGTTGTGGAACTCGCTGAAATCTGGCTGTTTTGGTACATGTCCTGGCAAGCACACACAAGCTGTACTTGCTAATTGCACCGTCAGTGATAAAAGCCTTGCGGTACTGTCCCCCCAAGCTGGAGTGTTCGTGTAGTCCCACGAGGCAATGTGCTCAGATGCTTTCCGAGCGCTCAGCACTGAGCTGTGCAGGACTGCGGGCATCCTTCCTGCTGTCTCGGGTGCGTAGATGCAGCCAAAACTGGGGTCTTGGGACGAGGAGGGGGAATGTGGGAGTCTAAAAGCCGTTGGCTGGAACAGCACAGGGGAGCCCCCTCTTGCTTTCCTTGAAATGGATGTTAGCGTTGTTTAAAGGAGGAAAAACAAACAAACCCCAAACCACCCAACAGCAACAAAACCCTACACCACCACCATTCCCCCATTCAGTTTTATTTCTGCCTCCCAGCACTAGGTCTGCAGCTTCAGAGGAGAAGGCAGTGTGTGAAGGTGGTGGCTTGACAGCAAAAGGGAAAGCTGGCACGCCTTTGGGAGTCCAATAAGAAAAGAAAATGTGAAAGGTGCCTGCCATCTTAAGTGACTATTATTTTAGTAGAAGAATGCAGTAAATACATATGTTCCTATTCTGCCTGTATCTGAAGTACTGGTGTTGGTACTGGTATTATTTGAGTTCTGTGTTATCCCAGACACTTTCGAACATGCAAATGTCCCTACTTACTGAAAACTAAAAGCAAGTTAAGTATAGAACTAAAGCCATATGGTAGTTCAGACAGAAAAGTTAGATAATTAGCTGTTCTTGTCAAGGGACTGTGATTAAAATAGGCCATCTTCATAATAGTGACTAGTTTGCAGGGACTTCCTGAAAGCCACCTGGGAAAATGATAATGAAAAGAACAAAATTAAAAAGGAGGGGGAGGTGGTACCATTATAGCTCGTGATGACTTTTGTAAGTGAATTAAGTCAGTTTTTAATTTGAAGACTGTTTGTTATTTTGGTACTTTGGAAAGAAACATAGATTGAGTTTTCTGGCTGTGTTTGGCAATGTGACATGACTAGGTCAGCCAGGTTACTGCTGGGGATCCTTAATATTTCTGTGTAAAGTTCTGGTTTCATTGCTCACATCCTTATTAACTTGTGAGCGCTGTTGGCACAGCTCATCTACAAAGACCACTCTAAGTTGGGTAACCTGGTGGATCCTGCTCAGGGAATTTGTTCCTTTTGGGGAATTAGTACTATTAAGGAAAACTAGATGAGAACAAACATCGGAATACCATTACCACATCATTCTTTATCAGGTGATGATCACAATAGGCATAGCAATGTTAGTTTAATATGAATTTATCTTGATAGATATCTTTTAAGGAAACAGCTGTTTAGCAAGTAGTACTTAAAAGTAACATAATTGTATAGTGGGAGGAAGGATCTGTGTAGCTTTAGCAGCTCCAACCCCCTCTCCAGCACTGCTTTGGAGGGCCTCTGCTCCCTTTGGCCTTTCCTACTGAAATCTTGTCCTCATCATCCAAGAAAATAGCAGCAGGGAAACCTCCAAAGCCTGAACAGAGCTTGCTCTTTCCTGAATATGGATTCCTTAGTGGATGCCCTATGCCAATGTGATAGAGTAATTTTAATCAGTGAAGTCTGACCTGAATCTTCTTCTAAGTTGGGTCTCTTTGGGAACACAGTGTTAGAGGCAGCTGTGCTAAATGGACTAGTGGAATAAAAGAAATGGATAGTGAAACAGCAAAGGGAGAACGCTCCATCATTAGTATGATTTGATTAAATGTATTTTCATTTCAAATGGATAAAAATCCTGGATATAAATGAGATAAACTGAATTTTATTTGGCTTATTTTTTTTTTTGGACAGTTCCTACTTATTTAACAATTCTAGTAAAGAGCTTCTCATGCTGTTTCAGATAGAGGTTTGTAAGAGTTCCAGTGTGGCTGTAATATTTTCTCATACAGAAGATGCTGCAAATCCGTTTTGAAAATGTAAGCAAGTTGAATACTTAAATTAAAATGTAGCCAAGAAATAAAAGTACTCTGGCTTTTCTGTGCCTAGATTGTCCTTGCAAAAAAATCTGCTTCTAAATTATTTTCATTAAGTGAAGATTTTATGTCCCTTTATTCCTTGATTAGGAAAGCAATGGTTTGAAAAAATAAAGATATTGAGGTCTCAGAAGTGTCAGGGATGCTCAGCTTTTAGAAAACATAAGTAAACATTTCAGTGCAAAAGTCTCAAAATAAATTGCTGTGAGTGTTTGCGGATACACAAATATTTCTGATCGGTTTAATGGGTCAAACTCTCATATCATTAAAAAGGCAATAAATGTATGCACGTGTAATCAGTTTAAGTCTCTAAATGCATTCTGTGTAAAGAGGAATGTGATGCATCTAGTGACAACTTATCTAATGCTTGTTGTAAGAAGCATTGAATCTGACTGCTGCCGTAGGAATTTTCTTTTATTGAGAAAATTAAACTATTAAAAATTGCTTTTGAAGTATTTTCTTGAAAACCACTAAAAGTGGAAGATCCAGATTTTTAGCTTCCAAGTGCAGGTTGTCACTCATGCTTTAAGTTCTGCCTGCTCATGAGATATTTCCTTCTACATTCGGTGACCTGATTGCCACAGTTCTGCTTTGTATTATTTTTTGTTTGTTTGTGGCAAACTTTTGCTTTATGCCCAGACTTTCCAGCATTCTTCACATTTTTATTGTTGTTTACTTCCATGGTAGAAAATGGACTGAGAAGTTGACAACCAAACTGAAGCAAGAACAGGCTTTTTACCTGTTACTTTTAAACCTGGCTTTAGATAAATCTTGCAAGTGAGCAAGTGACTGTGAAAGGTATGAGATAATAGAATGGCTGGGTGGCTGGGGTTGAACACTGTTAAGTCTGAGTGCTCTCTTGATGGCAGTTCATTGGAGTTTAATTTAATCTGGTTTTAAAATTCAGGTTTTTTTTTTTAAGAACTAAACCTTTTTTTAGGTTATGACAGACCTTTAGATTATTCCCTCCCCGCCAATGTATTTTTCTGACATGCCAGAGTTTTTTTTTTTCTCATCTACTTTCTGATGAGGTGTCTGATTATATGTTTTGGTTTCATCCTGTTCTTTGTAGGAGTTGGTGAAATTCAGATTTTTTCTTAGATAAGCCTTTGGCCTTTCAGTTGCTTCTGCCTTGCAAATAAATTAATTCGTTCAAGCCAGTGAGTCTGCAGCTCCAGCTGTGATGGTAGATGAATGTTCTTGCAGGGTCATGTACTGTAGCTCTGAACCTAAATAAAAGGATTAACAAGAGTTCACTTGGAGGAAAAATACTTAATTTCACCATAATAACTATGAGAATCCATAGGGGAAAACCAATAAAGCTTTTCTATTAAAATTGTTAACAAATGGTTATTCCACCCTGACCCCCCTTCCTGCTGTTATTGTACTTTTGGAACAGTAACAAAGCATGAGATTGACCTAGTTCATGGTAGTACTTTAGTCCCTGGCCTACAAATGATTATTTTCTTGAAAAATAATTCCTAGTCTAGTTCTTTTAGGAGGCAATGATGGTATTTATGAAAGAAACAAAGTTTTCTGATGCATTTCATGCAATCTTCTGCCCCAAAACTTTTTTTGGTGCAAAGGCGGAAGGGGCGTCCTGTAGACAGTTATGCTGGGACTGAGCCTGACAGGCAGCAATTCCCACATGGTGCATCTCATTGCATGTACGTTTTCCACAATTAGCGCAAACGGCTTTTAACAACTCTGGGCAGAAAGGGAGGATTTCCAGGGTGACTCTCTTCAGCCGCATATACAGACCTCATTGTCTCATCTTCAAGCTGCACCTCTGCCCGGGAGTTGGGGAGAGCAGAAGAGCTGCTGGCAGAGGGCCTCCTTACTCAGTAGTATCTCTGGTGGCTGTTGGTGGCTGGGGTGCAGCCCCTCTCCACTGGAGCAAGCAGTGTGAAGGGTCGAGCCACTACTCAGGGCAATAGTCTGATCCTTGAGGGCTCTCCTGTCTCTACTGGAGATATGAGGAGAGGATGGAAGGACTTTGATCGTAGTGATCTTGACTTTTCCCTCAGCATTTTAGGACTGCCAGCCTCAGGCAGCACTATTATCTGAGTAGTCAATGGAATACTTGTATCCATTTCCTTGGGAAGGAAAACAAGTAATTAAAATTGACTAATGTGACTCCCCTTCTTGGCTTAAGAAATCAAACAGACAAAAGTCCATTGAATTTTGAAGGTTAAAGCTCGATATTAGCTTTGTCTTTTGCTTTATTTGTCCTTTGGAGGTGATCAGTGAGTCCTGTTTGGTAGGTTGGCGAGTGACCCTTTTGAACCCCCAGCTAGAAAATGCCACAGCGCCCATCTGGGTTGCCTGTCAGGAGGTCCTGGTGTTGAAGCCAAGGGATGAAGGTTGGTGTGTGAGCAGGTCTCCGCGATAATGGTCCAAGGTGCTGCTTGAGCACACGCTTAGCACTGAGAACTGGGAAGCATTTTGAGTTCTGTCATGTGCTTTCCTGTTCCTTATCTTTACTTCAAAGACTTTGCCCCTTTGAGACATGTTTATGCGTGTAGTATATATTTGCAAAGAAATATAACTTGTAAAATTATTCCTCAATCTTTGTTTCATCAAAAGACCACCTAAAAACTTTTTAGAGAAAAGAAAAATCTATGGACAACATTGTGCTGTGTTTCAACAATGGTTTTCATTTGTGACCAGATAAGAATCATACTAAACTTTGAATGTTGACCCATTCTTTTTATTTCTTTCCTGATGTTTTCTTGCTTGCATGCTCAGAGATGTGGTTTCAATTTTTCCTCCTCGTGATTATTTTGTGGACCAACAGCAGTCCATAGGAATGGCTGAGGAGCTGCACTCTGCACAGAATTCCACACGAACTTTTGTTCTTTGCTATAACCTTGAGCCAAACGTTACTGATGGTTCCCTGCTTAATACCCAATGTGGCTTTAATTAGTCAGAAGTGGCAAGTATCTTCTAAAGGCAGGAACTAATTGTAGTCAGACAAATTAGGCATGCTCTTTTGTCAACTTCATTTTATCATTGGTTGGTTTGATTTTTGTGGCTGTATGCTGAGGTAAGCAGCCTATGCTTTAGAGGTGTTCTCTGTTTTTCCCTACGTTCTTCAATGATCCTAGTGAAAGAGGTCACCTTGCAGAAGTTGCAGAGACCCTTTTGGAAGAGACTTGAGTTTTAAAAGCACATTTTGTGGAAACAGTTGGCATGGTATTCCTGAGTGGGGTGGTTTTGTTTTATTCTGACTGGATTTCTGGAAAGGTAGTGTTGTAAGGTGAGTATTTTAAACCAAACCCACTGCAGGTAATGGTACAACTGTCAGGTCTTCTCTATTTATGTTTGTTACATCTTTCATTGTTATGTTGACAAGTTCACACGAACAGGATTTAAAAGTAGGCAGGGAACTGCAATTTAGGGACTATTCACCCCCCTTGAAAAGCCACTTGATAACTTGAATTCATACCAAGTTTATAAAATACATTCTGTATACAGCTAATTTATATTAGAAACTAAAACTTTTTATGTTCTGTAGCTGAAAAACGCTGCAAAGTTGTTCTCTTGGAAAGGTGAGCTGGGTTCTTTCTGTCCCACGTCTCATCCAGAGATTGTACTCAGCCACACTGTGTACTCTAAACTACACCTGAGTAACACCTCGTTTCCCTGAAACCATCCTTTCCACTATGTCTGGGCTGTCTCACTGAAGGCTGAGCAGGTTGTGTGGATGTAAAGGAAGGTATGTATTAGCCAAGATGGGCTGTTGCTGCTACTATAATGTGAGAAAGGTGGGAGCACAACTTGATGACTTTTTTTTTTTTTTTTTGAAGGCTAGTTTGATCTGAGAGCCAATGAATTGATTTTTTTTTTTATTTAATGTGTAAGCAAAGCAAATATGAGAGGACTCAGTAATGAAATAAGAATATCACCTGATCATGCCATGTTTTCAAGTTATCTCAACAGAGCTGCACTGAAACCTCTACTGAGTAGGGTGGTGAGGTTCTGTTGACTTTTAAGACAGTTACATAAAATTGGTGATGTGAAAGGATGCAAATTAGAAAAATGATTGCAAATCTATTTTTCCTTGCATAAATTAGAGTAACATCTAATTTTTATGAAAGCATTTATGTGCATATGCTAGTATTAGATAAGTAATTTTTAATTCTGTAAATAGCTAGATGGGTATCTGCGTGTGGATTTTGCAAATTTCGTCTCATTTTTAATAAGTGAAGTATAGAGAAACACAGTTGTAGCCATATCCTGAGTAATGCTTTGCTAGCCATGAGAAATAACTGTATTGAAGCACCAAAACCCAGTATATTCTTCTATGTGTTACAGATTGCTAGAAATTGTGTGAGACCTACTGAGAGATTGCATCTTGCACCTTAGATTTGATTAAAATAAGTTTATAATGTGTATAAGGGAAAAAATGTGTGATATAGGTGTAATTCACAATAAAATGTGGCGTCCTTCATAAAAGCAGGCCTGTCGGCATTCTGTTATGAAGAGGTACTTTTCCTGTGTCCTAGAAAGCATGTTTTGCCCATGGAGTTTATGGTGATAAACGTGTGACGTGTGAGTTAATTGTAGTACCTGAAATCTGAAAGGCTAATTTGCTAGCTAGCTTACTGCATAGTTACTCTCTGTTAATCAAGCAGCTGCATGCAACATTAACAGTACATGTTTTCTTCCAATTTAGATTTAGAAAGAGAATACTTTGCAGAGATACAGTATAACTCATGTAAGTTGCAGCGCCTTTCAACAAACTTGTGTTGTGGCTATAAAGTCAAAATGTAGCTCTGAAGAATGCTGTGTACAGGTTTGTAAAGCAGCAGACACTTAAGAGATATAGAACTTGAAAATAAAGGAAAAATTTTAGGAGAAGGCGTGTTTCACATTTAGCATAAGTCATTCTTTCTGTAAAATACAGCCCATATTTTGCAAATGCTATTTCTTTTTCTGTGAGAACTGAAAAACTTCTCTGTATGTGTGAATTCACAGTGTGAATTAATATCAACAAGTGAATATGTGGATACAGCATAGTTGCCAAATCATTAAACTAACTAGGGATGACTGCATCTCTTTTGATACTTCTGTTTTTACATATCATGTTTATTTTCCATCTAAGTCTTGTTAGTAATTGCATTTCTTGCAGTTCTAGCTCTGCTTCAGATGAATGTACCATAACTTCATTTGAATACATGGCGAAAAAGTCTAAATAAAAAAATAGGTTTTAAAAAGAATCACCTGAACAAAAAAATTCTTGCAAGTGCAGCATAAGGCTGAACTCTGAAGCATTATTGTTCTACTTGCTGTGGATTTAGTGACTTTTGTATTGTGTAATGTGCTTTTTTATTTTTATTTTTTTTTAAAACATTTAGGAGTTCACCAGATCTTTTTGTTATGTGGTTGCTGAAGCATTATCCTGAGACACCAGTAATGATTGATGAATACACTTCAGGTAAGAAATCAGATGTGTGCCATTTGGTATGGTTGTTCATTAACTTCCCTCACATTGTTTTGGTTAAGCTTCAATAGTAGTAGTCTTTAGCATTACAGCATCAAAATTCACTGAATATAAAATACAAATCTCTCGTCTACATGAATGTCTACATATGTCTCTCTAAATCATTATGTGTAGGTTTTTGGTTTTTCTCCTGGATTTGGTGACTCTGACAACAGATGACATTGCATGTTAAATTGGTTTTTAATGGTCAAAAGATTATTACAAAATATGGTCTGTCATTTCTAGTTCTTCCATCAACACACCTGCTCCTGCAGGAATTGTTTCCATCTACTTTAAGTTATACCAGATTGGAACACCTATTCCATAAGGCTTCACTTCTCTAAACCACACTTGGCTTGCTAAAAACTTTTGAGGTTTACCCCTTAGTAAACTTTTTAGCAGTTAGTCTGCTAATACTTTGGTAAAAGTATGTCCATGAAGAGGAAAACAAAACTTTTTTTTTGTGTATTTGTAGTGAATTCCAGCTGTATCCCACGGGGGAGGTGCTGGCTCTCTAGTGAATTCTGTTCTTCCTCCCCTTGTGATCCAATTTCGTTCACTCAAATTTTACACTTGGGTCTATAGTGGTCTTGACTAGTCTGGTGCAAGTTTCTACTGTGTTTCCATGTGTCTCACTTTGTTAAGTAGAGACTTCAAAAAATTAATTTTTCTCAATAAATCCACTTCTGTCAAAGATATGGATGTGATAGAAATACAGTAAAAAGAGAATGTGTGGCAATGTGTGTGTGCTCCTTTGCGCAAAGCAGCAAACTCTCTTCCTCAGTCATCTTGTGTGCAAGAGTTATCTGATGTTGATAAACTGTAAGATTCATAGTAATAGATAATGATCCTGTGTAACTGATTAGAATTATGGGAAGAAACAAGCTGCTGCTATTAAAATCTTTAACCTTGCCTCTGTACAAAAAGCATTTCCTTAACTTACTTTTGAATTTTATTTCACACTAACAGTTACAACTGTAGGCCTGAATATAAGGACAAATTCAGCATTTCTCGACTGGCTTAAGTAACTTAACTTGTTCTTTGAGGCTGTGCCAATTCAGGATATAGTTGTCAAGTTGATGATACCCTTGGAAGCTAACTCAAACTTATTAAAGCCTACACAAAGGCAAGCAAATGTTGATCTTGATTCAATTCTTGGTCTGTCACAAGGTTCCTGGGAAACCACGGACAAATTCTTTAGTCCTCATACTAGTGGGAGGCAAGTGTCTACATACCTGCATGCTTGTATTTGTGGTAGAGAAGAGAGAGTGTCCAGAGTACTTTTTTTTGCACAACTGTGGTATGCCCAGGGCTACAATGTGGACAGAAATCTCAAGAGGATCACCTTGCTGTGCTGGTAACGTAGAGCTGCTAGACAGCTAGTGCTTAGAGGTGAAGGTGGTTACTGACAAATACAGATTTCAGCTAAAGTAAATACTTGGGCTTATATGTAAGTGGTGTCTTAGTACACACGTGCACTTTTATATCTCTGGACTCCAATCGCCCTCTTCTTTTTCTTCCTTTGTAGGAGTATTGCGAAGGTAAATGTGGTGAAGACTGCACTGTGTTCAGGTTGGAGCCAGATGTGTATCTAATATAGGCACACTGTTAAAGAGGTCTCTTAAGGCAAGGGCAGAAGATAGACAAATGAACAACCCTGGAGCTTTAGTTGATTCTGCAACTTGCAGGCTGTAAGAGCACAAACACAGCAAAGGCATCAAAATGTCCATATCTGTTAAATCAGGGAACCAGGTTAGGCCTAGAACTTTAGGGAAAGCATATCAGCCTCCTGTTGCAGGGAGTGACCAGTAGCTGATGCCAAGACAGGAAAGTGGAGCAAGCCTACTAGTACATGGTGGCTTCCCAGATCAACCTCATGATCTGCTGATGAAGGACCTCTGAGTCAGTGGTGGCTTCTGTGTTGAGTAGTTTTGGGTATTCTTTCCATTTCTGTGAATTTGTCAGACAACGTTTTGAACCCAGGTGAATTTTTAGGCTCTGCAACTTTGTGCTGTTCAGAATTCCCCCGCTGAATGCCAGCGGGAGGGAGGGAACGCTCCCTGATTGTTAGGTTTGAACCTCCTACTTGCTAACTTCATTTAACCTGGGGACTAAGGCAACGTGCCAGGGGATTTAGGTGTTGAACAGTGCCCTTCCTGCTGCAGTGGGGTGGTGGGAAAGGATGATGGGTGCTAAGCTCTAAAGAAGGCATCTTTTTTAATAGCAAGACTAAAATCTCCCTGAAGTGAAATGAAACTTGAAGGGCTTCCATAGCTCTTCCACTGCTGGTGCTTTTCCTAATGTGTAGATTTGAGGCAGCTGCTCAGACCTGTCTTGCTTTTCTCTTTGAGCTCGTGTCCCATGATTTTTAATAAGAATTTGGGTGTTGTGTGGCCTTTGTTTTGTACCTTGTGGAATTCCAGAAAGCAACAAAGAAGATGCTCTATCTCCTGAGCTGTGAGGCAGTCGTCCTGGCCATTTTTTTTCCTGACAGAATTCAAGATTGTGTGGAAGAAACCATTGTAAGTTTAAAATATCCTGGGGACACACACTCAATGGGTTGAACCTCCCAGCAACACATTAAAATATAGGACCATTAATCAGAATTGAACTATATTTTTTTTTCTAGTTTTTCTTCTGTATCTTTAAAAAATTGCTTTTGGGTTCATAGAAGCTTTAGATGGGTTAAAAAAAAAAAAAAAGGAATTACCCAATAGTGCTTTTGCTGCAGAATCATTGCACTGAGGACCTGACTGCACATTTTCCAGCTAATGCGTCAAGGTTATGGAAAGAAGTGTGAATATTGCATAAATCTACCTGACTTACTTAAATGGAGTCACAAAAATACACTGTGCAATATATATGATGTTAACTATTGTGGTAGTATTGCCAAACTGAAAAAGGTTATGGTTTTGCTGAAGGTAAGCCTCTCTGAAAAGGTAAAATGTGGTACTGTGAATATTTTAAGTACAGAATATAGAGTACTAGATGTTTAAAAGTAAAAGCTTTTAAAATTCTGTAAAAGCATGCAAAACCAAAACCAACTCTTAGCTAAAATCTTACACCCAGTTGAAGGAGAATAATTTAATTATACTGATTCTCCTTGTTCACAGAGAACATTTGGGAGACAGAATTTATGCAGCTGGGTAAAAGCTGGGTTTAGTTTTGCTCTCCATTTTTGTTTTTCTTCAAAACACAGTGAAGATCTTGGGCTTAATATCTGTTCCGATTACAGAATCAACTTAACATTGTACACTGATTTCGATCCCATCTGCCCGCATTTTCCCTTCTGTGCCTGTATTTGGGGCAGAAAGTGGTAAGGTAGCTCTTATAAAGGATAGTCTTGATGTGCAAAGCCTTCGGGTGAGCCCTTTTGAGATATGAGGCAAGTTGGATGTACCATATCATTTAAGGCTTTTTCAGTTGAAGATGACTCCACTGCATTTTTTCTGATGGCTCATGGAAAAGCACGTGAAAGTCTGCCAAGCCAGTTTTCTCACTTAGAGGAAACTGTCAGGTGCCTTGTTCCTCCAGTCCCCAGAAAATGGGCAAAGGTTTGCCCCTGAGTCCCTTGTGGGAGGCTGATGGAGACTGAACCTGCCTGTGTTACAAAAGTTAATGGAGGAGAAACCTCAAATGAAAAAGCTTTGCAATACTAGAACTGTGGTTGAGCTGTTTGCTCGGTGTTTTAAGCCTTCAGAAAGAAGTGGTGGTGGAGAGAAGAGCAAATCCACTGCTGTGTTTGCCTGTGCAGGAAGGAGTGGCTGAGAAAAATGTTTTGAGCGTTTGGAAGGGGAGAAAGTGAGTTGGCCAATTTGATTAGACAAAGAGAACAAGGTTTATCCACAGATCATCTGGATGCATGTGAATATATGGAGATGGATTGTTTCTTGCCAGAGACTTGTATAAAATTGAAAAAACAGAGCTTTTTTTTTTTTTTTTTCCTGTAGCAGGATATAACTAGATTGTGAACTTTGGCAGGACTTTTAACATCTGAATGCTTCTTGAAACTCTGACAATGTTTTTGTAAAACTGATTCTGGAACTGGAATAAATGAGAAAGTTTTCTATATTCTTCCTCATGTCTCATGTTAATTAGGTGAAACAGTAAGTTTTATACTTGTCCAGAAAGAAGTCAAAGGAAACAAGAAATCAAGAATAGAGGAGCCAAACAAGGATAAGTAATGAGCCAACTTCTCAAACTGGCAACGACATACCAAGAGTTTGGAAAAAGTACACTTGCAAGCTTCCTTTATTATTATAACCTCTTGAACAGAATAATCCAGTCCAAACAGCTATAAACGCTTTCCAATAGAGAAGTTTATGACCTAGTTTCTGACCGAAACACAGTATCACGGTGTGTGGAAAGAACTTAAATGAAGATGTTGGTGGCAATGCCTCTAGAGTATTGTACTAGAAATGCCGTGCATTTAGACATTCCTGCCCTTTGCAAATACTTGCTAAGTGGAGTCAAGTGAAGTGAACTTGGAACATTGGGTTGTTTTTTTTTTTTTGCAGGAGACATTTAAATGCCTGTGTTGGCATGCAGAATTTTCATCAGATGTTTGATTTATTTATTTTTATTTTTTTAACTGGGCACTGTTCGGAAGAATAACAGTTCTAGGATTATTTCAACAGGAATCCAGCAATTACCAGATGCCTTTCTAGATCCTGTGTTCCTCTAGAGCAGTGAAGGGGAAAAAAAGGTGCATTTAGTCTGTTCACAGTTATTAATCTCTTCTGGAGAGAGGAAGGGAAAACTTTGATGAGGCTTCACTTGATTCATGGCCCTCCTGTGAGTAGCAGGGCAAGGAGGTGAGGGGAATGTGCTGGGAGGGGGTGGGAACAGAAACATTGAACTTGTGATTTGAACAGAAAATTCTCTTAAATGGGAGAAATATTTCTCTTTGCTTCTGTATACCCTTGCAGGAAGCATCAGAACAGGGCATGTTTTGATTAGCTGCCCTGGTGAGAGGCTGGCTGACACGCTACTTGTGTGATGGGGAGGGAGCAACACAGAAGTAAACTACATGAGCTGTTACAAGTTGGGGGGGAGTGTGTGCTCACTTTTCCTGCTTTCTTTGTGATTCGCTGGTGCCACTGAAAGCAAGGGAGCTGTGCTGATCTCCATCAGCTGCAGCTGTGACCAACACCATCTATTCCTTTTTTCTGCCTTTTCAAGGAGGTTGGGAGTGATCTTGAAAGCACAGACCATTCATGTCTCAGCCAAGAAGAGTTTCTTAATGCTGTTAAAATACATTAAAAAAAAAATAATCGGTTAGCACAGCAAGAGCTATAGTTAAAATTCTTGCAGTGTTTCAACTATAATTCCTTTATTATTCCAGTTGCTTATAACTTCCTGAAATGCTCATGTCTCAAGTTGAAATTTTCCAGACTTAATCTTGGCCTGACAGTAACCTTTCTTCCCTTTTCTTCTTTGTTTCTCTTTTCTCTGTGGTATTAAGTGAATATGGCTTGGGCATTTCATTTATAATGAGAAGAAAATAGTAGAAAAACACACTTCAGCTATTACTTTAAAACTCTGAGACTGAATAGCTCAAGTGGTGCAGCTGTTAGAGAAATGGTGGTGAAAATCATCAGAAGTGCTTCTTGATTCTTACCGGAATCTGTGGAAGGGAGCACTCAGATGGCTATCAACTTTAGGTCTTAAATTTCAACTTTCTTGCCATCAGGGACGTGCATTACACTCCTTCATAATTATGACTTGCAGTTATTTTGGCCTGATCAGTGATCAGCTGAACGAAGCAGTAGTCCTTGGTGAAAGAGCAAACCTGTATTTCACTGTTTGCCATGACCATGGCGAGGCAGGGCTCGTAATTCAGGAAGAAAGTGCTGTGCTGGGATGTTGCAAGGGGAGCTGCTGGGACACTCCTCCTGTCCCACAGTTCAGGTTGAAAATGAAGTCTTCAGAAACTCTTCTCCCAAGAAAACTGTCAAACAAAACATAAATTTTAAATAAACTTTTTCACTAGCTCTGCTCAAGCTGTAGGCTACAGTAGTTTAAACCAAAATCCAGTTGTCTTAGGGCATGGAATTGATACCTGGGATGGAGAAGGGTAGAAATAAATTGTCAAGTGCCTTCCTTTAAGTTAAGGCTGCTATTGTGCCTATTTATTAACTTACATAAAGACTACTGACGATGGTGGTAATGTTGCTAAATGGCAAATCGTGGGGTTTTGCTTCTTGACTCACAAGATGTGTTTCAAGAAGAAAAGTCATATGCCTGCATGTTGGCTTGCACACAGGTACGCTTTGCCTTAAGCACTGTGGTTTTTGCCAAGGACAATCAGTGTGTTTCTATAAAACATTATAAGAAACTTTTCACTTCTAGAATTGGTTTCTCTTGGTTGCTTCTGTTCCATGGGAAATATCAATTCATGTGCATTCATGAATCATCTTTGTTTCTATTGTTAAATGCCCGTGTCTTCCCGGTGACGAAGATGAATGGTTGACTCTGAAAGCTGCAGGGCAGTAGCAGACAGAGGGTGAGAACAGAACTGCCAGCAGATTTGGCAGAGGTTCCCATTGTGCTCTCCTACCCTTTAACATATGTTTTAAGTGAATTCCCTAACTCTGAACCTTCTATGCAACGTCACAGCTCCCTGATCTTGTAGAAGACTGTAGCAACTTTCTTTATTGCCTGTCATAAGCTTACTTTTGTCACCTGCAAGACCGTCCCTTGCAGGAGCTCATGAGTGCTGCTCAGACACTGCTTCAGCAGCACTGCCAGCTGCTGGGTAAAAGGTGCCCATGGCATAAGCTCAGCTTTTCATATTGCTGGAGAATACTCATTTTTTTGTTGGTGAATAGTACTCTCTATAAATGGTTTTCTTAAGATTTAAGGATCTTAGGATTTAAGATTGGTCAGTAAGTACTGAAGTCACATCACAACCACTTCCACCTCTAAAAATCAGAATGTATCTGCTGCACCGCAGAGTGAAACAACTATCTTAAAGTTGCATTGATTTGTCATAAAAAGCAGAGTCTGATACCAGAACTTTAAAGAAAATTCTTCTGTATTGCCAGTTTATGTCTTCAGAACAGGAGGGGCTGTTTTCTTTAAATCAGCCACCAGATTTCAGTCCGATTTGCTGTTCTCTCAAAGGGAATCTTGTCACGCGTGGCATCCTTCTGTCTTGTCCCTGAGTGAGCCACAGACTTCCTAACTGTGTCAAGGATGTCTGTCGATGAAAAAAATTTTGGGTCTTGTTTTCCAGGGAAAACCCTGGATTCTGAATTCTTTTAGGCCTCCTGATACATGGCAGATGACTAAAATGGAATTGCTTGAAACAGGTACAGTAAACTTCAGATTCAGAAATAAAAATACAGCCCTATTTTTAAAGCTAGCCTTGCTCAACCTAATAGGAATGAGCAATGCATGTTTTGGTATTGGCAGAAGGTAGTGAGTGCCACTGCAAATGTTGTGGGTACATGAGAGTCAATGTGCAAGAAGTTTTAGGTGAAATGAAGTAATCAAAACTTCCTTGAAAATGAC
The DNA here is from genome assembly GCF_000708025.1 of Charadrius vociferus. NCBI lineage: Eukaryota > Metazoa > Chordata > Aves > Charadriiformes > Charadriidae > Charadrius > Charadrius vociferus. The sequence goes on from NW_009648807.1 coordinate 401,513, forward strand.
AAACTTTTGTTTCTGTGATGCTTTTCTTGTCATTTCAGCCCGTCGTTGAAGCTACTGGTTTAGGTTTCCTTTCTTCCATGCTATCTTTGGCCTTATACTTTCAGTTAAATTTTTAAATGTCAAGTTTTTGAAAGATAAGCTTCTATTTCCATCACAGATATTTAAATGAAGAGTAAATTTAAATTGGATTATCCAGGAATTTGTTGTTTTGTGACTTTTGGTCCAGCTTGCCTAACCTCAATACTCAGATGGATGCGTTTTTGCGGGGTTACAGATAGATGTTGGTTCTTTTGTCAGTTGTAGGATATTTAGGGTGGATTACTAATAGGAGCACAGAGCTAATTTTATCATATTGGTTTTACGTTTAGTGGTTTCTGCATCAGTCTTTGCTTTGTAATCCTCACTATAACTATAGGCAGAAAAGTATTCTGCCATCCAGAATGGGCTCTGGTGTTAGAAACTTCAGTAACAAGTCTTTCTGTCCCAGGGTGTTTGAAAACTGACCAGGCATCCTTTAACTGGTTGAATCAAGTTTAATGGGGAGTGGTAGTCTAAACTCACTTTTTCTTTTTTTCTTTTTTTTTTTCCTTCCCTCCCCCTCCCCCCGATTACTTTATTATTATATAGTCAATGGTGATGAGTACTTTGGAAAAACTCAGTTTAACTCCTGAAATGCCAATCTGCTAATCACCCTTGCTTTGTCACTTCCCCCGCCCCCATGTGCTGCCTCTTGTATACATGCTCTATAAGTTCACAAAAGACACACCAGACACGCAACCCGGTATAGACAGAAAAAGGTCCCTGGGAGAGCTGAATCGACTCCCACACAGTGAATTGAGGGCTTGCTGAATGCTGCTGCTGTTCTGCTGAAGGAGGGGTGAGAATAGCACTTTTTTTTTTTTTGGGTGCCTGGATAATTGTGCGAATGTGCCTCGGGTGCCTGACCTCCCTCCCCCACCTTCCCAGGCCCCTTGAAAGTAACCATAATCCTGCTGGCTCCTATTTCCTCCGCCAGAAAAACACATCAGCTCTTAGCTTGGAAAACGTCCTGCTTTGCAGATGTGCTCTGTCCCAGGGAGGATGGCCCTCTCCCAGGCTGAACACTCCTTGGGTCAGCTGCGTGACAGCGTGCGTTTCTTCTTGGCCCTCTCAGAAATGATTAATTCTTGGTTACGTTGCTGCTCTGTATACAGTTGGGGCGGTCTCTTTTCTTATTTTGGGATCAGTGTAGGAGGACCGCGTTGTAGATTGCATACCATTGTTTTTGGACATTGGGTACGTATGGTGACTCACTGGTTTAGTTTATACATCAACTGAAAATTAAACTTGAAAGTTTAAACTTGTTTAAGGATGCTTACAACTCAAAGTTTTTAAATAATTTTCTTTGGGTTACAGTTTGCATGTAGACTCTTGAAGGGAGAGGTTAAGCTGAGGTGGAAACACTTGTATTTTGCAAGGAAGTGAAGGGGATGGTGGCTTATTGCTGCAGGGCAGACAACTGGGGCTCTGTTGTAGGAGAGGGAGGGGGATGTACCCTTGTGTATCACTGCCCTGAGTGGGCCAACTGGAAAAACTGAGCCTCCTCTGGGTGCCCCAGCACTGATAGGCATTATATTTAGCTGATGGGGGGAGTGAATTAGAAAAAAGTAAGTGTGTCTGTAAAAAAATAAGTCTGTCTGTGACCATAAGCTGGGAAAGGCAGCACAAGGCTGCCTAGTCAGGAAATCTTCAGGCACAGAGGCGCCAGTGAGATGGCAGACCAGGGGAAACCAGTAGCCTGGAAACCAAGAAGTGGGAATTTTGCTGTGATCAGAGCAGGACCGAGTAGGAATATTGCCTTTTTGGCAGGTTCGCGTTGCTGTTGTCTGATGGAGATGGTGCTGTCTTGGCTCCCGCCAGTGTCCAGCCTAACCAGCCACGCTGTACTTTCTCAGGACAGAAGTATCAGCACGAGAGATTTCATGTGCAATTCAATTGCTCTGGTTGGACCACCCTTGGATAGGCAGATTACAGTCAGTCGAAGCTACGTTGGTGGCAGCGCTGCATTTCTGCTGCCTGTAGGTTCAGATATGCCGGAGATTAGGCCTGTTTCAAGCTGTCTCTTTCATGGTCATACCCTTCGTCTGATCCCAATCATTAAGAGATTAGGTTTCTTGAAATATCAGCATTTGTCGGCCCCCCTGGCTGGAGCAAACCACTTAGCCCACAGATGCGGAAAGGCTTGAATAGGTTTTCAGTGTGAAAGAAATTCTGAGTTCCGAAGATGTATAATTTATACAGAAGAATAGTCTTTCACCTGCAGAGTGTTGGTAAATGGTGTTTATTGTGCTCAGGCTGAGGGCGTGCACTGGCAACCTGGTGGAAAAAGGGATGGAGTGAGGGGTAGGTATTTCTTCCAGGGCACAAATACAATACAAATAAGAATATGCATCAGAGATGGAGAGTGCTGACTTCTCAGAGCTTCCTGACTGCATGCTGGTTTAAAACGTTACTCTTGCTTTCTTTGGGGACTCTGTTGCAGGTTTTGAGCCCTGTATTTTTCAAAGCAGAGCCTTTGTCATAAGGAAAAGTTGAATACTTATTATGCCAAGATATATTAAATCCCTGAATGGCAGGCAAAGTAGAGAGTTTTTTGATTCATGTGCTACGCTTTGAGGAAGAAACTGTAAATAACCAAAAATGAGGTTTTTGATGCTTTGGCAATTAAGGATTTGGCCAAAGCTTTGGAAAAGGAGTACAAAACATAGCGCATGTGCTTTTGTTTGTTCAGAAGGGACCACTACCCAGCTTGATTGCTTTGTATTGGCAAATACCAAATTTCAGTACAGATAAACACTGTAACATTTTGCCACTATAAAGGAAAAAAAGCCAAGCTTTGGGTCCTGCATCTGAAACCAATTCCTGGACTTTTGGGCGTGGGTCCTTCCCACAGTGCTGTTCTCCTGGCATGGGCCTGGGAATTCCCTTGATTTTATGCTCTGAGCAGGGAATCTAGACCTAAATGTGTCTGAATCTCTGCAGCAAAGCTGCAAGCATTCATGGTAAAGCTTAGTGTGGGCAGAGCATGTGTGACTTGTTTATTAGTGAAATGTCTGATAATTTCAGACTTGCTTTGAATAGCTTTCACATTCTGGTTAACCCTTTGCTTTCCCTGTTCTGTCAGTTCTTATTGAAAAATCCCCCCAGAATGTCATAAAATGCTCTTGTTTTTTGTTTTTTTGTTTTTTTGTTTTTTTGAGACTATTCATAAGGAACACCATAATATGTACTCGGAGTACAAAGATGCATTCTTCTGTTTATTCATAGAATGGTTTGGGGTGGAAGAGACCTTTTAAAGATCATCTAGTCCAATGCCCCTGCCACGGGCAGGGACATCTTCCACTAAATCAGGCTGCTCAAAGTCCCATCCAACCTGGCCTTGAACACTTTCATAGGACAAAAAATAGGCTGGGTTAGTTCCTTTGGATATTCTTTGCATCAAGGTAATAAAGTAATTCATATTATCACATAAAGTTCTTATTGAAATTAAGATAATATTTTCCATGTAAATGATGCTAGAATGGACATGAACATTTTTTATATACATAGGTTGTCTTATTTTCACCAGTTAACACGCAAAGGCATATTTTCCTCTTAGAAAAGAGTTTTTGGCCAAGTTCTACTTTTTCAAATCCACAGGAGTGTAGCAAACAGTTCTGCTGGTTTCTCTGCAATGGGTTCAAATTTTTCCTTATACAACTAAGAGGAGACTCTGACCCATAGCTGTGCAAAAAGTATACATTTTATTCTTATTTAAAATATCTCAAACTTTTAATACACAAAAATTACTATTTTAAATACACTTCACTTTTTTTTTTTTTAATCTGCAAATCCTCCCACATAATTTACTTAAGTTTTAAGACAGCTGTTACTGCCTTCTCCTCCTTACAGCTGTTCCCTTTTTCTTGAAATTTAGACTGACTGAAGCAGTTGGTCTAGACATTGTTGGTTTAATTCAAGGGGAACTCGATCCCTCATCTTTCAGCGTTAACCATAGACAATGTGTATGTACACACATACCTACAGTATGTGATACATAGGTTTAGAAGTGGCTTCATTGTGTGGTTTGGTCTACAAAGCCAGGGGTGAGAACAAGGCTGTTTTTGCAGGAATATCTCGCCAAATGCAATTATCTAAAACCTCCAGTTCCACTAACAGTTTGCATCTGGCTGCCTGGGGAGGTAACTCGGCAGTTAAGCCAAGCAAAGCAAGGACTGGATTGCAGCAGTTTACATTTTTTTGCACTTGAAATTCCCCCTGTTTAACTTTACAAGTGGACTGGAAACTTAAATCTTGTGCTAGAAGGGGTGATCTCCAAACCTTGTTGCATGACATGGATTCTTGAACTTAAAGAATAGCTGTTATCAAGTCTCTGAAATTCACCCCATAAATGAGGAGGCTGGGATTCTCTGGGGACGCTGGTACAGGGCTACACTGTATGAACTAAGTCCTTGGAAGCATTGCTTTTTGTGCGTTTGCAGAGGAGGGATGGGGATGCAAGGAATCTAACCCCAAACAAATCAGCCTTTTTGAAAAGAAAATGTTTATTGAAGTTGGCTTTAATACAGGTGCCATAGCAGGAGAAGTGCAGTGGTATTTAAGCATAACATTGGCTTGCACAGGATGCTGTGTAGCTTCTCTGACATGTGTAAGGTTGCTCTGGATGTGCTGTGCGTAGCTGCAGCCAAGGTCAGATGTGGGTCATGGCGGGGTGGGGGTGTGTGTACAGACTACCTATAGCAGAAGCATCTGTGAGCTGTAGAGCTTTGCCAGTATCACATAGTGATTTGAAACACCACTAGGCTTAAAAAAAAGAAAAAGAAGCACACTTTCTCATAGCGATGGCTGTTCAAGTGTGTAATGGATATTCTTAACTGCAACAGGAAAGCATGTACGGTAATTAAAACACAGAGCAGAAGAATTAGTCAAATTTGGCACAGATGTCTGAGAAAGTGTCTGTTTTAGCTGTAGATATAAATGAAGCATGAGCCAAAGTTACTTTCAAAGGCTTTAATTACATCTGTTTTAATTTAGGATGTAAAATGCAGGATATTATTTTTTAATATAAATCTAATTCATGGTTAATCTGCGGATTGCAATATCCTTCCAGTAGGAATGATGTACTTGGAGTGGGATAATTGAAAACTTCCCTTTCGAGCTGTTTGTTAGCCTGTGGCAGGGCATGCTGTCCAGAACCGCGTGTTCTCTGTATATGTGCAACTGGTGGTGGCGGATCACTTAACAAAAAAACCCAACACTTTTTTGATTTTAATGGAAGTGCATTATTATACAATAAGCTGTTCATACTGCAGGTATGTAAACTAGTCAACAAAACTTATTAACTTTTCTGTAGTTGTGTTTTTGGGTTTTTTTTTTTCCTCAAGTGCCCACAGTAGGACTGGAGAGTAGTACTTCTCAAAGTATTCTAAAGCTGACTGCTTGTAAATGAGAAAAATAACATGCTTGAGCTAGTCAGTGTTTTTTCCTCTAATTAACCTTTTTCAAATAAGAAAGGGACCTCGTGTGTGCGTGCATGTGTTAGTTCATATATTCTGTACTGCTCGGTGGCTGCGGGAGTCGTGTGCCAGTACAGAGTGAGTTCAGAATATTCCGGATGAGAGAGTGCAAGGTCCAGGTGAGGGAGGGACTGGCAGTCTTGCAAACCTGTCTGCTCATAGAAAGGATTTTAAGACAGCCATTTGAAAAACTGGAGCTGCTGTGTAAATCAGCATGTTCAAATCATCTAGATCTGAAGGATTCGGGAAGATTATCTGAATGAATTTCAAACACTACTGGCCACTGTATTGGATGAGTTGTGAAATAAATAGTGAGCTGGGCAAGAGAAGCCAGAAGGAAAGGTCATCTGCTGTCCTCCCACTCAAACAGGCGGAGGAGGGGCAAGCAGGAGCTGCTGCTCAGTGAGCTTTGGTTTTAGTTCTCATGTGAATATATACACCAATGAATAAGGTAATAGGTTTAAAAAAAGAACCTGTGTGTATCTGAAAAAAGGAAACATGAGTTAGAAACTATGGGTGACTGGGTAACAGAATCATGGGTTTTAAATAGTTTACTTGTGTAAATATGGATATTGGGCCAGAAAAACTGGAAAGCCTTTTTTTGGGTCAAAATTATAGTATCAGTATTAGGAGAAGACTGTAGTTCATATAATGTGACTTGATTTTGGGGGAGTACCATATAATATTTGCTTGTGAAATCTTACTTAAAATACCGTTTTAATTGACTAGTCTGTGAAAGTTGTCACACTGACTGAAACTCAAAACTAGCAAAAACAAAACCTGCCCCCCTACTCTGCCCCCCAAACCCAGAAACAGATGGCAGTAACAACATACAATGTTATGGAGTGTTATCAAGTGGGCATTGTAATACCTTTCCCACCTTATTTTAAGATGTCTTAAAGAAGGGATGTGGCATGCTGGTACATAGTGACAAACTCTGAGCTCTGTTCTACTTCATTGTATTTTCTTCTGCACACAAGGATGATCAGCTCTTCACAAACGACTTAGCCTCATAGCCTGCTCACAGCAGGACATATATGTTTTTAGTAGGGTGTTGGTTTTTGTAAGAGGAGTGGCTGCACTGTTGGTTTCGGGATCATGTCTCTGAGAAGAATTTGGTCCATTTTGTATGTGTGCATGTTAAGCATACCACTTTTTAAATGCCTCCAGCACAACTTTGATCAATCGGTTGATGTGGTACTGGAGAGATCTTTGTTATAAGAACTCTTCACAAATACGAGGCTTCAGAAAGCTGAGTTTCTCATGGAATTAATCCATGTGATTGCTGAGTTAGGTGTTTAAATTAAGTGCATAAGAAAACCCCACCGAATACCAGGACATTCCTGATAAAATCCTGAGCATGTGACAGTGCTGCCCTTGATGCATCTTTTGTCCCATGATGTATCTGTTAGAGTAGGAACAGTGATACAAATGAATTTGTTTGACTTGCCTCATCCCAGTGTTTTAGTAGCTGCAGGTAGCATCACTGTGATAGCAGGCAATCATTGCTCTGCTCAGTCTTCAAAAACGTTACTAAAAATGTGTCATGTTACCAGTAGATACTGCCTGTCAGAGTTGCCAAAAAGTGGCTTTTGGCACTTTGCTTTGCTTGTCTTTGCTTCCTGTGCCATGAGAGAGAATTTTACCATCACTTCCATTTAGGCAAAGAGGAGACTATTCTGAGCTGAAGAATTGAGAAAATTCAGTGGGTTTGCTGGCGGTCCTGTCCCTTGCTTTATGAACACACTTGGTCAAAGTGGCAACCACTGATTTGTTCTCCAGACTTTCTTAAATTATGAAACCAAGGAAATACTGGATGCACATTTCAATTTTTCTGTTGTATCTTGGGGACTATGGGTTGGCTTTTATTAGTTGATGGAGATTTAGAAATCTGGAAACCTGTACTGCTTGGGAAGAAGCTATTTGGGAAAGAGATAGACAAATGGTAGAAAAATGAGTTAGAATAACTGTCTCTGTCTCTCAAACACATCTTTGTCTTAAAACTAGTCGCTAAGTCTAATAGCAATGAAAAAGCAAAAGCCACCTGCCTTTCCTTCTTCTAATTCCTAAATCCTTAACAGACTGCCATAGTCCAGCCCCTGGAAACTCAAAGCCCTTGTAATACTACTACATCCTCAGGCAGGACCCTCAACACAGCACAGCGTGAAGAGAATATACCTAGACCATCATTTTAAAGCCAGTTTCTTCCAAAAGCTGACAAATAAAACTCATGCTGTAGTTGAAAGTAACTAGAAAAAAAATTGCTGCCTAGAGAAGACTCAAAGGAATCAACAAAAACCATTAAAAAAAAACCAAACCCAAACCCCAAACAAATACTCCTCTCAGATAAACAGTTAAACACTCTGCAGTCAGTGTCCCCCAAAAGGGGAAGAGATCAGGAGATTTAAAGTAATAGGGGATGCAGAAAAAATAATCGGCTGGCCAGAAGTTTTGACCTCTGCTGGTAAACTTGGAAGTACTTTGTGCTGCCTGCAAGTGCCTCGAGGTTTGGCTGCCTGGTGTGCAGGGAATAACCCTGCTGAAATGGGAAGGGGGCACTCTGGCCTGTACCATGCATGGAGTCCATATGTCATACACAGGGATCCCGCAGTGTATGATGGGCTCTCCATGGCAGACCAGGGATGGAATAAAACCTGGCCAGGGACATCAAACTACAAAAAAATCTTTCTATAAGTATGTCAGAGAGAAAAGAAAGACTAGGGAAGATGTAGACCCTCTCCAGAAGGAAATGGAAGAGCTAGTCACCTGGGATAGAGACAAAGCCGAGGTACTCAATGGCCTTTTTGCCTCAGTCTTCACTGGCAAGGACTGCAGCCACACTGCCCATGATGCAGAATGCAAAGGCGAGGACTGGGAAAATGACAAACTGCCCACTGTAGGTGAATATTAAGTATGAGACCACCTGAGGAACCTGAAGGTGCACAAGTCCATGGGACCTGATGAGATATATCCGCAGGTCCTGAGGGAACTGGCAGATGAAGTTGCTAAGCTACTATCCATCATATTTGAGAAGTCGTGGGAGTCTGGTGAAGTTCAACAAGGCCAAGTGCAAGGTCCTACATCTGGGTCAGGGCAATCCCAAGCACAAATACAGGCTCAGTGGGGAATGGCTGGAGAGCAGCCCTGAGGAGAGGGACCTGGGGGTGCTGATTGATGAGAAGCTCAGCATGAGCCAGCAATGTGCGACTGCAGCCGAGAAAGCCAACCGTATCCTGGGCTGCATCAAAAGAAGTATGGCCAGCAGGTCAAAGGAGGTGATTCTGCCCCTCTACTCCACTCTCGTGAGACCCCACCTGGAGTACTGCATCCAGCTCTGGAGCCCCCAACATACAAAAGACATGGACCTGTTGGAGTGGGTCCAGAGGAGAGCCACGAGGATGATCCGAGGGCTGGAGCATCTTTCCTATGAGGAGAGGCTGAGTGAGTTGGGGTTGTTCAGCCTGGAGAAGAGAAGGCTCTGGGGAGACCTTATAGTGGCCTTCCAGTACCTAAAGGGGGCCTACAGGAGAGCTGGGGAAGGATTTTTCACAAGGGCGTATAGTGATAGGATGAGGGGGAATGCCTTTAAACTGGAAGAGGGTAGATTTAGATTAGATATTGTGAAGAAATTTTTCAGTCTGAGGGTGGTAAGTCACTGGAACAGGTTGCCCAGAGAGGTGGTGGAGGCCCCATTTTAAGGCCAGGCTGGATGGGTCTTTGAGCAACCTGGTCTAGTGGAAGGTGTTCCTGCCTATGATAGTGTGGGTGGAACTTGATGATCTTCAAGGTTCCTTTCAATCTAAACAATTCTATGATTTTGGTTGTGGCCCTGGTACGTTCTCCTGCGGGCACTTGGATGGCATGCACTGGTGGACTTCGCCTCTGAGGTACCTGTTCTTGCCAGATGTTTGCTTCTGCCTCCATCTCTACCTTGCACCCTCTACATCCCCCTCTAGAATACTACAGGAAGTATTTGAGTATACTCTGTTGGTTTTTCTTTTGTGTACGAAGAAATCTACTGCGTAATTTTCAGGCAAAGTGGTCATTACTCTAGTTCTTGACCTCTCCTGTTCCCCCATGTGCTCTGTTTTCACCAATTTTGCAATGCAGAGAAGGGGATGGGATGGGAGGGGATAGGGTATGCCGAGGCTTGACTACTTTTGAGCAAGCAGCGTGCAGTTAAATGCCTTTAAATAAGTAAAGAGCTTATTAAAAATATCATACCTGCTCAGACACTATATTATTCTTACTGCAGTGGTCTAGATATGTGCAAATTTAAGATCAGCGTCCCTTTTGTTGTATACTATGTATGAAGCAAAACCACAGACCATGGCCAAAGGAGCCTAAACTTTCGGTTGCCAAACATAGGATGTCACTGGGTTACCTACTGAACTTTTTTCTCTAATAGCATGGGCTATGAGTTTCCTTCATCCTTCGCATTTAAGAAGCCTTAGGACTTTAAAGGCCCTCACAGACTAAAACAAAATGTCACAATCAGCCCCTTTTTTCTTCTTCCTCACCCCTGTTTCCTTGGAAGGGTGATTTGCCATTGCTGTGAAGTATGATGTAAAAATATGGGGTAATCTGTTGCAATATTGAAACATTTAATATTAAATGCAACTCTAAGGTCCCTAAACTCAAAGGTTTCATTACGGTGATGTTGTGTCTTTACCTTGCTTTACCTATTGTTGTATTATCACTTGCTATACACCCCCCACTCCCCAACATAAGGCTTTTTTACTAAAAGAACAAGTAACTTCACAATGATTATCAGCTGTGCATTATGTTCATACTTATGTCAAGTGTTCTATATATCTATTTAAAAATCACAATCTCTTATCATAGTAATAGTGTTATTGAAGAATGTGTTAGAATAGTTCCCAAGAACTCAACAACTGCTGGGACAATCTTGCCTAAATTTTTCAATTATCAGGATTTTCTGTTAGTGAAAAAGTTAGAATCGGAATCATAGAATAGTTTGGGTTGGAAGGGACCTTTAAAGGTCATCTAGTCTAACCTCCCCTGCAATGAGCAGGGACATCCTGAACTAGATCATGTTGCTCAGGGCCCCATCCAACGTGACCTTGAATGTTTCCAGGGACGGGGCATCTACCACCTCTCTGGGCAACGTAACATGTTCTAGTGTTTCACCACCCTCGTTGTGTGTGTGTATGTGGAAATAATAAAATTCTTTCTTCTATCTAGTCTAAATCTATTGTCTTTTAGTTTAAAGCCATTATCCCTTGTCCTACTGCAACAGGCCCTGCTAAAAAGTTTGTCCCCATCTTTCTTAAAAGCCCCCTTTAAGTACTGAAAGGCCACAATAAGGTCTCCCCAGAGCCTTCCGGGGCTTAGGCTGCTGCTGCTACCTAAGCTAAGAATAGCTTGTTGATGTTAATGATCTTTTAGAGCATAAACTACAAACACAAAGAAATCTGAAATAGAAATCTTCTGACTGCATAATACAAGAAATAACCAACATCTAGTTTACAATAACTGGGGCTCCTATTTTAGGCCTCTTGTGGCTGTGGTGGTGCGTTGTTATTTTGCCTTAGTGCGTTATTTTAGAGATGCTTGTCTGCACCTCTGCAGAGGTGAAGGGCTCCTTTACGTAAGCCAGCACAACTGCTGCATTGTCCATTGCTCTTGCTTGAATTCCATCTTTGAACTTGTCTCATTTCTTTTGCATTTAATGCTGCCAAATGCAAAGGTGACAGGGGTGATCTCCGGTGTTGGGTACTTCTGTTGCTAGAGGATGTCAAAAATTGAGGGTTGCAAGATGTGGGGGAGCTCTGAACTTTTGGATCTGAATGTCCCTGAAAGTGTGGGGAGATGCTAATGCTGTGGAGCAATGTTCAGTGGTGGCTATCTCTAACTGCTGCTTTCCTGCATTTATCTTGTTGGATAAGTAATTAGTTAAGGTCATGGTTGGCATAATTCCTGTTGCCTTCTACATGGTCTTATCATTACAGTAAGCTTTGCATTTGCTGTGTTTCTCATGTCAGCTCAGGATCACAGCAGAGTCAAATTCAGGTGGCCAAAATGGTTAACTCCTGATGTTGTTAGCCCTTTCCCGCCCCTGAGGAGATTTCCTTTACAGCTGGAACCCCTCCCTGTGCAACTTCTCCTTCATCACAGTAGCTCACAGCTCAGCACAGCAAACCCAAACCAGTGTTTTTATGTTCGGAGCAGCCTTATGTACAGGCCAACCCAGCCTTCTGCTGGGTGGGCAGCCTCCGGGTGTGAGGACAAGCGGTGTTAAGGGAATAACCACTGCAGTCCTCTGCATGGGTACTGCCCAGGCTCAGCTGCCACTGCCTTCAGCATCTCCTCACAGGAATACAATGTTTTGAAACTTGCCAGTCGTCCTGAAAGAAGAAAACACAAACAAACCACAGCTGTACTGTATATTTTGAAAGTCATGGAAATGCCAATACTTCACAAGCAGAGCAGAGTTTTTGCATACCGTTTTTAATGCTTTTTTTTGGCGAAGAATCATAGAAAATATTGATTTAGGGATGAGCAAACAGGTTTGACTAAAGTAAGATGCGATTCATGCTTTTTCACGTTTTTTGAATTGAGATTTATGGTTTGGGGATTTGTTGTCTTTGGTTAGGAAGAGACAAAAATTGAAATCTTTCTCATTCTTTCTGAAATACTTCAGCATTTTCCTTTTTTATTTCTTAATGGAAAGTCTTGAGCTTGATAGTTTACTCCAGTTTTCTAGTGTAGACAGAAGAACTTCAGACTGCTCTCCTGGTTTTATTAACTACTTTAGAAAGTTTTGTAAACTTTAAAATTCCTTGTTTGGTTTTAGAGTAGGTTATTTTTGGTCAGTTAACGCAATGCAGAAATGGATCATAAACACAAAGCATCCTATTGGAACCAGCATTGAATACTTACTCTGTTTAATCCAGTGTTTTTTATTTGCATAGGCAAAGTGTTAGAAAATAATTAACTTATTAAATTTGCATAAGAAACTTAAACTATTTTCTTTTTAGTTTCTTATAGGAGAAAGCGTAGAGTAACTTGATAGGTTGAACCACTAAATGTAAAGTGATTTAAAGTGCTGTTAACTCAAAAAGGTCTTGTTCAAGGAATGGAACGAAGGGAAAAAAATGATTTCTCTTTAATGGTGGTTTTGTTTTCTTTTTTTCTTGTATTTTGGGAATCACTTTCCTTCCCTCTCTATATATGAAACCTGTTTAATTGGTGGGATGAAGCATAATTTTTATAAATATTCTCTCTGCCTGTAGAGTTATATTCTGGCTTTGTTCCACTTATGTTTTCTCATGTGTTGAGTCTGCTGAGCACTGACAAATACAGGCGAGACATGCAGCCTTTACTTGCAGTAACTCTGTCAGTGCAGGTCGCCTGCTTATTCTGTACTTATCTGTTCATTTCTCTTAGAGAGCTCATTAATCCGTCAGCATGACACAATCCTTCCAATGAGACTGAGCCAAATGTTACAGTAGCACACCAGCAGAAACCTGTGTGCCATTTATTTTTCCAGAGATTAAATAAGATCATTTTCCTGTCATCTAATATTTATGCCTGCTGCAGCCAAAATTCACCAATGTTTTGTTTTTTAAGAGGAAATAGAATAGCCATTCAACAGCATTGCCTGAAAACTTAGTTCAGGCTTTACATACTGCCTGACCCTCTACCCTGCAACTCTTTGCTTCAAAGCAGAAGGGTCACGGTGGGGAGAGCAGGGGATAAGTCTGACGAGGAGGGAGAGCTCAGCACGCAGGACTCCGGTGGTATTTAAGACTGAGCTTCAGAGCTGCTCAAGAATTACTGCTGCTTATGACTGTTTGCCCTGGCGGACTGTCGGAGCTATTAACTTCAGAATAACATATCCTTAAAGAGAATGCAGTGGCTGAGGAGGAAGGGAGGGAAGAGGCTCTTTTCTTTTCCTTAAATTAATGCCTCGTTAACTTAAATGACAGAAAGAGAAAGGGCTTCTGCTTGAAGTATGGGGCTTCCACAGTTTCGGATGATGTATAAAAATAGCTGGCAATGTGGAGCATCCAGAAGAACCTCAGGGTCCAGTTTTGGTTTCTTGAAGCTTTCAAAGCCTCATAATTCTGCAGATGGAGCTTGCCTTGTGCTGGCCTCTGCTGCTGTGCCCCCAGATAGGTCTGAATTCCTTCTGATCGCTTACACTTTTTTTTTCCTGATTCCAATGTATGCGTTGTTCTTTTGTTCGTATGCTGTTTATTAAAAACAAAACAAACAAAAAAATACCCCTCTTCCTACACTGCTTAAAATATTATGTTTACCTGTAAGGATCTGGAACTGTTTCGCGTGCTATATTTTTTTATGAGCATATGTTCTGAAAATGACTCATGCAGAGTATTTTGATTATTTGTGAATCTCTCCATCTTGCTTTGAAAGCACCCTAGCATCATGTAAATGGTCATTTTGGATGGTGGTGATATTTATTAAAATGGAGTCTGAAATACAAATAATATTTTCTTGCATTTGAGACTGGCAGATTAAAAAAGTCCTTTATTAATTTCAGGATTTACCCCAAAACAAGCAGCTGTTTGTCTTCAGCTGAAAGTGTGAAATGTTTTGGTCACCTCTTTCCTGGCATTGACAGAATTTTTGGACTTTTGCCAGAGAAACAAAGCACAATTGATTGTATCAAGAAGGATACAGTAGAAAAAAAAATTCCAGCAAAACAAACACCAGTCATAAGCATTTATGAGTCTGATTCTTTGCTCTTCATGCTGCCTGTCCTCTCCTTTTTTCCTAAGCAATGACTTTGTGTTAGGTTGGTATCAAAAAGACTTTTTCTTCCTTCTCTTTGGTTTTGTCTGTTTGCTCTGCTTTCTCCTGTGCTCTTGTACACTTTTCCTGTTCTTTCATTAACATGGATTTTCTTTTCCACCTCCTGCTCAGAGCTGCAATTCCTTTCTCTCTTAAAGTCCGTTTTTCTTTTCTGTTTCTCCTTGCCTGCTATTTTTTCCCATTCTTCAAGCAGTATATTCATTCTGCTTTCTCTCTTT
>NW_009648807.1:416123-489402 GCF_000708025.1 Charadrius vociferus
CATAGTCAACCCGCTAAAAAAAATTCCCAAACAACCCAAAACAACACACAAACAATAAAAATCCCAAAGCTGGGGCATCCTACTTATCAGGTACTTTAGGTTCTTGACGGAATGGGAATGGCTGTACATGTGTAAAGCCTTTGACTTCCAACCTGAGTGAATACCATTATAGAAATCCTTTTTGTCAGGCTTCTAAACGCACAAAATCTTAAGCTCCTAGGAACAGGTTAACAGGGGAGAACCAATATGTTAGAGGAGTGTCACCTGTGCTGCTAGCTATAGCTGTTACTGTGTCAGCATTTCCATTATAAATTTTTGCTTTCAAGGGTTTATAACTCTGCCATTAAAATTCAGTGCCGACTGAAACTTGGCATACAAGGACTAAGCCTGGAGCAAACCCCCCCCCTAACTTTTTAAGCCAAAGGAATGCAATGAAAATCATTAGTCTAATAATTAAAAAGGCAGCATTATTGCAATCAAAAAACTACTTAATTTACTTTTGTATGTTACTCTTATACTTTATACTTTAGCTATTTTTGGAACAGGAGATTGACTGGACTAATTAAAAAAAAAAAATTTAGATAAAAACCCAAAATACTTCCTTGATAACACTTTCGTGGTATCTCTTGAAATGGGTTTCAGTAGACCATTTATTGCACAGCTCTACCACTGCAAAATAAATGGCTTAAAAATTTTACACATTAAGCCAACTGAATATAGATCATACTATGTCGTAAGAAAAATAAAAGAACATTGTATAGCGATCAGGAGACTGAATACTCCAGGCTCTTGGCTGCAGGATGCTGAATGCTTCAAACACGCTGCAGTCGGACCAAGCAGGATGGAGCATCCCTGGGCGAGCTGCTGCAGGCACGGGGAGGGGGATCTGTCTGCTGTCCCTGAAGAGGCGTTTTCAGCTGGTGACCTGCACCAGACGGACTGCCTCACTCGTCTGTCATCGCAGGGGAGATGCCTCATTTCTGGGCAGGTGAAGTTGAGACAAGCAGGATCCTGTTCTTAATGAGGTAATTTAAGTCACCCAGCAACCACCTGATGTGGGGCAAATTTCTCCTGTCAATTGCCCGTGGGCAAGTATCTGTGCACACAGCCTGCTGCCAGAGCACTTGGTATTAATTGGCACTTTTTCGTGTCCTCCTCGCAGGGAAACCTTAATGGGAAGATAACCCTTTCCTCCTTCTTAAAGTAGATGGCAGGATTCAGGCTGCTATAGTGTTTGGGAGTTAACTGTGGAGCTGTTCTTGAGTAAGCCTGTATCTGTGCGGCTCATCTTGCATATCTCACCAACTCTGATGCCACATGTAAAGTAAAAAACGCAAACAGAAAAGATGTTGGGAAAGAAAGATATTAAAAAAAAAAAATATTCGTGACCAAAGCAAGTGTTTTGATTTGGCAAAGTAATTTGCCTTTAAAGAGATACTAAGTAATGCTCAAACTTGGAAGTCAGAGGGTCAAATATTTGACACCCAACATACATTACTGTTGATGACAATAACAAAACATTGGTTTGAGTGGGAACAGGGAGATAAACTGACCAGCAGAATTGCCAGTGTTTCCTCTTATAGGACTTAATTCCAGTAGCTAACATATAACAGCAAATTGGTATTTTGAGTCGGTTGAAGATGACTTTGGCTTATGAGAATGAACTGTTAGAGGTGTGTCTGTCAATGGTTTGTCACTTGAGCTTTTTAAACTTTTTTATTTCAACTTTTTTGTTTGTGTGGTTTGGTGATTTTATTTATTTTGTGGAAAGGGGCTTATAGGATAAAAAGCTAATGTTTATTCTATCAAAAACCAGCAGTGTGAATGCCAGTCGCAGCAAACCATCAGGGCTGGCCATCGAGTCACTTATTCCACCACTGCCAGGCTAAAGGCAGGGCGATGGAGCTGGCTGGTGAGCCACCCGGGTGGCAGGGGAGTGATGGGGGAGGTTTGGTGTATCTGCCCCTGTTGGTCTGAGCCCAGAGGGGACAGGTTGGAGGCTTCCTTCCTCCTGTGGAGCATCTGCCCAGTGACGCTGCTGACTTTTGGGTGCCTTATCCGGCCGCAGTGCAGTCGGCCTGGGGAGAAGCTGCGTGAGGAGCGTGAGTGTGTCACTGGCTTCTGGCAGAGCAGTGCCAGAGCACACGTGTGCTACCGAACTTTTGGCATGGTGGAGGGGTTCTGGCTGCTGGCCTGCCTCCAGGAGGGCTTGCCAGCGCTGGTGCGGTAGCTGTCCTTCAGGGAGTGGTTATGAATAAACAGCTGGATAAATTGCCTTTTTTTTTTTTCCTGTCTCTGAATGTTGATACTGTAACACATGCCCTCAAATTGGCCTAGCTAATAGTAGAAAATGATTGGGTAAAAGGATGAGAAGATTTATTAGTGCTTTTAAATGACCTCAGACATATTTTTGTAAGAATGGGAATGGTCTTCCTACCTTTCGTACTGCTTTCTGTATTAGAGGGGGTGTTTATGATATAACCCAGAACTACTTCTCTCATGCAGTCTTGCACTTCTTTCCCCTCCAATGCAGCAAGCATTTGAAGCTATGATCCCTCCCCTCTTGCTGTGTTGGTGTCTTTGGGTTATGTGCATGTGAGAGGGGGGCAAAGCAGGCTTGCCGGCAGAATTTTATTTTGCCGCGTGATTTAAATCAGAGGCATTCTCAATAAAAGTTTATAAAAGCTGGTTCAAATCATTATGAATAAAAGAACTGAGATTCTCCTCTGGCAGTGTAACTTAAAATAATAACGATCGCAATTCTTCATTCTTTCCAGTGTCAGAGGAACTGCCCAGCCTTATGGCCAGGCTTCCTGTCTCTTCTGAAAGCTTGTTCAGGACATGGCAAAATGCACAAAAAGGGTCTTTGTCACTGAAAAAGTTTGTTATTGTGCAGTTGAAGTACAGCTGTTACATATTTCCTTACTTAAATTCTGACCCTTCCTGAGGTTTCAGTCTTCGAATTATTCTGCCCAGGTCACTGGTCTATAGTGTCTATGTTTAGCGTATTACAAAAGTTTTCTGGTCATCCGAAAACTGAAGAGCCTTTCTGTAAAACTCTGCTCCACCAAACATTAACTACTGATTTTTCTGTTGGAGTAAATAATATGAAATGTGGAAACTGGAACCTTTTACAAAGAAGTTTAAATGCATAAGCTACATCACTGTTTCCATATTTTGCAGGTTTTCTGCAGGTTCTGAGAACTGTAGAGCTCAAAAAAGGAAAACAAATCTTGGCCGCCCCCCTGCCCTGGGTGAGGAAAACCATGCCATCTTTACTGGGGGTTATCTTGTAGAATGCCTGTAATGACCACATTAGCTCAAAGTCCTGTGTTTCAGCGAGTTATTAAGTTTATTTCACCCTTAGATAATGGTAGTATAAATGTTTTAGCCTTGACTTACTGGATGTATTTAAGATTTGTAAATGCTTTGACAGCTCTACAAGAGACAAAAGTCGGAGGGATGAGTGCTAGACTGTGGCTTTCTAGTGGAAGTTGTTCTGATCAGTAAGGCAAGGAATGAGAAGTATGTTTATCTCTTTTTCTTTGTTCTAAGGTGTTACCTTTCTGTCCCCTTCTAAGAGTTATAACTACTGAGTTCTTGCTATTCACCTTAGGGATAGTGGTGTTTGCAGATCACTTAACGATAAGAAAATTCTGGACTGGGAGGTAATGACTGATCCTACATGAGGGATATTGTGAGATTTTATGTACCAACATAAAATCATACTACCAACATCTATAAGGTAGTATGAAATATGAAGACTTAAAACACTGAGGTAAAAGACATTGGCCTTGGGTTTTAAACTGGTTTTAGCTGTAAATGCATACTGAACACAGTTCTGATCACTGAAAATATTTTTTTCTCTTGTGCAAAAGCACAAAAGCTGGATAATTGTTGACCAATATTGGTCAATGGCAAGCAAAACAGTTTTTGCATTTTCATAGTTTGCTTTTAGATATTTAGATGCTGAGAATAAGACTAGATGGGGTACTTCTATGAGTGTGGTGAAAATAGTATCTCTGGATGACATTCTCTAATTGATCTCATAAATCATCTTGATCACTCAGGTTTAGCTCCTCTCTGTATGGGTGGACCTTGTTGCTAAGGCATCCCCCTGGATGTGAGCTGGTGACTTCTGAGAAAGTAGCTGTATCCTTCGGAAGTAGAGCCCATGACGGAAAGCAAGCTTATGCTGTATTTCAGTGTGCCTTCACAAACAAATTCCCTTCTTCCAGCAAATTTACATGCTGTATCAGATACCTAAGGTCTCCCTCATGGGGTTTAGGCTGTAACTGTAGGCCTACCCCCTGACATGCATATATATTTTTTTTTTTTTTCCCCTCTGTCTTCTTTTGCAAAAGTATTCCTATTTATTCTGTAATACTCTGCGTATGGTGCTGAGTGGCCATCTGAGTTGCAGACACAGTTAGGTACAATTTCTGTGCCTTTATCCATGAATAGTTCCCACAAAGGATATATAGAGAAAGCCTGGCAAGAGGCTGAAATTTCCCTTCCTGCAGCAATAAAGCTATCCTGATGGGCTATAATGCATGCTCGTGGACTAGCAGAAAATGTCTTGGAGGAAAGAAGGCAAATACATCTTTGACAATTTTCTATTTTAATTATAACATGATGCTGTTCAGTTGTATTTGGTTATAATGTGGAGCTATTTACATGTAATGAATATATGTATTATCATAGCTGGGGAATAGACATAGCTGAACACAAAGTAGTTAAATGGCAGAGCCAGCTCACCAGGTTTTAGCTCTGAGCCGTATAGTACAAGTAAAATGAGCTGGGTTTGATTAAATGGCACCGGGACACAGTACTAGCCAATAAAAACTGTGCTTTTGCATTATATGTTTTGTCTTTTAAGTCAACTCATTAGCTTTATATTTATATTGTACCCTCTACTCCTTTGAGCCATGTTAATTATAAGGCAGTGCATAACATAATCAGAATGCTTATACATGGATTTTTGCATGAGCAGAGAAATTGTATGTTTCGAAGTACCTGGAGGAAATATATTTGAAATTAGCTTTCGCCATTTCTTTTTTTTTTTTCCTTTTGAAAATTTGCGAAGTCTGCTGAGAGTGGGACGTCAGTTTGAGAGGTGCCAGTTCATCTTGAAGCCAGTGTGCTGAACTCGGCCTCGTGTTTGCTTCCAGCTATGGCTGCTGCATCAGAGATCCTGCTCTTGCGGTGAAGGTTTGAAAGTTGAAAAAGGAGTCTGTTACTAGGTTTGTGTATACCTAGAGTTGTCTGTCTGTGTGTGTGTGTCTATGGACTCATACACACATGCCTTAGGGCAGTCAGTTCATGGGCTAAAGCATGTTTATGGTGGCAGGTTGGCTTTGTTTTGCTTGGCGCCATGAGAAGCTTCACAAATTTTTCTTTTGGAAAGAATGTTACTGCTGATTGGTGATGAAAAACCTTCACATCGCCCCTGCTGCACTGATGGCTTTGCCAGAGCAGCAAGCCACCAGAGGCCCAACCTCCAGTGACACACAGCTCGGGTGCACGGAGGCTCTGACAATTACAGATATGCAGGTCGCTCGCCCTTTGCTCTGCCCCCAGGGCCAGCTGTGAAAGCCTGGGAGCTGGTGTGGGGAGCTGCAGCCTGTCGTGGTCTGCCAGCACTGTTCGTGATGCACCTGCCTGGAATTGTGTATCACGCCAGTGAGCAATAGGCTTCACTTAAAAGCCTTAAAATCTCTTCTCCCAAAAGGGAGACATCAGAGGAGACAGTGATGTTGGAGGAAGAGGAACAGCACTTCACTTGTTCAGACTGTTTAAAATGCCTTAGATGGAAATAACAATTGCATTTTTATTTTCAGTGACAATAAAAGCCTTGACCCAATGTTTGACCCTACGTGCTTTTTTCTCTTGTTTCTTCATCTTCTAGCCAAGGAAGACCTGAGCTGAAGCTCTGGGCTGCCTACAGATTTTCAGGAAGCAGTGACACGTAGCTCCAGCCGCTGTCCCCCGCCCCCCCTTTCCACATATTGTTTCTGGATTTGTCAGAGAACATGCTGAGATGAGAGGCTGCTTTTGGTTTTTTTAGGGTTTTTTTTTTTTTGTCAAGTCTGATGCTGAATGGAAGCAGCTGCTTTATTTAGAATATGATGGGGAAGAAAAACACATCTTAGTGTTAACACCCTCCTGGTGTTTATCCATAAATATGAAATAGTGCAAGAACACCAGATACATATGGAACACTGTGATTGGCTGCTGCTGATGTCATACTGATGTCACTCTACCCAGTAAATGAACAGATCAGCTTTCCTTATTTGTTTGTGTAAATTCCATTTCATAGCAGCACATTTTTAGGGCATTATTGCACTTCTTAGGTGATGGAGGACATTTAGGCCTTTTCTTGAGTCTGGCAACATTTTGTCTCAGCATATGTAAATACATGCACCTGTGCCTTCCCTCTTTGCTTTTTTTCTTTTAACACTTGGGACGTGCACAGTTGATTTTTCTCTGAATTCAATGCTAATGAACACTTTTAAGCCTCATGTGCTGTGACTGCCAGTTTAGGGAACAGGAGTGTGTATTTGGGAGGATGGATAGATGTGAATGAGTGGAATTGGGGGGGAGAAATAAAAGGTAGCTTTGTAGAAATTAAGTTCCCATCCACCTGTTCCTCTTAAATCTAGGTCAATGTACGAGTACTACAGTGTTTTTCTACCTGGTGCTGGTGTATGGTAAGATTATCAATGCATTTCAAGGTTATTTTGTTTAACATACCCATATTCCATGACATGCATGTCAAATCAGTCAACATTTCTAATACTTTTAAGTGGAAATAGAAATTCTAAGAAGCAATAGCGTGCTCTTAATAACGGACAGGGGAAGGTCACAAAAAAGACAGACTTTTGAATTTTGGGATTAGTTGGACTTTCTCACATTCTGAGACTCTCACTCTAATCTATCAATAACATTGTTTTTTTTTCCTGAAAGTTGGGAAACACTATTTCCAAACAAAGCCTTTAAGTAGAAAGAATTTGCTTGTATAAATAGAAACATATTGGAAAATGGTTATTGCAATATTTTTCTTCCATTTCTTTTTAATAAAAACTTATTTTCTGTAATCCATCTCCCTCAGTTGACCAGAAGTGACTCTTCAACAGATGCGGTAGTCCCTTGCATAGTTGTAGGAGCTGTATTTCCAAGGGACTAAAAAAATCATTGCTATCTCAACTCACGTGATGGCTCAGGAATATTTTGAATGCAGTAAAGTTTCAGATTCTCTTTAGGATTAGCAAAATTTGAAGCAAGCAGTTTGACTGACACGTTAGAAACATTTTTAGTGCTAGATCTCCTGTGTGCATATACTTCTGAATTTCAAATGGCCAGTGACCATAAATTTACTGATTCAAAAGAAGGCAAAAAAGTAATTATAAAATGCAGTGGGCTGTTGGGGAGTATTTGAGTTCCTGGTTAAATCCACCTCTCTGACAGGCTGTAATTATGGGTGAGCTGCAACCAACACTGATCCAAACATACATAAGAATTTTGTGCACAGATTTTTGCAGGTGGTGCCCTGGACAATTCTAGCAACCTAAATCAATATTATTGCTTATTCTGTCCAGGCAGGCAGGCACTGGTCTGCTGTTCCTTCTGCTGCTTTTTCTTCCTCCTCCTCCTGCTGTTTGATCTGGCGAAAGCTGTTTCAGACTGAGCAGGCGAGGCTATCGCTCACTATCAGGATACTTAATCCCATGCAGGTGCAGTTTGGGCAACTAGAGAAGGCCCCAAGGTCATGCCGGCTGCAAAGGTGGGCAGAGCTGGGCTCCTGCAGATGGCCTGGGTGGGAGGCGTGATGGTCAATAAGGTTTCACATCTGGAGCTTCCATGCTCCTCTATACTGTTTCCTCCTCCTCCTCTCTCCCCCCACCCCTTCGTAGCCTTTCACCAGGCTTTCCTGCAGCACTGCAGCAGCTCTGGGGAGCTGCAGAGGTGAATATTGCTTTGCAAGCAAGCAGTTAAGTAAGGGTTGTTTATACTTTTTTTTAATGTAAAAATGTAGGCAACTGAACGGAAACTGTAGGCAAGCAGACATCTTTTCTTTCATTGATGTTGGTGGTCAATCTTTAAGCCAGTTCTTTTATTTGCTTCCTCTCTCTACCCTGTGTTTTTAAGCCTACTTTAAAAAAAAAAAAAAAAAAGAAAGAAAGAAAGAAAAAAAAAAAAAAAAAAAGAAAGAAAGAAAGAAAAAAAAAAAAAAAAAAAGAAAGAAAGAAAGAAAAAAAAAAAGCAGGATATTGCCACTGGCAGCATGTCTGCTCCAAATCCAGCCCTTCCCCTTCTGAAGGGTTGCCAGACTCTTCCACCTCATTCCAGTCCTAGTGATCCATTCTTGTCCCATCCTTGTGTTAAAAAGCTACTTATGCTTTTTTTCTCTGAGAGGTCCTTTCTATTATGGTGCTGTTATGGTTCTGCGAACTCTTTAAATTGCCATGTCTCCTTTACCCTCCTCCCCTGATAAACACACTGGAGACAGCCTTCCACAAGGGTATCTTAGGAGAAAAGACCTGAGAGAGAGAATTTAGGCAGTGTTGGCAAGGGAAGCAAATGAGCTGTGATTAAAATGAATCTGGGCACTGAATAAAGGTTTCTTAAACCCCTTGAAGTTTTAACTTAATACAAGTGTCCAAGAAAATTGGATGGGGTTTTGGGGAGGATTTCTAACCTCAGAGTCATTGCTGCTAAGAACTGCTGCTTCCCTTGTGGCTTCAGGCTGGAGCATGAATTTCCACAATTATACTGTGAACAGGAGCACGAGCCTATATTTAGGATACAACACTTTGTGGTGAAAAGCTGCATATGGCATACGAGCACCCACTTACGAGCTAAAAATACACGTTGCAGCCCAGTTTGTCTTTGAATGAAGTCATGCTTAGGACTGCGGTGCTTAAGCATAGTTTGATTTCCCACCTCCCTCCCCCCCTGCACCTTCCTATAATTATTATTATTACATTTTAAAATACTTTATTGAGTGAAAAATTGCTTACTCAGATCTTCAGCATGAAACTGCCTCCACACTGGGCGATATGCAATCTATACAGGTTTTATGTGAATTTCTTTATGGCAGGGTTTTTTGTTTATTTTCAGGCCAAAGCTACCCCTCTTTTCTCCCCAGTCTCCAAACTTCTTCTGTGGTGAACAAGGACGGGGCAAAAAAAACCCAAAGCACTGTAGTATAGTGCTGTCCTTAAACAACTGTGTTGGTAGGATTGGAGGAGGATAATGCTTACTGCGCTTGCCAGTTTTCATTTAGTTTTGAAATGTTCCTCAGCTGGTGACAAAATTAAAAGGAGTCTTCATATTTTTATTGAGGAGGGGATATTGCCAGTGGTTTGGGGTATCATGTAAAATTTATTGAAAGCTCTTAAATTAGCCCCTCGGCAAGGATCTTTCTGTGCCTGTGCCATCCCTCCGCGTGGTGGCATTGGCACACTTGGGGGTCAGGAAATGGTCAGATCTTCCATGAGGGCAGGTAAGGCATAGGAAAGACTAAGACATAAATTAAACTCTCTGGTTACTGTGAAGTATTGTACATGATGTCTTGAGGGTGCAGTGTGAACATGTATTGCATACATTGAATCTTAATTTTTAATATATCATTAGATACTGTTACCTTCTTCTGCCAGTTCTCATCCTTCAGAGATAAGTTTTTTCCTTCAAGAACACAGGAAGCAATCTTTTACACACAGAACACTTAGAGGATATTAAATGAGCTATCTTATTTCTTTCTTGCTTCAAAGCATCCTTGTTTAGATTCAGAGGGGGAATAATGGAATCTTAATTCCTTCAATTTGAAAATGTTAGGATTAAAAAAGAAGATATGCTGTTTGTTGATATTCTTCATTCTTTCAGAGCTGCCGCCAGCAGCATCTCTCCAACTTGATCCTCTTCAAGAGAAAGCTGTAAGGGAAATATCTGCAGGCTTTGCACAATGAAACTAGATTAAAGGAAGAAGGTGTTTTTCTTCTCTCGCTTTTTATCCATAAAGCATAATGTCCTGCCTGTTCTCTGAAACACTTATTCTAGTGATAAGGACATAATTATATAGCTCCTCAGTGCTTATGTAAACACATTCAACAACAAATTTTGGAAACTGGACTTCTGCTCTGTCAGTCTGCTGTCTCATGAATTTTGTTTAAACTAGAGATGCATTTTTAACTGTGCTCTTCAAAAAGAGTAGGGGAAGAAAGCTTCTGTTTTTCACTAACAATATCACATATTAGTGATGCTGATAGATTTCCCCCCTCTCAAAAAAAAAAAAAAGCTTTTTACTGGAGAGACATGGGAAAAAAATCTACCCAAACATCATGGAAATATTGGGTAAGGGGCCATACTCAAAATTGAATATATGGATTTTTTGAGGTTAGAACAGAAATTTTGAGGCACACTTGGCATATGGATTATGGATGGCATAGGCCAGGTGCATTTGTTCTACTTTTTGCAAGGATGGGGGCTCAGACCTTATTCCTTTGCAGGCCTGGGGTTGGTTGCATGTAGCCCTCAGACCTGCATGTTGAGATGGCAGCTCCTGGCTTTCTTCTGAAGAGCAAAAGCGAAATGAGATTCTTGCTCTGCATATATGTTTGAAGTAGCTTGTGTACCATATTTTGGGAATTCCTCATTTAGAAGAAAGCAGAGAGGAAATAAAATATTTAGACTTTGAATTTGAATTCAGTTTTTCAAGAGATCTCTGTTGCTTTTTCCCTGTTTTTAAATATGTTGTAACTTTACAAAAGCTTTCCCTGTATCTCTTCCTGCTTTTGAGACCAGCTTTAAGTATCCATTCTGAGGCTCCAGAGATCTCTTGGCATGGCTGTTTCCAGCTTATCGTTTACTGCAGTGCCAAGTTATCCTCAGGTACCCCATCTTGTTTGCTTGAATTGCACTTCGTTCATGTCTTTTCTGGATTCATATTCAGAGTGAGATGAAAATTCCCTACCTCAGTCAACTTTTGGCAGCTGGTCATCTTATTTAAAGCGTTTCCATATTTCTGGAAGAGATACCATTTTGCAGACTGTAAATTGCGGACACTTAATACCAGCATACCTGTTTTAGAGAACCGTATATCACCATGTAGAAAAATAAACCGGTTCTAGTTATGAACTTCAAGTTGCAAAGTAAGAAGGTTTTGCTAAGAAAAAACATCCCAGCTTCAAATGCTGTTACAGTGACTGTGAGTGAACTTGCAGAATTACACATTCAAACCTTCAGTAGTACCAAGAGGACTATTATGTCCTTCAAAGTTGAATTTAGATTTGAATTTTTGGGAGCTTCCTGGAGGTAATCAAAACCAATAGAAAAATCAGTGTTCAGCTCATTGGTGAACTGAGTTGACAAAGGAGTTTGAAATCCAATGCCATCTGTTTTACTAGGTCCTGCCTTAAAACAACATCAACAGACTGTGTCAATCTTGAAGCACTGCTTGATATATTTTCAGCTGCCACAGAACAATCTATTCTTGAATCCTTCTATCTGTATTTCCTGGGAAATACATTCTCATCCAAGACATAGGAAAACGTTACACATGGAATAAAACTGCTCTGGGATGTGATAGATCTTTGAATCTTCAAGCACAGTATTTTTGGGGAGGTGATACTATATCAAACATAAAATTAATTATGTAATGATTTTTCCGAACACCTGGAGCTCATGCTGTTGCTGTTTCTGCTGCTGGCTAGCTGTTGTTTTTCATAAATCACTCTGTAGGAAAAAAATTAAATCCAGTGAAATGATGGAAAAAAGAAGTCATGGCTAGGAAGGAGGAAAGCAACATCTAAATATTTAACTACCACCCAACAAGTTCAGGATCTTTAGGAATTTCCATTTTCCTTGGCTTACAGCTTGGAAAAGAAACCTGCCTAGTAGATATCTGGGGTTAAAAAAATAATAATCTCAGTCTATGTTCTGGATACCTTAAACTCAACCTGAACCAAAAAAACCCCAAAACTTAGTAGATGAATTAAACCAGAAATTTCTCCGATCATATGCTTTATGGTTTCATCTCAGACTTTAATGAAGGCCTTTTATCCACTCCAGGGACTTTCACTGATGCATGCAAATGAAGCCATTCAGCAAGATCTGGGATGAGGGTATTTTCTTTCCATTATATTTTGATCCTGCCAACGCTCATTTTGGCATTTGGTTTGCACACGTAGATTTACAGATTCTGGGAAGCTACTGTTTGTGGCACCTTTCTTGAACAATGCTGGGGATTCAAAAGGACGGGAGGGATCTTAATTCCTAAACAGGTGCCTCTTTCAGCCAGATTCATGGAATGTGAAGCAAGCGGTAGCATTATTTTGTATATATTTTATTTTTTCCAGGTCCAGAGATTGCGGAGTTTATGTGAGCACAAGTGATGTCAGCTTTTACACCCGTAATAACTGCTATTTACAAATGACTTTTGTATGCTGTGCTATTTGATTTCTGAAAGAGCTGAAGAATGAAGGTCTAAGACAGTAACAAAATAAAACTTCTAATACCATGTTTGTTCTCTGCTTAGGTTTTTCAGCAGACATTAATTTGTTTACTCGGGTAGTAGTGGTGCCTCTAACACATCTTTGCGTCAATGCTGAGTGAGTATCTTTCAAGGAAAGTAAATG
The DNA here is from genome assembly GCF_000708025.1 of Charadrius vociferus. NCBI lineage: Eukaryota > Metazoa > Chordata > Aves > Charadriiformes > Charadriidae > Charadrius > Charadrius vociferus. Next base: position 428,759 of record NW_009648807.1, read on the forward strand.
CAAACATCAGGGACAGTGATAGCTTTTTAAGGGGTTCCTCTGTTGTCATTTTTTTGGTGAAATTTTCTGCAACGAGATGTATTATTTGACTTTGAGCATCACCAAAGAATGTAAAGGATCATCCTTGATTTTACCATGTGCATTGTTGGTCCCTGTGAGTACCACCATAAATACACTTATTTATTTCAGTGAGTTAAGTGTAGTCTTTGCTTGTATATGGAAGGAAAATGCTCGCAAATGTCTTTTGTAGCGGAGCATGGGAGGTTTTTAAAATTTGTTATGCTTGAGAATGAGGAGGGAATGTTATGATTGTCATTCCCTGCTGCTAGAATAAACACCTGGATTTATCAAAGCATTTTTTTTAATCAGCAGGAGATGCTTATCTATGAAAAAGTTCTCTTCTGTATTGTCCACAAATTTTATATGTTTACCGTGTGTCTAGGAAACATCGTTCTTCTCCGCTGCCTGAGACGAATGCCCTGTGCTTCACCCTCAGATTCCTGTGTAGGGATTATTCTGTGGGAGACAAGTCAGAAAAAAGATACAATTTTGCTGGTGTTGTTTGTGGACTTTCCTTTCTGTCTTTAGATTGCATTAATTTTGTAACCTTATGTTAAACTGTGAAATTCTTCATGCTGGTATAGAAAAAAAAGCATCTGTCCTTCATCCTTCCAATCCATTTCCTACCCATGAATGCTATTCCATGAAGTTCGTTTTGTAGAAATGTTGAGGTAAGAGAATCAAATTCTTTAGAGTAAGGTATAAGATATATCATAAGATTATTTGAAACACAGTTAAACTATGTTAATGTAATTGCTGTCTTCACAAAGCATGATCGAAGAAGAAAGTGTCTGGAGTTTCAAGCCAAAACCATGGTTCCTTTTCTTCCATAACCATGTATTCTGACCAAACATTTGGAAAAAAACAGAAGGTCATCTTTGGCTTATATTGGGTTGGAGAGCATAATGTACTCGGGACTTGGACAGACAGATAAGATAGGAGTCATGCCTGGATGTCATGACATACTTTGGCAGGAAGGGGCAGCAGGTAGGGATAGCAAGTCATTTCCTACAGCACTATTCCAAGGGGCAGGAAGTACGCAGGGAGCCTGAAGAAGTTCATTGTGCTTTTCAAAGCAGGTGACTTTGTGAGCATCAGTTTGTTTGAGCATCTTAGATCTTAATAGGACAGAGACTTACAAGACATGTTCCATAGACCATAAAGAGGTGTAGAGGAGGGGACAGTAGCCCCTGCAAAGTCCCTGCTATGCTTTGCAGGGTGTTCCTAGGCTGGGCAAACATGTGAATGCCAAGCTGATCCAGTGAGGTCAATCTTTTTTTGTCATCTTGTTTTGATGTTGTACAGTCTAAGACTTCCCTTGCTTTTGGTGCACACTGAGAAAAATTTGGAGTGCAGCAGGGGATCATGGAATATATGCTGAGATGTCCACCACTGTGCCTGAACTGGAATCAATTGTGCCTGTGTCATTCCTGATAGATGCTTGTCTAACCTGTTCTTAAAAACCTTTACTAACAGTAATTTGCCAGTCATCCTTGACAAACTATTCCAACGCCTAACTACATTTAACAAAAGAGAGATTCTTTTTCTAATGTTTATTGTAGAAACGTTTTGCCACAGGGCTAGAGTATGCATGGCTCTGAATGTTTGCTCTGTGTGCATGGTTAGTGTGTGTGTTCTGTCTGTGTGCATGGTTAGTGTGTGTGTTTTGTTTGGGTTTTTTGGTGGTGTTTTTTTTTCCCTTTCTTTTTCTTTTTCTGGGAAACTCCTGAGTCTCTGCTCAACAGTCTACTGGTGAGATGTGTGATGCTGTCTTCTAAAACAGTTCCTGGATGCAGGCTTTTCTTTGGTGTGCAGTGTATACGTGCTCATATGATTGCCTGGGGATTTGTTTTTCCTTTGTTATTTGTCTTTCAGCTTTCTTTCACGTACATAATAATGGACCATTATTTGCTTGGGGATTTCTTGAGCCCATTTAATAAAGGTGGGGATTAATGCATATACTTGTTGGACTTTTCCAGAGGCTATGGTACCTCCTAAAATGATCTCTGGAAACCATGTTAGAACGTGCCCCAGATCTCTTTTGGTCTGGATACTTTGGATTTGCTTTCCATGGAAGCCAGGTCAGGTAGATCTAAGGTTTGGGGAGCTGATGTGTGCTTGGGGCTTGACCAGCCAGAAAGACTGTAGTTGTGGTGTGCAGGCAGAACCTGAAACTCAAATTGTTCTTGGCTCTCTAGTTTGGAGATAAACTGGAATTACAGATTGGCCGTCTGCACTCTTATTCCCTTTTTCTGGGGATTAGGTGCAGAGGGTCTAGGGGATGGCTCAAAAATGCTTTAATACCTACAGTGGACCTTGCTTATTGTAGAATGAAAACCACATGCTGTCGTGTAATGAAGCGCAATATGCTACTGTTTCTCCTGGAGTCTGAATTGCCTCTTTAAAATGATACCAGCTTGATAAGTGGCGGCAGTGCATCACAGGAGACGGAAGTTTTTCCTGGGGAATCTCTCTGTGAGGGGACAAAGGACTTGGAACACAACACCACAATTTTTGTGAGGTTTGCTGTGAATGCTCTCAACTTTAGAATGCTCTTTTCTTACCAGGAAGAGCCCAGAGTGCTTTCCACACACCAGAATTTTGCTGGAAGCCCAATAGTCTGATGTAAAATGGTTCGTGAACGGCAGCTGTTTCAAAAGCCTACCCTGGGCTCAACCTGCAAAAAGACAACGTAAAGTACGTCAGTTATGTGCCGCAGGTTTTGTTGTGAGAAGGAATACTCCACTGAATTGGTTATTAAAGTGTACGGCATCAAGTGCTATCTACTCCTTACATAAGAGATTTTGTACATAGTTATTAGGCTTCATTACCTAGGTTTTAAGTAGATGTGTAGGGCATTTGGATCAGTTGTCACCGTCTAAGAACAACTCTTAAAATAAAGGCAAGCAATTTGTGCTTAATGTAGTAGAAAAAGGGGGAGCCAGTAGGAGGACTGGCAGGATGAAATAGGGGGAATGTGCTTGAGGCAGTAATCCAGAAAGATGATTTTTGCATTTGCATTTTGAATGGATTTCAGGGGGCAAGATTGCTTCTGTCACGGCCAGAAGGAAGGAGATTATCTCGCATCTCAGCAACGATAATGAGGGCCTGGACGAATGTTCTGGTTTTATGAATTGAAAGGGAAGGCAAGGTGCTAAAGATGCTGAAGGAGGCAGGATTTTGAGCCAGTCCTGGGTGCGCAGAGGTGGGCAGAGGACAAAGCCAAAGGCGCATCACGAGAAGGAAATGATTGAAAGAGGAGAAGGTGAAGGGCAGCTGCATGTTCCCCTCTGTACCAGGGTATGTTTGGGTTGAGCTGCAGGAAGTTCCCTTGGGGAATTCAGCATTCAAATGTCTTTAACGTGACATTGTTTCTAGTGTCCTGTTATATTGTTGTCGGGTTGAGCTGCAGGAAGTTCCCCTGGGGAATTCAGCATTCAAATGTCTCTAACAATGTTTCTAGTGTCCTGTTATATTGTTGTCTAAATTCCGCAGTATGTTTACAAACTCAGATTTACAACTTGCTTCAGCTGCGCACCCCGTGGGAGTGTAGCTCACTCTTTCTCCGTAGATTAGGATGCTGATCAGCCTGCACCTTCGGTGAAGCATTGCGTTTTATCCCCCCAGTAAGGGAAATGATGTGTATGAAAACCTAACATACTAGAGTGGAGCCTAGGCTGTGAAGAAGTATGGGCTGCTACTTGGTAGAAGGACAAAACCATCAACTTCTAAATGCAAACATTTCATGTTTCTGGCTAAAATACTATGGGTTTTGCTTTGTTTGTTTTTTTTTTTTTTTTTCCCCCCAATGTCTTAAAGAAAAACTGAAGATTTTCATAGAAAGCAAATTTGTTTTGTGAAAAGCATTGCTTACAAAGCTCATTTTTCTGTTAAAAAGAGTTAAAGGTCTTTTTCTGCCCATCCTATTTTAATCTCTTTCCTGTTTGTTTTCACCATTTGTAGACTGGGAAGGAAGCTACTGTGTCTTATGGATTTTCCACACTACTGTTTCTATTTCCGCTATGAGAAAATAGCCTTTAAAGCAGTGCAACAAAAGACCTTTTTGCAGTGGTTTTGGTGGGCTGCAAAGAGGTTGGAACCAATAGAGAAAATGAAGATCAGAACAGTAATTTTTCTCATAAAGTTCATGACAAGTAGGAAATGGAATAGAAATTGCGTGTTAGAGAAGGCTTTTCACTGTGCTGCAATTATGATAAGCCCTGGACAAACACATGGTAAAGATGATGCCTCTGAAGGAACATTTCCACCAAAGCTGGTTCTTGTTTTGGGCAGGCTGCTTACACTGATATAGCTTTAAATCTTAAGATATATATTCAGTATTAAAATTCTTTGCTGAAATTTCTTTTGGCTTATTAAAAGGAAATATTTTCAAGTAATAGACTTAATCATTTTACCTGCTGGCTTACCTTTGCCCTGTCAGGCAGCTTGGATTAAGAAATTCAACTGGTTCTGCTTTATGGCTTTTTTCCTGCCCTTGCAGAACAGTGCTCTTTTGTTTGGGCTCTTAGCACTTCAGGTGAAAGATTTTAAATTCCTGTGAACCTGTCTTTCCACTTACTGAAGCGGTTTGTAAAAATATTACTTTTCACAGTAAGATTTTATAATTACAGTGTATTTGCTTTCTCCTTTTTTTTTCCCCTCTTTCTCAAAGTATTCATTTCTTCTGTAGGGGAATGTTTTCAGCGCTAGATGTGCTGGGTTTTTGGTGTGGTTACAGGTCTTTGATTACCTTGACTATACAAGGAGCAGCTACAGCAGCTGTAGCCCAGGGCTGAAATCTGTACGTAGCAGGCCTGGTATATTTTTTCCGGTTTGGGGCTTAGTTAGGGCCTGTGAACTTAGCAGAAAATCTGGGTGCCATCTGGACTTGCTCTCTCTGCTTAGGCGAGGTCTGGGAGGCTGGGAATTCTGCATCACTCCTAGAGGGAGTGTCAGCTTGCCTTTTTTTTTTTTTTTTTTTTTTTTTTTTTTTTTTTTTTTTTTAAATTGCACTGTGGGACAACCCCAAGTTTTTCTCAGGATTGTGAAAACACACAGTCTGCCTTTCTCAAATCTTTTGAGGTTGCCTTTTTTTTTTTTCCCCTCCTGAGGAAGGCCATGAAAATCACTGCATAATGGGCTTGGTTAAAACATTAGTGTCAGATGTGACTTGAATAAACCCTGGAGCTAACCTCACATGAAGCCTGCTTATTTACTTAAACTGAACGAAGAATTAATAAAATAAGTTGATTTCACTGAGGTTTTCTAATCAGTTGAAAATATTTATTGGAATGATAATGAATAATTGTAGAGAATCATTATGAATACCTTTATATTTTCTCCTCCCAAAATACAAAATCACAAATAAAGGGACAGCACATATAGAAAAGAGACAGTGTCCAAGTATGTAATTACTGGGGAAAAAAATAGACAAAACCAATATTCACCTTTTCCTGAATGTTTGCTTTGGCTTCAGGATTGCAGTAGATCCCGTTGTATGTGTCTGTCGACTGATTCGGTGTCGCAAGCAGGAATATGCTAAATGCTTTACCCAATGCAGCTGAGGACTTCACTTCCTTGAGAAAATTATGATACAAGTATTTATTTTCTGTTGAAAGAAATCAGCATTTGTCATTTACATATAGACATATTGTTATTCCAAACACTTTCAACCATATCCATTTTCTACAGAAGACTGAGTAGCAGAGGTGAAATGCATTGATTGAGAAAGCGTGACAGTGAAGACTGTGCCTTGCCTCTCCTTACTCCTCCTCTCACCCCCTCCCCAAAGTACCACGAATTAATGAATGTGTATTAGTTATTTGCCTACAAAACCAGCACGGATATAAAGCACTTAAATTTTACTGTAAGGTAAGTTAAGTGTGGATAGCAGTGGGTAAACTGTAGACTTCACTGTACTACCTCATGACCGTAAGTGCCTTGTGTTCTATGGATTTACAGTGGATTTTTAACTGATGACCACCTCACAATAATCTGAATAACAAAAAACAAATTACGTTTCTACTGCTGAGGATAAAGCTGGAGAATTCCTGACTCACCCCTACTGAATATATTTTGTTTTGCTTTCCCTTGAAGTTGGGGCATGGGGATGATCACAGCTTGGAGCAGCTGCCCTCTGGTAATGACTGCTGTTTCCTCTTACTCACCTTGGGAGCAGGGGTTGAGGGACTAAACTTCCTAGTCGATGAAAATTCAGCTAAAATAGTTTGGGAAATATAGAAATATTTCATGCAGTCAAGGTACTTACACTAGCCTTTTGATACTACATTATAATTTATGATGATGAAAGTTTAAACATTTCAACTCTTAGAACATTCAAAACATGGTAATTATTTCTGGTGCTAAATTTCAATGACATTAGAGATTTGGAAGAGACCTGTTCAAGTGTCCACTTCCAGTGTGCTAATGTAGCATACTCATTCTGGTATGATAAGCTTATACTGATGTGTGAAGTGTCAAACTGATGGGTGAAGGTTTTCCTGTAATCTGAAAGGTTGTGCTTGGGTTTTAAATACATATTTTCAAGAGGTTCCTCTTTCTTGTCAAATGTCTGACACTGTCTTTTAGTGGGACAGCGCTGTTGGCTTCCTTTTGCAGCAGAAAATCTTTGTACATTGCCACCATTAACGTATTCCACTGAGCAAGGCGGCGAGCGTGAAGATGTGATCTGCTAATACGCTCAGGCAGAAGGGTCTTCCATACATAGAATACTAATTGCCAAAATCAAAGGCAGTGGTTTTTGCTTCCTGTTTCTTGACACTCAACAGAATCTTTTGTGACCCTCACTATGCAATTATACACAGAAGAGAGATGTCCCAGTTTGTCTTCGAGGTAGCTTTGGCGATGGGGACTGATGCAGCAGTCACAAAGGAAAAGTGATCATGCTGTAGCATTGAAGTTCATTTGATAAGTTTTAAGTGGTGACTTTTAGTGATCCACCAGCTTTTTTACCAAGACTTGGAATGTTTTGCAACATTGTAGCTTACATCAGCCTTCTTCCCTACTAAGACCTGAGGTGGAAGTTTTCTATTTGCTAATACCTTGTTTTCTTAGGAGATTCTTGCCTAAAATTGTGGGTTTGTTGTTGTTTTTTTTTTTTCCCCTCTCACTGAAGGCTGAGGATGGGTACTAACATTTTCAAGTAGGTGATTATTCAGTATTCAAGGCTATTAATTTGGGGTTGATGAGGCGTTAATAAAGGTAAGTATTACTAGCCCATCATCTGATGATAAGCTAGCAAAATGGTAAAAAGGAATAGATCAGCCAATGTTCCTCTGGCTTCTATTTTTAGGACTTGAATTTTCATCTGCTTTAAAAACTTCTGCTGCTGTTGCTGATTTTTATTGATTGACATGCAAGCTTATGCTGTTGCCTGTTTAGCTTCCATGCCCATGAGTTAATTTCTTTTCCTTTACATTCTTCAGGTGCTTAAAGATTGAGTGAGTCAGTGTTTTGCAGGTGAAGGTTTAGACAAGTTATGGATAAAATAATAATAAAGGCTCTGTCTAGATTTTTATCTCAGTGCAGCAGAGGCAGATGGTTGAGAGACGAAGATGAATCTGGGTGGTCTTGATGTCGGAGACTGCTGTGAGGATGGATGTTCACAGCTGGGGGATAGGGAGAGAAAAAAGATCCTGAAATTCTGAAGTAAGCATATTGGCCCCTAGTTTTGCTGTGCAAGAAACCTATCTTATTTGAAAAGTAATCCAACTAGCTATTTTAGCGTTGCTTATCTTAAAAGCAGCAGCAGGTAACAGTAATGCCGTCAGGAGTACCTTGCTTATTGTGGGGGCAGAAAAACTGCATTACAAGAGTAAAGACCTGCTGGAAGTTAAGCCACATCACCCCTTCTGTACATTTATTTGTTTTTTAACAAATTGGGTCATTAACAAATGAGATTTGGAGCATTTCAGTGATATGGTGGAGAAGTTTATAGAAAAGTGCATTACTAGAGCTGTAACTGAAGTGATTTCATAGTTTATTTTTAGGCACTTTGGATTGAAGCTTGCTAATTGAGGGGCGGGGGTGAGAAGGGAAGGTTTGCTTGGAGTTGGGTTAAGCCGAGGTTATCTGTATTTGCCTCAAGCCTGGAAGAGTTGGCAGGAGAATTGACTAAACTTTGTGAACTTGCACAGGCCTGGCCCTTGACACACTCACACACACACTCTCTCTCTCTCTCTCTCTCTCTCTCTCACACACACACACACACACTCTCACACACACGTCCTTGAATGCTTTCTCAGCCTTCCACTCCAGCCAACTTCTCTAACAAGCATACCGCAATCCTTTCCAGCCCACGCTGGGAGGATATTAAATACTTTTTAGCCTAAAACTCCTTCTCCCTCCTCCTCTTTAACTTTCCCATCCACCCTCTGTACACTCCCACTGAGGGGAAGGACGAGTGCAGTTTTCTCTTATCTCCTTGGCTATGAAGGGTAGTTTCACAACCGGTCTGTGTTTTAGTTTTTCACCTACCACAGACTTAATGTATTAAAGTGGGCCAAATCTGGCACTCCTTATCCCAGACAAAGGTTTTATTGAAGTCTTTGGGAACTGTGCCTGGGACTCGGTGAGATTGCAGGCAGTGGTATTTAAAAGAGGTTTCCACCGTCACTTGATTTGATTGAAGTAACTTTTTTTTTTTCAGTGGAGTTAGCTTAATCAAGACAGTGCTTTCAAGTCTGAAATTGTCTCTTATGAATTTACCTGGGAAGAGGTTTGAAATATCTCACTTAATATTTTCATGTCTCGGTGCATCAGTTCCCAGCCATTTCCACTCTTTGTCTTGTGTTTGAAGGCAAACTCTAGCAGAGATGCCATTTATTTTACCTTCCTTCTTCAAGGCTAGGCTGGACAGTCTCAGAAGGGGAAGTGACATGACAAACCAGGATCCTTCTGAAAGGAGAAGTTATGACAGCTTGTTATCAGGTACAACTAATTGTCTGCAAGTGATGTGATGAAAGAAACAGCCTGGCTGATACTCTGACTTTACAGCACTAATAAAAGACTTAGAGGGGTGTGCGTGGGAATTAAAGCTCCCTTGCATGCACACACATACACAGGCATTTACTCACTCTGTGACTGATGAAACGGTAACAGGGTAAAATTTACTTTTTTTGGGGGGTGTGTGTGTGTTTATACAGTTGCTGATCCGCTGGGGGCAAAAGAGTATCGGGGTGAATTGCCAATGAAGAGGGAATTGATCTCTGGAGTTAGCATCGATAGTCCCACATGGATTCAGGCAGAAAATATTTTCCTGACGATAGAGCATCAAGTTTGCTAGTAAACACATAGCTGGTAGTCAACCTATAGAATCAGAATAGTTTGGGTTAGCTTTTCTATATTTATGGTAAAAAGATGACAGAAGTATTTCTTTTAAGACTTCAAAAGAAGAAAATGAAAGGGGAAAAGTTCAACTCTCTCAAAACCCACCAAAATACCAACATGTCAGCTCCTGAATAGGGCGTGCAGTGTGTCCTGCGCAAGGAGGTGCTGTTGTAACCAAAGGAAATTTGGAGAATTGAAGAGAGAAAGAAATTGGGAAATCATGCTTCTGCTTTTTCATTGATGCTGATGTCCCAAGTGTCGCTGTAGGAGCCTCACACTCAGGTCAGAGCTGCAGATCTGGCCCTCCTGAGCTGTTCCAACTTGCGGATTGCAGCAGGAGATTTACCATCTAGGGTGGGAGCTCCTTTTTCCTCAGACTCAAAGGCAATCTAAAAAATCTGGAGTACTGCTTGTAGCTGGAGAGAAGCTAGAGAGCAAATTACTTCTAGTTGGACTGCCGTGAGGCCACAAACTCATCTAGCATTTAGTGAAAGGATTTTGTGGTGGGAGGAGGTGGAGGCAAAAGCTGAGGATTCAGCCCAGTGAAGAGGCCACAACATCGCAGCTGTGGCAGGTTGGTGTAATGGCTTCTGTAATTTACTGGTGCCATATGAATGTGTCTTTTCCACTGAGCTTAAAAAAGGTTTGCCTCTAACTACTGGGTCTCCCAGAAGAAACCGCTTTAGTACCACTTGTTGTTTTTTCCTGTGGAAATCTTGGTGAGCCTCTCTGTCTTGTTTGCTGACTCCACCGGTCCTCTTGGCATCGCTGCCCTGTCTCCGACTACTCGGTGACTTGTTCCCGGTAGGGCCTGTCCTCACAACTCTTGCAATGAGTGTATGACTAGAATAGTGTTCTTGGCCACTTACATGTGTGTTTAAGTCAAGTTCATGAAGGTCCGCTGAATGAACTTACCAGAACTATACTTTAAAAATGTACTTTTTTTTTTCTTTAACAGAGATGCATTTTAATTATTGAGACATGTCTGAACATAAGTGTTGGGTGTTTTTTTTTTTTTTTTTTTTTTTTTTTTTTTTTTTTTTACTAATGAGTCTTGCTGTAGTGTGTACATGCAAGAAGGAGCTGGGGCAAATGCCTAATGGCACAATAAGAAAGAATAAACCTCTTGTGTTAGGATGGGCTATATTTTTGTGAAACAATCCTATCTATGTCTTTTGGAGTTTAATCTGTGCCAAGATTTCTGTTTGTGGTTTCCTCGTGTACTTGCATTGTACCATTTCAACTCCATGTAAGTTTTTTTGCCATGTTCAACTTTTTGTTTCAGTTGTGTTACATTTTTCCTTTTTTCGTACCTGAAAGCAAAACTTCTGTTTTGATTCATCTTTTGTATTTCTTCAGTGATGGAAAATAAGATGATTGTATTGGACTAGTGGTTGAGATTCTGTTGCTCAGCTTTTTTTTTATGCCATTCATTTTGACAGTGTAATTTCTACAACAATTAACATTCCTCTAGGCTGAGAATAGCTCTAATGGAAGCCTGTCTGTGAGCTGAGAGAGCAGCAGAAGTGGTCTGGGAGTGGAAAGCTTAAACAGAGAGGTTAAACAGGTCAAATGAGAAGAAACAGTCAGTTGAAAGAAGTGAATAGTACAGGGGATTAGAAGAAGGGATGAAGCTTAATGGCTGGCTTTTGCAGTGAGATTGTTACTTAGGTGTAGGTAAATTCTCTTTGTTTTCACATCAAGATTCAGAAGATTGGTTTTGTCTCTGAAGGTCAAAATCTTATTTTGTAGAAATACGAAAAGTCTGATTTCTTGCATATTATCTTTCCCGCATACCCCTGACTTGGTAAAATTCTACCATTCTCCATAGAGGTAGTTCTTTTCAGACTTCTGTTCATTGAAAAAGAAAATACTTTCAGTTGGTTTGCAATCTGCCTGTTGCTCTCTCGCAGGTGCACACAAACTTGGTTTCAATAGTAAGACACCACAAACGTTATCAGCTTATTTTTCCTTTGCCATATATAAGCAGAGTCCAAGATCAGATAGAGGAAATGTCGTGTTGACCTGTGGTTGTCTCTGAAATATTTTTGACTCTTGACTTCATGAGTTAGTTGTCTCTATCTACTGAGGCAGATTTCTTGTCTGTGACAGTGAAACCAAATTTTCCATCACGCGTTAGTACAAATGAATGCTAAGGAAGATCCCTGCAACTCTGACTAAGAATTGTTCTGCTGTCTGCGGCTTGAAGAATAGCAATAAGCTAAATGTTTCTGGTACGCTTTGTGGCTGAAATACATTAGCAGTGGATTCCAGGAAGGAGCAAAGTTGAAATGTGTATTACACTGACTACTCTTATTCTTTGTAGATGACTTCCCCATCTTTAAATGTAACAGGGCAAACACAGAGTATAGAAGTGTGTTGTGCGTGACATAAGAGTGAGAACTAGAGGGTGCAGACTGGATGGGATTCCTTGGTTTCCCTCTGAGAAGAGCTCTGTTGAGTCCAGTGAAAGTTTTTCATAGGATGTTCAGGGTTGTTGCTACAGATCACCTTCAGTGGGATGTAATGTTATTTCTTTTTTCTAGTGAACAGAAGCAAGAACTGGTTTCTCTTCTAAAATTATTTGAACTTTCACTGATTTGTGGTTCTATGCTAAAGGTTTTCCATTTTGTGCAGAAACATCTTTCCTTGTCTTGTTATGTGTACTGATAATGAGTAATGAGGAAATGGCTTCATAGGTGATAAAGGACATTACGGAAGTCCTGCTGTGAGTTAACTGTAAGCTAAATTGTGTTAAAATCATCAGCTTTGGGCACAGCTCTCCTGCTGTGTTTCATCCTTCCTTCCTCCAGTCTCTGCTTTCTGATAGGCTTTGCAGCCTGGTCTTTGCCAAGAAAGCATAAAGCATTGGAAGGATAATGGGAGTTAATTGTATTTAATGGTGGGTCAGGAAGGGGGGAAGGGAGATAAGGTTTTAATATCAAGAGGCAGCGTCAACTCTGAATATACACATGCTTTTAGGCTCGTTTCATTAAAATGATTTCAAAAACAATTCCTTCAGAAATATCGGTCATCTTGGCAAAGTACCAGGATGCTTTTTTTGAAATGTGAACTCTTGAGGAGCTAACACTGGGCCCATCAAAAAAACCCTTTCTTTCCCCTTTCATGTATCTCTCTCCTCCCTTTGCCCCCTAAACAACTGACCGATAAGCAAAAAACCTCCAAACTAGCTGTTCCTGCCTTGGTGGTTGGAATAGCTTTTGCTGCTGTACTATACGTTAAACTCTGCCCGCACTGACCTCCGAGGAGGACATCTCTTGCAAATCTCTGTCTCTTCTGGTGGTCTGGAGTGGTGGCAGATCTGCGAGCACTGCGAGCATCGGCTCCCTTGGCCTTTTGGCAAGGTTGGTGTGCTGTGGTCTGGCCCCTGTGCTGTGTCAAGACCATGGTGTGGGGTGTCTACACAGACTCGTAAGCACTCCCAAACCACAGATACATATATCTAGTGGTGTGGCAGGGTTTGCAGGGAAAGGCTTATGGAGAATTTAGGACCTGTCTCCCCAGCACCTTCTTGCTTCAGAGCTTGCTGAGCCATCTCAGAGTAAACTGGTTCTCTTATGCAGTGTAAGGTAGAAATGCCAACTTGGGGTCCCAAAGGTGAGACCACAGCTCAGAGGCAGCACAGGGTTGATGTGGCCGTTAGTCCTGAAGCCAAGTCACTTACTGCCCACTGGAAAATCAAGTCATATTTGATACTAACCTCTAATCTGCCCCATGCAGAGCTGCAAATGCACTGCTTCTCCACCTCTTTGTTGGTGGGTATCCATGGGTTTTGGTGTACCACAGTCAGATGCCTGCCGTCCTGCTGCTGCCCATCCCACCTTTGCTGAGACAAGCTGCTTGGCACACGATTCATATCTGCAGCACATTGCACCTTACAAACTAGGGGTCCCTGTCTCTAAAACCCCTCGGCCATGTTCTCCCTGGACCATGCACCAGCCTAGCTTGGGGAGCTGCCTGCTGCAGACCCAAGAGTTGATGCAGGCTTTCCAGGCCAGGGAGGTTGGGTCCCTCCTCGGCTTGCCAGGAAAGCCGGTGGGAACCAGAGCATTAGGGTCTGAGTTTCCTCACCAGCTATTTGAATCTGTTCTGTTTTCATGAAATATTTTTGTTCAGCTGATGAGGTTTTTTTTGTTTTGGTTTTTTTTTTTGGATGAATGAGATTCTTCTCAGAAAATACCAGTCAGAGTTGGGAAAGGAGTTAAATAGAAATATATTATTACAATAATACCAGAGAAAATTTCCAAGCATGATCTGAATGCAAGTCTTGATTTCTTTTGCTACGGGTCAGAGGAGTGTAAACTGCCCCTTTCGTCTGTGTCATGCTGGATTCTGAGGCAGAAATGCTTGGTATTTAATATTTGATATTTTATTTTAACTATTTATCTGCTGAGAAGTAATGAAGATCCAAATAGTGTCCATTTTTGTAATAATATGGTGGCTGGTCCAGCCTTAGAAGTTAGAAGGCTCTCAGCAGCTAAAGGCTGCAAGCTTCTGTCTCTAATAACTTATGGCAGAAGGTGAGATTCAGGATTGCATAGGTTAAGTAGAATTTGATGTAATAAATAATGCAAGATGCATTCTAGAGAATTTGTTTCAATTGTCATGGCTTTCAAAGGAAACAATTAAATTAGTTTTTAAGTCTATGATGTACAAGGCTGGAGTCAGTATCCTGAGATTTTACTGAATATTTTATGTTAAATACTATACATAAATGATCTACTAGATAAACGTTCGACAACAAGTTTTGCGTAATACAGGGCAACTTCCTTAAAAGTGTCAAAATGTGGAACGTATTCCTACTTGCATGTTGTTGACTTCTACTCCATATAATCGGTTGGCTACGGTAAAACTTTGTACCCAAAATTTGTTTGCTCTTCTGGAGCTGACAGTGTCTTCCTCAGTTCAAGACGTTTTAATGTTTTTTATACTTTCTGTTTTAAAAGTATCAACGATAGTTGATAGCCAGTTTATTCCTCTTCCCCAAATGAGTGCCATTAAGGTCATCATTTTACCTTATTTTTGAGTAGTTGCTAATTTTTTCTTTAAAGGCTTCATCGGGGAGGGGCAGGGGAAGGGAGGGGGAAGTGTTTCCAGTTGTTTCTTGCATTAAATATATAGACTCATTTGTTGCCAGAATTAATTACACTTGTAAGGAAAGTACATAGCTAAAAGGAAGCAGTGGAAACATAGGAAGCTATTTCCTTTTTGTAATCTGACCAGTTGAAACCACCGATAATGTCTGGAAGCTGATGCACCGTAGTTTTGTTCCTATAGACATTATATTTCTTGGTGCACGTAATTAATATTTTTTTTAAAGAATGAAAACTGCAAAAGTACAATAGATTATTTTCATAATTTTTTTTTTTTTGCTTTGGTTTTCTTTCAGTTAAAAATTAATGTTAAAGAGATTAATTTATGTATATTATAAACAAGACTCCTTCTCTGAGCACTTTGGAGCAACATGTTCTACTAGCCCATGCATGGTTCAGCTACAACTTGACAGAATAAGGCAGAATCAAAGTAGTGTCAGTTTTGAGGCCATTTTTACACTTGGTGATCAGCGGAAGGATTTCAGAGCGTGGGCATTCTTGGATTTGTTGTGCTATCAACAGCAAAGATAGAATAATATTTTCTTTATCATGTGCCTTGTTCACAGATAGTCATTATTCAGGTTGTACCTAGAACATCTTGTAAAATATCTAAAACAGAACAAAAACCACAACAGAAGTTTAGCTGGCAAGTTGTGGAGGCTGTGCAACTCTTCCCCAGATACAGAGATGCCAGTTTTTATTTGAAATGAACAAACTTTCAAGTTCTAGTCCCAGATTTCTATTTGGATGGATTTAGTGACCTGCACTTGGTAAACTTTCATGTGAAGATATATTTAAAATATTTTTCAATCTTTTTGTAATTTAAATGAAATTTCAGATGGCAGGCTTGCTTTACAGTTAATTTTCAGGGAATGTGTGTGTTTTCATGTGTATTGTGGTTGTATTAAAATAAAAAGAAATGAGATTTTCCTATCAGGAAGAAAATGAGCGAAAAGAAAACAATCACCTTTTCCCATTTTGAGTTGATTCTGACGCAAAGCCAATTAATGCAAAGTTTTTGTGTCTTAAGAGGTTGGATTGACAATTCAGGGCTGTGACCAGCAATTAAGTGGCAGATAACCCTGCATAACAGGTCGACTTAAAAATAGTGAAAATGGTTTCTTCAACCTGCTGGGCATGCGTATCTTTCTTTCAGCTTTAAGCTTCCTGTGGAGAAGCCCAGAAGAAGCAATACTCTTCCTGCAGCAGTGGAGGTTGAGTAAGTGGGACTGCAGCAGTGCCTGCCAGGAGGTCCAGAGTACCCTGTGTGGGGTGGGGGGAGAGCCCCAGGATGGGATGGTCTCAGGGATGGATTTTGCATACAGGTGTTTGCAAGCAGGGCCCCTGGGTACCTGCCTCAGCTCCTTTAGCAGCTGTGGCCCGTGTGCTTTGGGCTAGGTTAGGGTACAAGCATGCGCGTAGGAATTTGCTTCTGAAAGTTATGAAGTGTTGTTGGAATATATATATTTTTTTTTCTCCCTTTGAAAGTGAGGGTGGGGGGCAGGAGGGGGTAATGTTTTGGGATGCTGTAATAAAAACCTGAGGCTAATCAGGTGTAGTGAAGTTAGGATATCTGCCCAAAGGTATTTGCAATCTACAGTGGCAGCTGTGAGGGGCAAATTACAGCTTTCATCTCACGTGGATGCAGGAGAGGAGTTCAGTGGGAGATAAGTGCTGCAGCCCTGACTTGCTTGCTGAGGCAGAGGTGAGTCCCCCACTCATTATCTTTCTCTAAACTATAACCTTATCTCTAACCTGAACTTTGCACTGAGCCCTAGACCAGGTTCCCCCAGCCATGTCCCAGATGAGGAGTTTCTTGCAGCCCTGTTTTCTCAGTGCCTTGCCCGGGGCAGTCTCTATCCAGGCCCACTGCTTGTGGGCCCTTGGCCACTCTCATTCATCCTGAACCCTAATTTTATGTTGAGCTCTGAGCTAAGGGCATAAATAACAGGCATCTTCTCTTTGCTCCAATGGGAGAGGGCACAACACGGTAATCTTGATGCTATTTTTTCTGAGTGATAGGGGATGAAGGGATTCTTGCTGCCGTTGTTGCTCCTCCTCTCCCACTCCGGTGCGGGGATGATAGGGGTCACAGCATGTAAATAGGGCAGTGGGGGTGATTGTCACAGTGTATATGGGGTTTGAGTTGATGTGACCCAGATTTGCGTGGTTTGTCGCCTCCTCTATTATGTTTCTCAATGGTGAGGTGAGAGGTGAGATTCAGACCATCTTCTCTTCTGATGTGCCCATGGCTCACATTACATATTGTCTTTATTAAGATAGCAAGCCCTGAAACCTCTCTCCCTGCCACTTCCAAAAACAGGCTGTGGCTGCATTGGATAAGATTGAAATAGGTATAAGCAAATATGAATTACTTTTCTAGGGTCCTGAAGCTCAGTTTGCCACTTCTTTGATAATATCCTTGGAAGCAATACAGCCAAACTCTAGATCATATCAGCATTGTGTTGACAAAGTGATATGATTTTAATTGTTAAAATAACCGTCAATGATCAAAAGATCATTAGTAGTAGTGATGGTTGAGAAAGTAATCTTTCAGGAAACTTTCTGGTTGTGGGGACAGGCAAAACACATTTTGGAGGAGGGAAGAACATTAAGACTGATTTCTAGAAGCATATTTGCATTTCCAGGAAAACCTCACAACCAGTTAGTTGGTCTTTAACTTAACTTATTTCACAGTGGTTTTAGAGTATAGATGGTGCTCTGCACCCCTTTTTTGGTGCTCACCCCCTTTTTTGTACGTGTGTGTGCATGCATGCACACGGGTGTTTCTGCAAGAGCGCTGTGGTATAAAGCAATGGGCATTTACTGATTTTCTGCATCTGAAGCTGCTTCTTTTGGGCATTTGAACTGTTTTCACGCATCCTGGCATGTGCAGATCTCTAGCCTGGCCCTGACCGACCCACGTCTGAGCACCTTGCAGCTCTGCATGCCCACAGTGCAAAGGCAGCACCATGTCAAATGTGGTACAGTGGGACAGGGGTCAGGATGGAAGTTTCCCCAGTGCAGGCACTCTCATCTCACTTATATGTGAAGCCATCCTCCCTGACGCTAACCACGTGCTGCCCATCAACTGCTTACTGCCTTCAGCTGTGGGCCCAGGGAGGGCAGGATCCTTACTTTCTTTGGTTTGCTTGCATTAAAAGCAGGGAAAAAGGGGAATTTCATTATCCTGCCTGGCCAGTGGTGTGATCAGTGGCTAGATCAGTTTTGGCAGGGCTGGATCCCACCCTTTCACAGATGGGCACCTGGGTGTGTACACATGGTCTTGGATGAATGTTTTGTAGGAAGATCCTATGGAGGAAGATGTATGTGTTTAAGTGGTCTTTTTTATTCTGTTGTGTTTTATTTGATCGGTTTCTCTCCTCTTCTCTTCCCTTATGTTCTCCCAAATGCTAGGAAGGGCCTGCATTTGTCTTTGCTATGTATGTTTGACAAATGCTTTTCAGATGACTTTGGCAGGCTTTTGAAAAGAAGGATTGCGCTTCTGTGACTGTTCTAATATTTTTTCCTTATAGATAAAAGCATTAAAAGATACTTACTGTTGGTTGCCTGGATAGTAGAGCTTATGCAGAGAAGGGGATTTACTCTTCAGTATCTCAGCCATGTATCTTGGTTTAATTATTCAGTTAGCTCCTTCATGAAATATAAGCACATGGTTGCATAAAAAAAATGAAGTATTCTATCTAGCCATCTTGAATCTTAAGTAAAGATGGTACTGTTTTGGATGTGTTAAAAATAACATAATTTTCTTTTCCTATTTGCAGAGATTATGATAAACCAGATCATTCAGAATTAGATACCTGAAACCAGGCAGACTTTCAAACCCCCATTTCGTAGATAAATGGAAAATACATTGCCATTACCTAATGTATTTTCATGAACTCCTACGTTCCCCCTTGTAAATGTATATAAGGAAATGTAATGTGGTTGATTTGTGTGTGCAGGTTTGCTTGTACAAAAATGAGGCAAATACTATGGCCTGTAGTTTGCTGTTAGAATTTAGCGCCAATTCAAGAAATCCAGGTACCCTCTGGTTTCTGTGGGACCAAGTTTGAGAACGAACCTCGAGGTGCCTCCATTTAACAACTCATCTCTATTTTGGTGCCCATCCATATTTTTATTTTTTTTTAACTCTTGAGCAACAAAGCATTCATTTCAAGTGTTTCTTCCAGAGCCATCTGAGACTTCTGGTTTTCCTTGTTCACACCAGCTGCTGGCAGATTTTAAGGTGTGTGTGTCTTCACGTGTTTGAAGAAGCTATGATAGATATTGGTGACAGCTGGGCTTTGAAATATTCTTTGCAGCCAGCACAAAGTGCATGGGGAGAGAGTCATTGTGAACATTTACAGACCATACTTGCTTCACGTGTTAGTCTTCTAATAACGAGCACTTCTGTTTGAGCTGGGGAAGCTGGAGGACTTCCTCATAGTCCAGAAAAAGCAATCCAGTCATTAAGTCGAGGATTTGAGCAACTTTTTTATAATGCTAGGTTTGATTAAGCAATGAAATTTAGGTTTTATCTTTTCTGTGACTGCCAGAGGTGTCCAAACTCATGTGATTTCCACCCCCCAGAGGCTTCCATGGGTATCTTCCCTTTTTTGCAGTTTTAGTTGCTTAAGTTAGAACACATAAGACTGCAGATTTTGAAGGTAAAACTTTCCAATTATGATGTTCAGTGATCTTTTCTCCATTACTAGTTTAACGTGCAGTATATTCCTCAGCAAGGTAATTGAATGCAGCATTTTATGTTTAGTCACATACAATCAGATAAGTTTGTAATAGGAAGAGATTTGTGATCATAGATGCTCTATCTGCTCCACGTGTAAATTGAACCACCAGAAGTCTGTGAAGGCAAAGCTCTCCAAGCCCTGCACAGTTATTCTGGACACATTTCCAGCACGTGCTGAGAACATTACACTGTACATACATCATGATTATACAAAAACTGATTGCAAGTTCCCAAACTGGCTATTTGCATAAACCACAAACTGCTGGATTGTCAAGCCAGTGACCTCAGCTGTAACCCTTACGGTATTGTGTGTGCATGTATAGCATGGGATCTTTCTGATATACCACAGTGGTCAAAATGCTGTATCTGTGCTTTTGAGAGTGTTTCTTAGTATGTGCTACAGAACCTCTCTGTACGAGCTGGTAATTATTGGCTGCTTTGGCTGTGAAGCCTTAATCCAAAACTGGGTGTTAATCACCACCACCACCACCCCCTCCCCTTTTTTTTTTTGTTTGGTTTGTTTGGTGGGGTTTTGTTTTGTTTGTTTGTTTTACATGAAGGCTTGTAATTTCCTTTAGTGTAACTCTTATGCTTTTAATTTGGATAAGCCACCATCTAGCTGGTTGACTTGAACTTTTTCCAACTTTGATCAACCCCAGTGTTTATTCATACTGTCAAAAAAAAGCAAATGCGTACTTAACATTCTTAGATACAACAAAAGTTTATTGCTGACAAAATGTCTTTTCTTTTATCCTCCTCAGGATTTTCAGTATGTTTTGCAGAGGTGAGCTTCTATTTGACTTTGAGTGTTGGAAGGATCTCTAATGCTCTTCATGGGGCTGAATCTCTGGATGCCACAAATCTGCCAGTGGCAGGCCTCAGTGTCTTTAGTTCACGCTGCATGGTTCAGCGTTACAGATGTGTACCTTAAAACTTTTTGATTTCAGACTGGAATTCCTGCTTATTTTGATTCTCTTTCAAGGTTATGGAAGCAGATGCTACACACATGCACATGCAGATACACATGCAGACATAAATGCACACAGTACAATTGAGAAAACTCATATTTATAATAATGTTATATAAAAAATTAAGTATAAAGGTAGGAATAAAAAAATAAATGGCATGAGAACATATTTTCATGAGAATATATTTGCATGAGTGTGCAAACATGGAGTTTTCTGTACTTAGTCTTAGCTACTGTGTTGGATCTTTTATTGTTGCTTACCTAGTAAGGCTTAAGTCTTGGTCTTACCTTTTGGCTACTAAAACTGCAGTTGCCATCCCGCTGTAGCCTGTGTTTCCAAGATGGGGAGGAGTTACTGTGTGTGCCCTGGGCAATGGCAGAAGGCTCAATGTGAGGGGTGTGCTGGAAGGCTGCCCACAGGGTTCTGCAGTGTTACGGGAACATCACCCACTGCTGCTGCCCAGCACCTTTGTCCTGCATTCGGGGCTTATTTGGTAAAATAAATAAATAAAGGCTACTGAAAGTTACTGACTGTAGAGGCTGCAAGAAAAGAAGAACAAGAAAATAAGCTTCTGAGGGTCAATTTGTCTCCCGTTGACACAATTTGGCTTCCTTTTTGTAGAATGAAAGTTCAATAAATTTTATTTCTTAAGGCTGTGTTTTAAGAGCGCATTCCTGGTTGTCCTTCTGCTCAAGGAACTTTTAGTAAGGAAGCATCCTGACAGAAATTTTGGACGTCTTCCAGTAACTGAAGAACTGTGCTGCCTAACTGGGATTTATTGTAACGGAACAGGAAAACCCCTGAAATATAGGACTCTCTAGTTGTGTAAAAGCATTGTGTTTTCTGTCATCTTAGTCACTTGACCTTGAATTAGAGCAACGTCTTTGACTTGGGTGTCTGCAAGACATAATATATAGTATGAACTAATTGTTTTAAAGCACCTATTATTATAGTTTTATTTTTTATCAGCGCATTACATTAAGTTACTGAGTGCTCCTGTCCTGTTCTTCTTTTCTTTATTTCAGGCTGGAGTCACAGAGCAGCATGAGGATTTACACTCGTGAAGTAGGAGTGTGAATGGAATTGAAGGATTTACATAGAGGATTCTGAACTCCTCTCCTTCCTGCTCTAAGAAAGACAGGTGAGTAAATTATGTGATAATTTGCAATTAACTCAGTCCTTACTTCAGAAGGTCTTTAGTCAAAACAAGAAGATACAATTCAGATGGCTGTGTGTAAGAATGGAAGAAATTTCAGATACTACGGATACACCTCTGAATTACAAAGATCAGCCTTCAGAGTTTTCCGTTCTTATTTCAGTAATAAGAGGGTTTCCATAAAAAGTGGTGTGAGCTTTCTGCAAATTCCACTGTCCCCCCCCCTCCTTCTCCCCCACCTCCCATCTGATGTAGAACTCTGTATTTGGAAGCTTTTCCCCCAATGTCAAAGTAGTCCGAACTGACAAAATGTGGAGCTGTATTAGACCCCTGCATGTATTTACCTGTGAAACAGACAGGTAAGCATCAGCACCAGATGTGTCCATACTGCATCTGGGCTGCTTGCGAAGCTTCTTAGAGTGGAGGTGATGTGTGAGTTAGTTCAGTGGCTGCAAACCCAGCTTGGGTATCTCCCTGCCTCCCTCCCTTGCTCCTTCCCTGTCCTCAGAGGGGTAGAGAGAAACTAGGGGCCAAACCCAGTAGGGGGGAAAGGTGGGAGTTCACTTCAGGTTGTCTTTCTTTGGCTCTGACTGTAGATACATGGGCCCATCATTAGAAAAGGGTACATGATCTTTTTGTGGAAATTAAATCTTGACGCTCTTATTTCTTTCAACTTTGGGAGTACCTAGCATATATCACCTTCAGGTATTGATCAGTGAATAAGATCTATGCTTCTTAGTACAATCTGTTCAAAGATCCAATTCCTGTTGGAAAAGCACAAGGTGTTGGAGCCCCGCCTTTTCTGCATCTATACAGGTCTGTCAGGATTGTGTATGTGGTCCTGTGCAGCTACCAATGCTGAGCACTGCATAACAGGATGAGCTTTTGATTGCAGGTGTTGCTGACCAAGTTGTGACACAACAAGAAATAGTTAAGAACTAGTAAAAATGAGCTCTAACATTGGCAGAGTAGCAGCAGTATCTTTGTATTAATTTAAACCTTCTTGTAACTTAGATTCATTTTGTCTATTTAAGCTGTGTGCAGGGCTGAAAATAGAGGTTGCACCATCCAGGGCAGCTTGGGATGACCTCCTGAGTTGTCCGCTTATGCACATGGGGGCAGGCAATGCCATAAAAAAAAGAGGTGATCTGGACAAGACTTTGTCATTGTCAACTGAGATGTTGTCATACTGCCTACAAACCTGCAGCCAAAGGGAAATGCCTTGGGGGGCGTAGGAAGAAAAGACAATGACATTATTGCATCAAAGGTGCTAGGGAGGAAGTCTGGGGCTTTACCTGAAGCAGAAATCTGCAGCTGGTGCAAGTGTATGCTGTAGAGAAAGGGGTAGGTAGACGGTGAGGTGGAGCACGTTGCAGCGAGGTACGGGAATGTTCTGGCACTTAGAGGGGGAGAAGGGTACGCAGCAGAGCAAAGTGGATGTCAGTGGTGTGTCGAAGCATCTGGAGCTCAGTGGATGAAGGAGGGAAACAAATGGGAGTAGTAACTTGTGTGGCTTGTCCAGCACAAAGAGTGGGATGCAGTAGAGAGTGAAGTGGGTGGGCATACTTCTGTTGAACCGTGTACACCAAACATTTTTTTCCTCCAGAGATGTTTCTTGGTGGGCTGTACTTGACAGCAAGTATGAAAGAGTCTCCCCTGCAGTTGGTGAGAGAGTAAATGTGAAGACAAAGTAGGGGAACCAGAAATAAGACATTTCTGAATAAGAGGAAAGAACAAAGGCGTGAGAAATGTGCAGGCAAGAATGAAAAAACCAAAGGTTTTAAGGGGGAGTTTTGGAAGGTAATGAGAGAGCAGGGATCTGCGTCAGAAAAGACATAGTGGTAAGATTCAATTTCCAGGTTTCTCATTTTTGTTCACCAGTATAATGTGAATGGCAGCTCTTATTGGAGGGAGGAAAATTCAACTTTCCTGAGCAAGGAAATGAAAAAGCTCGCTAGATTTGCATGCACAGAGAATGTTTTAATGTAAGTGTGGGAAAGAAACAGAAACATTTTGATAACATGTATTTTATGTATTTTCTATTTTTCAAAGAGGGGGACTGCCTAGGGTCACACAATTTGAGTAACCATGAGCCTATAAACCCAAACCTGAGTGTTTTGTGGTACTTTCTAAAAACATGCTCTGTTTTTCATATTTTTCATACACTGACTTGCTTAGAAAAACCAATGGTTTTAAAATTTATGTTTAAGTCTGTCATAAGCAAGTCCACTTATATGCTGGCCTGCATATTTACTGCTGAGGGAAAGATTAACATGCTTGTGAATGTTTTATGGATTTAGCCTTTGCATGAGTAGTATTTGTCCCGTAATGGGTAGATGAACTGTCACTTAATGAGGTGTGGTTCCTGCCTGAAACCAGAGCAGGTCTGAAGCTGCCCTAGTAACTCACAAATCGGCATAGTCTTTCAAAACAGCCATCAGCTTGGCAAGGTATAGAGCACTCTGTGCTTGTGGTCGTATTCAGTTTTACCTCCTGCCTGCTTTTCCTTGGCTACAACTGTGCTTCCAAAGTGTTTGTGGTATATAAGTTTTATCAGGAGGAGCCTGGAGGTGGCAAATATATTCCAGAAAAGTACTTGTTGCCCTGATCTGTCCTCATGCAGTTCCTATGCCTTGTCATATGGCGCTGGAAGTCTTTTCTTTCAGTAGTTGCTTAAGTATGTTGATAACGTTTCCTTCCAGGCAGGGCATTACGTTTCCCTGGATGTGCCATCTTCTTCCTCTTTCAACCTGGATCTTAGGTCAATCTCAGGACTTTTTGAACTTGTCCTGGTTTCCCAGGCACCTAGTAGTGCTAAGAGGGAGGTGCTGGTGACCAGACTGTAGCATAGGCAGGCCTGGGATCCCCAGCACCACGGCACAGGGGAGGGTAGAGCTTGTCCAGCTGTAGCGATTCTCACCTTTTGGGGAGCATCGCACTTACCCTGTATGTGCTACCTGGTTGCTGTCCACCCCCATCCCCCCACCCCCCGTATGGCAGGGCTGGTCCCTGTGAGGCCAACACCAAAGCAACGTGGCTGTGTATTTGCAGTCTTCCTCTGCTGGAAGCGGGTGTTGGAAACCTCCCTTCATGCCTAGGAGCGTTTCCATTCCCAGACGTGCTAGTTAAGGAGCTTGTCCTCCATATGGATTGCCTGGCCTTGTTGCTCTACTCCTGTTTCTAAACCTGTACCTTCATTAATTTATTTTTTTTCCCCAAAAACCTCTCAAAATATAGGTAGAGCAGGCATTCTATTGTATCTGTAAAGATGCTGACCTAGCATCAAATGGAAGAGTATGATGAAGTGATAAGTGTTTCAAGCCCCTGGCCTTTTATCTTGGGTCTTTTTTTTTTTCTGGGTGTTTTTTTTTTTTTATGCTTCTCAAACTTAAGTGATTGAAAAGCTTTCCAGATCTGATAACTGCAAAGATTTCAAGTGAAACTTTTGGCTTCTATCCCAGAATGAGATCATACAAAGTGATATTAGCTGAATTTGTACCAGAGTTTGAAAAGAAAATGAAAACACGTTACTGTTAGTCTCTCTCAGCTATTTTTTAGCTCTGCTTGGCAAATGCTTTCTCATTGGTTAGCTTCTGTGTGCCATTTTAAAGGTTTCCAAAGATCTATGTGTGTATATATATATTTTCTCCACTAATAATGTATTTAAATTTATACTCTTTTGATCTTTATCCTTGATAGAAGTACTCATTGGTTTATTTTTTTTAAGAGAGGTTTTTAAAACTATCGTTGCTGGGGAAACTCACTATAACAGAAAGGATGTACTGAAGCCCTGTTTCTATTCCAAAATTACCTTAAAACAAAATAGAGCCAGGGTATCTTTTCTTTAACCTGTCTTTGTGTCTGGTTGCTGTGATAGATATCGGTGAAAGCAATGGTTTTGTACATACATGTGTATCTATTAAGGGTAAAAGTGTGTCAACTGCACGTGTTTTGTGGGTTCCCTGTACAGAAGTAAAATAAGATAAATAATGCCTTAAGTTAGGCCTTTAGATAACTGAATAAGGCTGAACTTCAAGGTTGTAAAACCAAGCAATTGGAGGCTAAAAAGTTCTACAATTAAAGCTACTTGTTCATCCTTTTGGTAAATATTCATTTTGATTGCCTTTAGAGGATTGCGTACTGTTTTGTTTTTTGGTTGTGTGTTTTTTTTTTTTCCTAAAAGGCCTGCATATCATTCAGCACACAGCATGGCTAATGCTTAATGAGTGGGTAGGTTGTTGATATTTTGTTTCTCACCATTTCTTGTATGGCCTTATTTACTGCATGGTTGGCAGATGGTGCACTGAATACAGAACTATTCATTTCCTCATGGAGTTTTTCATGGCGTTAACACCAAAAAGAGTTACTTTACTGCATATTTTTCAGAGAGTCTTAATCAGGAGTGCAAAATAAGATATACGTGTCTATTTAACCAAACTCTGAGCCTTGACTGTTAATTTTCTGGGGGACATAGCTACAGCACTGTCACCTCGATGGAAGTCTTTAGTGGTGAAACTAGCAGGTTGTACTGACTGTCCCCCACTCTTCTTTCTGTAGCAGCAGACAACAGTGCCTCAAAGCTCACGCTGAGGCACAAGGTATGTCCAAAACTGAAGAAATTACAACTGGAGATGTTGTAAACAGCTATAGCTTCCCTCCACTCCTCCAGTGTTTGCACCTTCCTGTCATTGATTGTACACAGGAACATACGCTTGCCATGCTGGAAACCTTCTGTAATCGAAGGGAACCCTGCAGCAGATATTTTGTCCAGCAAGCTTAGAGTACTCACTCAGCAACCCGCTCTCCAGCATTCAGTGCATATTTAAAACCTGATGGAAATGAGCAAAGCTTCAAAATGTACAATAAGCTACAGGAAGAGAACACCCTTCATCTGGTTTCTGTCTTTGAGACTGTAAGCTCTTCAGGCTGGAGACTGTGCCTTCCCATATGTCGATAAAACATTTCAAGCACTACATTAGTATAAACACCAGTGGATGAGGTCATCATATATCAAACAATATAATTAAATCAGTGCTTTATTCACTGTCTGTGTCTCATTATGGCTGCCTCCTAGGTCACACTGCAGCCTTGAAGATCATGTAAGAACTCGAATGTTATAACAACCCTCACAGAAACATTTGCTTTGAAGTTGGTGCTATTCATTTAGAAACCAATCTTCAGAAAAATGTGCTTTTGTAAAATGTGGTCCTATTTTGAAAAAGCCATGTAAAAAGGAAACACTTATTATTGATTTTTGTCATAAATTGCCATGTGTGAATGTCAGCCCGCAGCCGCTGATCACATGACTGTGATGGGATTTCTTGATTGATTAGAGGTCTGAAAGCAATCAAGTGGATGATGTATTAGAAAGGACCCTGTTTCTCAGAGGGGAACGTGAGCTTGAAGTGGTGCCTGCCAAGTAACCGGACTTTGGGCATCAGCATGAAACTCTGGCACTTTTAGAATTTAAGTGATGCTTGCTTTTACCTGCTTTGCACTCACTTTAAAACAATATAGGAAAATATCTTAAGAAAGATCCTCTTTCCCCCTTTCACAGTTTTGGTACCCACACTTTAAACCTTATGTTATATCAGCACCTATATTTCTTTTATAGCAATAGATCCTCATGTGTGTTTTACAAGGAAGTAGGCTACCAATTTTGTCTGAGCAATAAGGTACTTTGAAGTCTGAAGTCATAGTCGTAGATATGCAGGTAAGCCTCGTGCCTCACCAAGTATGATGCCTTGGGCATGTGTTATTGCTTACCTATGCCATAATTACTGTACACATGTAGCTACAGGAACATGCCCATATGGTTTTCCTACTGTAAACTTTCAGGTGACTTGCTAATCTAGGCCAGTGCTCAGAATTAAGGGCTGGTCTGAGATCTTAATAATTACAAAGCTGGCATACAAACTTCATCATTAAGGCTCTCCCAGATCCACTTGAAATCAGGTTACATTCGTATTCTGTCTTGTTTTTTGAATAGCAGCCTGACAGCATGCAAAATTGTGATGTTGTTGCTTGACCTGCTCTCTCTGTCTTGCTGGCAAGTGAAAAAGAAGGAAAGATATTTAGGGTTTATATTTTCTCGGCTTTGCCATAAATGAAGGAGAATTTTTTTTTTTTTTTTTTTTTTTTTTTCCGGGGGTTTCCTGAAATAATTAATATTAACTGCTGAATTTACTGGAGTAATACAAGTTCTTCCTCCCGAATATTTATGTATTTGTCTCTTGTGCTTCTCCTCAGTACCAGTAACGATGGCACAGAATGGTGAGTTGATGCCATGTGTTGTGGGCTGCTATTTGCTAAATTTGAGCCTGAAAGCAGGAAAGTGAAGAGAGAGCAAAGGCAGCTCCAGAAATCAAAGATAAAAGCAAAGTTGTGCAGTTTACCCAAACAGCCGCATTGAGGGTTGGGGGCATCTGTCAGGTGGGGCTGTCTCTGGAACTACTCTGCTCTGCAAAGCACTTCCACAAACCTGCTGCTGCAAAGATGGGAGGTGGGGGATGATGGTGAGGGAGGACTTGCTGGATCCTGCTGGAGGTTGGAGTCAGTAGTTCCCGCTAGGTAGCTCCCCTGCTGGGAAAAGCAGCACTCCTGGCTGGGGTAGGAAAGCTGTGGGAGGGCAGGGAAGGCTACTTGCCCCCAGGCTAGAGCTGGAAATCACCTGGCTCCTGCTCAGCCAGTGAAAAAGCAGCAAGGAGAAAAGTCTGTTATCCTGCCTGAAGATGGGTGCCTTCATGTGGTTCTGGGGTGCTAGAGAGGAGTCAGTTCTCCCGTGCTTAGTCTGCTCTTGAGAACCCCGCTGTTCCTAGCCTTTTCTTTTTTTCCTTTTCAATAACATCATCTGAGCAGGGGTTAAAAAAAGATCGTTGGCAGACAACAGAAATATAGGATACTCAATACTAAAATTTCCAGGGTCTTCAAAAAATTACTTTCATTTTATTATGTTGTCTTAGTGGCTTGATTGTTGGCTGGTTAGGCACTTGGTAAACCTCCTAATAAAAAGAATAGACACTTTTGTTAGTTTTACACCCTTTTTTTATGTCCCTGTTCACGTTCCGTTATTTTGCTGTGATTCTTTTTTAAAATAGCCAGAGTAAAACACAAGTGGTAAACCCTAATTTAGAGGTGTTAGCAAGATCTGGCTCACTCTGATAAGGGTCAGCCAGGCTTCACTGGTTCTTTACTATAATCCACTACCCACTGTGGTTTATCCTCTCCGAATATTACTCTTCTGTTATACTTGCTATCATCTCTGTGCAGATGATAGCTTAATACTTGCAAGTGACCTAAATATAACGAACAGCCAGCCAGAAAAACTCTGAACACATACCCCTATGAGAAGACAAGGGCAATACTGGCAAACTTGTTTGTCTTAGGACAAGTGTGAACAAGTGCTGGATGTAAAGAAAAAATATCCTTTTTTTTTTTCTTTTTTTTTTTCTTTCTTTCTTTTTTCTCCCTCCCCCACTTGCTACAGGGGTACAATTCTCATTTCTGTTCGCAGCCATCTAGGCGAGCTTAGGTGGGTTGTGTGGCAGGGCCTATTTGGTTGTGCACAGCGTACCGTGCCTACAATACAAAGCAATATACAGCCTTCAGCCGTGAGCCAGCTAGGAGCACAGGCTGAGCAAGCTCAGGTCTGTCTGTACCTGCCTGCACACAGAGATGCTTAGAAGAAAGCAGAGAACACCCCATTTCTCCTTATTACTGCATTACACCAGAGGCAAATGCTCTAATTAAAACTCGGATTTAGCGGCGGTTTGTAATAACTGCTGTAAATTTCAGTCATGTTGAGACTTCCTGGTGGTGGGAGGAGAGGCACAGGGAAGCCGGTTAGCACAAACAAGGTCTCAGGCGTAGCTGGCTACAGCAGCCCGGCCCCTGTCTTCCATCCGTTTTGTTAAGGCATCACCTATGGTATCGGCAAATTACTGAATAGCTTAAAAGAAAATGAGACTATCTGTATAGTGGAGGAGCTAAGATCTGTCTTGTAAGAGGTTCTCATGACATCCTGCTTTCTGCTGGGCTGGGAGGGGGAAAGGTGCTTGACAAGGCTCAAAACAGCCTTGCTGTTGCCTTTGCCCCGGTGCGTTGTGTCCATCGGCCCGACACAGTGGGGAAAAAAATGGGAACTTGGGTAACAAGGGTGGTAAGATTAAGAAATATGCATTTCAATAAAGGCATTAGAGAATGGGTTTTGCATATCTTACAACTAGAGAAACAGGAACTTCAAAAATGAATCGTTTTCTGAACGGGTCCCAGTTTTTACCTTCTCAGTCACTGTGTTTGTTTACTTTGGCTATCCTCATCGCTACTCAAGTGCTGTGCCAGGTTACTGTCTTCTGCTTGCTTTTATGAGCTGGATGGCTGAAAATATCTTCCTTCCAAATATTTATTTGCTGTCTTACACTGTGCTGTTTCCACCACCACATCTAGACCAAGGAAGAATGCCCAGTTCATTCCCTTTCTGGGACAGGAGGACTTGATCTTATGGGACCTATCAAAAGAGGTGCAGTCTGGCATGTAACTGCCTTTTCCCTTCTACAAGGGTGCTTTTCTCTTGGGGAGGCTGGGCAGAAAACTGCGGGTCTGGACGTGCTCTCTCCATTGAGCATAGTTTAGCAGTCTGTGTTTAGGATGGAGGGGCAGAATGGCACCGAGTTGATGGGGTCGTGTTCACGTGGAGCCCCTGCTTCCTGTCGCACTGTATTTGACCTGACATAAGCAGCTGACATAACATCACCATGGGTGTTGCCAGCGTTTTCTTCTTTTAATATTAAATTTGGGGGGGGGGGAAGAGTAATAAATCTTTTCTTTTTAAAAGGAAAGAGAAAACCCCAAAGGATCTTGGCTGGCTCTGCATGCCCTATAGGTATGTCTGGTTGTTTTTGATGAGTGAGGTGCTGTCCTCCTGTTTACTTCTCTCAAAGGAAGTGTCTGTTGACATAGTCTGCATTTCAATCATCTTTATTACATCGTGCTCTGGGAAGCCTTTAGGGCAAGTCGAGCCAGCCCTAAAAGCAGCTTCTTGGTCACAAAGAGAGATGAGCCTGACCAGAGGCCCACAGTTTGTATTTCTTTATTTGCAGAGATCTGTGCCCTGATAACCTCAGACCCTGCAGCAGCTGAGGTCCGCTTAATTTGGAGCGGTGCAAGAGGGGTGGTGGGCAGGTCTCCCATTGGCTGCCATACCTGCCCTTGCACCGCCGCCAGCATGGACTTGTCTGTCGGGGATCTGGCCTCGCTGTCCCACCTAGCAGAGTCTGGGGCTTTCCTGCAGCAGGAGTGCTGGGTGGGTGCTACTGGGCTCGGAGGCAGCTTACAGGCATCCTTCCCCCTTCCTCCCTCAGTCCAACTCGTTTTCTGTGTGTGCTCTCATTGTGGGGTGCTGCCCTTGTTGCCCCTAGTGTGGCTCAAATGTTCGCAAGACTTCATGTGCCATTACCTGTGCAAAGTTCATTTGTTGAACGGCTTCCAAAGCACTGCACAGTGCAGGTTTGTGTCGGGACCATTGGTGCCTGTGTTCATTAGAGAACTGCTGTCATTAATGATTGGCTGTGTCATCAAAGCTGTTTGTTAATATTTGCACGAGGCGAGAGTTTTTACTTCAGATTGAAGTTTGCATGTCAGGGCTGAACTGTTGTGGGTGAGCGAACTGTGGATAATTTGCATGATGTTATGGTTGTGTCTTGTATTATTCCATGCTCTTGTAAGTCTTTTGAATATGTGAAGTGAGCTTTGGTTTGTATAGAGGTGATACTTTCCTCTAGTGATGAGTTCTGGATAGATGCTCATGAAAATGTTGCTATGTGAAAAGCATCCATCTTCTTGGTAGAGGTGGGGCCCTGACTGGCCACGATGTGCCCTCGAGGCCTCTTTTTCCATATCTGTGCAGCTGCCTGGCACCTCTGAGCGGCTAAACCCATCCATCTTTCAAAAGAGGAATGGCTTTGTACTGTGCTAATGGAGAGTGAGTTATAAACCTTCCCCTCTCAAGATGTCTGTGGTCCCAACGTGATGCTTTATTTTAGCTTCATTAGTTCATACCTTAAGACAGTTGCAATCTTTATAAAAAATTGTTACCCAAGAAAGCTACAAGTGGTTAAGAAACAGGGTATGAGTGACCTGGTTGTCAAGTGTGAGGCACTTCTTGTGGGGCATGGGGAGCTGCCTAACAGCGAAATATTCAAATATAGATTAAAATAATTTTCAGAGTCATGCACTAATGATGAAAGCAGCTTGTGCCTTCATTGTAGCCAAAGATTTCAAGGGCCAAATTCACTGCAAATATAAACAGTGGTGCAAATTATATGTTAGAGCCCAGTTGTTCCCCTGCAGGCTATAAATAACTCCTATTTTAAGTCACTGGGGGTTATTAGTCTCCTGTGGGAGAGACTGTAGTCTGTGGTGTAGCTGACCAGAAAATGGTTGTTAGTGATAAAGCGGTGTAATTTGCATTGATTTATTATTCATTGGCTGTACAGATCAAGTGCGGCTTACCCAGCGAGAGGGATTGACACAAAATTATTTTGTCGCTTAAACAAATGTCCCTGCTGAGTATAACTGAGAGATGCTGTTGTAACAGAGTGGAGTTGATCACACACCTTCTAGCTTGTAACTCTCTAAAATCTAAATCAGACTTCAGTAAGAGCTGACTCCAAACTTAGTTTTGCTTTATCTGTGTAAACTGGGGTTGATAAGTATTAGAAGCAGATGTATATGTAAAAATAGAAAAGACAATTCCGTGGATTTTTCTAAATTCCCTGCATCTGAGAACATGCACATCCTGCTTTAGAACCTCTAATGCTTTAGTCTAGCATCCTGCATCCAAAACAATAGGCCTTTATTGGCTACAGAAAGGATGAATTTGTGTTTAGTGTGGCACAATTAAGTTAAACAGTCCAAGATCGTTCTTGTAAGGTTTTCTTCTGAAAGTGTTGACTTCAGAGCTTCCAGGTATTATAAGGTACATTATGATTGACATGAGTGTGATATTATCAGTGTCTGCTTTGGTGTTCCTCGGAAAACTGTAGCTCATAGAAGAAAACAACAGATAAAGTCAGCTTGTTGGGTTTCTCTTTTCTTGTTCCTCACCATTCTATTTCTGGTGGTTGTGGAAGAAAACCTGGAAATATGAATCGAATGTTTCTTCAAACTAAAAAACGAGAAAGCAAAATAAAAAGGAAGACTATATCTTTTAAGTGTTATTTTTAGGTTAGTCTCGCGGGGAGGGAGAGTGTTTTATATTCAGATTCGTTAATTTTAATTGTGTGTGGCCACTGCTGCAAGTATTGAACCATCCCATCCTTCCCGGGTTGTTAGCGGCACTGATTCCATGCCTGGCACATCTGCAATTGGTGCCTTACAGATGATGGCACTGGTCACTGTGTGCACAGGTAGCAAACTTGGCCATTTGATGGTGCAGCCACACTGGCTGCTATTCAGCTGGCTTTCTTCTGCCATGGTCCTTGAGAAGTTGTCACGCCAGCTGGCTCTGCGTGAGCCTCCTCGTGGAGGCTCAGCTGTGGGTTGCAGACGGGTGTGTGCTGGGTGGGCTCACAGCCCTGGGGTTCGAGGGGGTCCGCTGGCAGCCATCTGCTGGGACCCCTCGCAGCCCCGTGTGACCCTGCTGGTGTGCAGCATGTTTCACAGACTATTCTGTAATTCTACTGTGATTTTGGCTGCAAAGAAAATTGGTGGTAACATGGGAGGGAAAGTGATGGTGGAGGAAATCCTTAGATGCCCTATGATAGTTCATTTTGCTTTGTACACTGACTTAGCATCAGCCTCCCTCGATGAGTTCCCAGCTACCGTCTGCCTTTGAATAAATATTCTGTGTCTGCCGTGGACCGTTGTTATTCACAGCCTGAAATGACCTTGTGGAAAGGAGTGCTGTAACAATAAATTGCTCTTTTTGGGCCAATTTTCCTGGCAAAATCTGAATAAAATAATAATCTTGGAACTTAACTCTAAAAGGAGCACGTCCTGTCCATTTAAAGCTGAACCATTTTGCAGCATATTCCTTCACATTTTTGTTAAAGGTTAACAAAATTGTTTGGACAGCTCTAGTGGCTGCACATCAATCTGCTATAACCGGCTGATTAATGTGACTGATTTCTGCAGTGAATTTCTCTAATCACTTCTTATTTACAAACTGGGGTGGTTTTGTTTAAAGCAGCTATGCTGAGTGTTCATCCATCTTAAAAGTTCATTCCTTGACTGAAGTAAGCTTAGGAAACACAAGTCTAATGAACCTCTGTGGCAAATGGTGCCCATAAAAGAAGAGGTCATATGCAAAGTCTCTGGTAGTGTTAATCCCTCTTGTCATCTCCTACAGATGAAGTAGAAAAAATAAATTTTTCTTGAAGAAAAGAGAAAGGAAATTATAGTGAGTGTAGGCAAATAAGAGGGAAACCAGTGCTCCGAAGCCTGCAAGGAAGTGTGCAGGAAGCCAGGAAACTGTGGATTTCCATTATCCGGGCTATTGGCTGACAGCTGGTGATCTGAAATAATCTACAGCCTTTTTTAAGGGGGGGAACTTCCTAAGACCTCGTAGACTTACTCTACTGGGAAACACAGAGGTTCCCTCTTTAGAAATAAGGCAAAATTGTCTAGTCTTTCTTCAAGTGCAGTTAGGCACTGAGCTGATGTCTCTGCTGTCATACATTGTCCTTTGTTACAGAGTGCAATGCTGAATCCTTCTGTGTGTTTATCCTGTTGGTAAATATCATTCTAACTGGTATTACACAAACTGTTTCCAATGGTAAATATAAAAAATATTTAGCAGCTGTGTCCCTATAGGGAACTCAGTTGGACAGATGTCTACAGATATTGGGATGCAGGACTATAAGCAAATTCTATGCACTTTATAGGCAAGTGACTATAACTGTTGAATTGTAGCATGGCAGAAGCGAGTCTCCGAGGAGGTCTCAAATGGTCAGATCTGTTATGTAGGATGTCAGCAAAAGTTGTGGCATCCTAGGCAAGGTTGATTGGGGAAAAAAATCATGTAAGTGGATATATGAATATTTCATTCAATATTTAAGGACCACTGAGAACCTGTTAGTCATTTTCAGCAGTCTCCAAGCTTTTTATTTTTAAAGCGGGCATATTTTCCTTACACTTTTATGACTTTTTTTTTTTGTTTCTTTCCAACACTCTGTATGTCTGAGAGGATATTCTACACATGGCTTTCAGAGTAAGAGTAATTCTGTAGGTTTCCCTTTACTCTCTGTACCTTCTGTTCTGATGGCTCAGATATGTTTGTATTTGAGTCCTATCTGAGGAAAATATGTGATATTTCCTAGTGGTGGTTACACTATTTTTTCTACACTTATGTTATAGATTGGAATTCTGCCCAATATCACCTTCAGTTTGACTTTTCTTTTAGTTTGTCACAAAAAATTATCTGACATTTTTGGATACTTGTGGACTTCTGAAGAAAAGGCATTTCTCATGCGTATGTACTGCTAAAGGTCTTGTCCAGTCTCTCATCACCTTATGATTCTCTCTCTCTGCCATGTTACTTTTCCTGGTTTTGGCATGTACTGTCTTGTCCTGTTAATATCCCTTTAGACTGCTCCTACAAAAGTTCTTCCAGTCATACCACCTTTAACTTTATCCTTTTCTCTTGAGATTTCCCTTTACTTTCCACTACCTTAAACAAAAATCAGCTTTATTTTAAAAGGATCTAACAATATACCTCTGTTCTATCTGTAATCCGTACAGTTTTTGGTGACTGACCCTTGCTCTCCATGAGCCCATGGCACCTACCTCTCTCACTTATTTGCTGCATTTTAAAGTGACACTTCAGTGCTTTTGCTCTTTCTTAGGAGAAACCTATCCGCATGTGCAGATCTCTTCCCAGTTCTACTTTTGCCATGACTTCTGCAGAAAATTTGGACTCTGGTGGTCGGAATTCATCCAGTCTCTTGAGAAGGCCCATAGGTGAGGAGGGTAGATGGGAGGAAAGCTTGGGCTCTGTTTCTACTGGGATCCATTCAAGAAAAGATGGTATTTCTTAAGGGATGTTCTACACCACTGTGTGGAGTAGTAGTCTTTGATAGTGAGTCTATTACAGCAGTTGAATATGTCAAGAAATGATGGGAAAAGTTTTGAAGATGCTCATACAATATTCATGCTTGGCTTTAGTGTGCAGGAAGTGGAAAAGGAAGAAGACACTATAATGGATAATGGAAGGACAGAAAAAAAAAAAAGGAAGGGATAGAAATGATAGGGACATTAATTGGATCAACAGGACAGTTAATAGAAGGTTTGTGCCTAACCTGACAAGGCAATTGGTTGTGGTCAGTTAGAAACAAGGAAAAGAATTTTGCTTAAATATACCAGGTTTGTACTTAAATACCAGGTTAATAGGAAAAAGGAATCTAAAATACTTGCAAAGACAAGTGTTGTAGAGGACAATAGAGGACAATAGATACATAGCAGAATAATAATCTTGCTGGAAAAAGAGTACAACAGGAAAGGACATACTGAATAAAAGAGTATCTGTTCTGGTTTTAGCAGCTAACAATGAGATTGTAGAAGACCTAGACATGGAAAGTAACTTTAGATCAAGTGTTCAGGAATTGATTTAATTAAAATGAAGGGAGGATTAAAAGTATGTCCTTATTTAAAAATTGCCTTTGAAAGTTAGCAAACTTGAGTTTGTCAAACTGCTAGCGAGGCAAGTCAGCTGCACTGGAGAGCTCAGAGAGCTGAATAGTGCAGAAACTGGGAGTTCTTATAAGTACTCCAACAGTCTGGATTCTGTGTCGCAAGGAAAGAGAAAACGACATCAGGAAAGGGTGAAAGTTAGAGTTGCCAAATTCAGGTTGAATGGAAGCAAGCAAGTAATGTTTAGACACATAGAAATAGGACATTGAGCTACATAAACAACTTCCAAACAGTAGAAGGGCTACTATGCAATGGTGCTGCTTGTGCAGGAGTTAAGCATAATTTAGATATGGCCTTAGTGTTAGGAAAAACCCCAACTCCTCCGCACATCTCCCCAAATAAACCTTAGTGGTGACCATCAGGAATGTGATGTGACCATCT
Organism: Charadrius vociferus; assembly: GCF_000708025.1. Classification (NCBI taxonomy): domain Eukaryota; kingdom Metazoa; phylum Chordata; class Aves; order Charadriiformes; family Charadriidae; genus Charadrius; species Charadrius vociferus. The sequence goes on from NW_009648807.1 coordinate 465,221, forward strand.
GAATGTGATGGAAACAAAGCTTTGAATATCGCAGTGCTCTCGAGTTGTGTAGAAATAGCTAACCTCTGTAACTGCTCACTCCAAAATTGGCGGAATGACTGCAATCATTTCTAGCAAATCCTTCAACAGCCACTGTCCATCTCTGGGCTCTGTGCTTTGTGCTTAATTGTGCCAGCTGTCTGGAACAACAAAACAGTAGTTTTTCCTTGTCGTGTTGCTTGGTGTTGTGGTTCTTGCGGATTGCTTTGTCAATTGAGGAAGATTTAAAGTATATAAACTTAAGAAAAAAGTTAAAGAGGGTGTGAAAAGAACTTTAAATATAATGCCATATTAGGAATCTACCTGAAGGGTTTATTTGGGGTTTTTCTGACTGAACAAAGAAGGGAAGAAGAGTTCAAAGTTGTACCTTTTATGGCCTGGCAGAAGGCAGTGGCAATTTTGGGACACTCAAGGGGAGAATATTGTCATCCTAGTTAGGATAAAGTACAGAGTGAGAGATTTAAGCTCCTGAGACTGGAAGTAAGGGGCTGAAAGGGAGTGGCTGGACTTGATACTCAGAAGGAGAGAAAGAATTGTCACAAATGACTTTGAATTCACTCTTATAAGTATTGAAATCCCAGTGTTGGCATCAGTTATAGGGAGAGGAAGAAGTTTTGTAGGGAAGGCATTTAGTATTAGGGCAAGTTAATTTATGTTGGTAACAATGTAAAACTTGAAAATTTAGTAGGTAAAATGAAACGTGTATAAGTGCAAAGGATGGCTTAGAAGGGGAAAAGATGTGTCGGACAACATGGTTTCATGAGCTGCTTGATCTGATCTAACACTCCTGGCCCATACCCCTCTCCTGTCCCTTACCACGCCTTCCTGCCATTGCCTTTGTGTCAGATCACCTCAGACTGCTTCAGCAGTCTTGAAATGGCATCTGACCCATGAATACAGGGGTAAGTGTTGAAGTCATAACCTAACGAGATCACCTAAATATGTTGAACTGAGAAGAAGAATGTGCCAGTGGCAGAGCTTTCAGAAGTGACCATCGATATGGTGGGCTGTCCAGAACAGAGAATATCATTGACAGGAGAAATACTGACTGATTTGAAACCTCAGTGAGGATGCGATGTCAGAGCAAGTATGATGATCAGCAGTATCAAAAGAACCAGAAGGGCCAAACAGGAGGGGAATAGAGGAAGGTCCTTGAGATTTGTCTGGGAAGAGATCATCTATGACCCTGGTGAGAGCACTTTCATTCAAAAGGAACAGCGGAAGCTGGGCTGGATGTGATCCAGTGTGGAGTTGGAAGAGAGGAAGCGAGTGCATTGGCTTCAGCCTACGCTTGCAACAGGTTTATAGATAAGGGAAAGCAGGAACTGCTGCAATAGGTAGGGCTGTTGGATTGTGGATAGTGGTAAGGGGGGACAGGGTGAGAAGATAGAGAGAGGGGTACGTGGGGACTAAGCTTGGCTGAAACAGAAATGTGCAGTTGAAGACAAGTGGAAAAGGTTAAAGAATTTCAGACGAAGAAAGGTAAATAGTCGTCTATAGACTCTGTATGGTGATATATTAGCACACTTTTTTTGGGGGGGGGGTAGGAATTAGCAAATACTGATGAGAGAATTCAGTTGGAAAAACGACCAGCTTCATGAAAACGAAATCATCCAAATGAACTTTTTTCCCCTGTTACTTGTAACTGATTTGAAGCATCAGTGTGCTGCCGCTTTCCTTTTCCTCTTTCCCACCCCCAAGGCTGTGGCAGACAGCAGGGCCCGGTGCCGACATGTGCTGGTGTTACGGTGGCTGCTACGGAGTCGCTTGGCTCTGGAAGGAGAGCCACACATCCAGACTTCAGGGGCCGTGCAACCTAATTGTCTGGCTCTGGTCCAGCTGCTGATTGACCCAATAAACTCTAATGAATCTGGATTCCTGCAGTCTGATTTGCTTCCTCTCCCCGTTATGTGCCTTTCTCAGTCCATGAAGAGCTGAAACCTGAGCACTGGCTTTGACAAAGGGAGTGAGAGAGGGGGGAAGGTGGGGAAGAAAAGGCAGATAACAGCCGAATGTAATCAGTGTTTTATTACCATCCTCAGGAAGTGGGAATGGCTTTTTAAAAAAAAAAAAAAAAAAAAAAAAAGTAGTAGGTTGGAGCAAGGAAAGTTAATTATGGTGAGGTTATTTGACAGGAAATTACAAAACACAAACAGACAGAAGAAACACATTTTAAAACAGGGTAGGAAATCTCAAGTTACTTCACTGTGTATATTCAAAACCCCCAAAGCAAAGGCTGAAAATAGCAGTTTAAACAAAAGCTATCTTATCTGATAAAGGCATTTCAAGCACAAAAGGAAATTTATATATTGGGTTGACAGTCTTAAAATAAACTGATTGTCTTGATAACACCATAGATTTAATTGTGGGAAAAAATTGGGTTCATTTGTATGACCTGCAGACACAGTAAATTCCCATGTAAATTCATTCCTTTTCTTTCTTTGTACATTTCTTGTCTCCTAAGCAGTGTTTATCAGTGTTTTTGAGAAATTGTAAAGGTAGATTTATGCATGTGGGACGACACTGATAAATATGTGCATATTTTAAAGACTTCCATGCAGACCAGATATGATTCATTTCCCATGCTACTGTATGGAAGCATATTAATGGTACTTCAGCAAGTACCATTCAGATTCAGAAAGATTTTGGCAGAAATACATTGTTTTGGGATGAGGGTAGAATTTCTAGTAATAGTCATGAGAATTATTATTTCATTCATTTTATTGTTAGTAGACTTGCGATATGCTCTTGAATACTTGGTGTGTATTCACTTTCTGCGCAGAAAGGAAACTATTCTGTTACCGCATCATCTTTATCCTGAGTCTGTAAAGCATTTATAAGCGCAAGGAGAGCAGAAATCACTAGCATGGTTCTGTTGTAGCCCTGCTGTAGGTACCAAAGCTGCAAAGAATAGTAAGGAGGACCTTTCTGGTACCTGGGCTGTCACCGAGTCTTTTGTTAAGAGCAAAGTTATCGTCAAAGGAAGGTGCTGATTTTTTAATTTTTTTTTTTTTTGACGCAAATGCTACTCAATTGCCAGTATTCTCCTTACCATTTTCCTTTGAAGTTTACTGCTGATGTTTTGAATAAACATTGCATTCATACAGATATATGTCCTTCTAGTGAGATAGGATAGGTATTATAGGGCTGATACAATTTGATTTGCTGGGAGGGAGGGAGCAAGGAGAAGGGGAGGAAATAACTCAGTTGTGCAAATGATATATTAGATTATCTCTGTTCAGATCAAAGACTTAGAACACTGTGGGACAAGTATCTTGCTTGCTTTTGACTGAAGCAGTAACAAGAAGCATTAAGAGGTTCATAGGTACACCTGCCTGGCTGCTGCGACTTGGAAATTTGTGTTCCTCCACTCTTCTTGCTCATCAGGCTTCACATCTAACAGTGTATTACAATGCAGCAGGCACATCTGCAACTCAGTGCCTCATCATACCTGCTCTGTCCTGGGAGACATGTAAGTTTGTTTTTTTTTTTTTCCCCCCCAATTAATTTGTCCACTGTGCCTGTGACTCCCTATTGCTAACGCTGTTGAGCCTTCATTATCTATGAAAGCAGCAAAATAAAGTCTGGTAGGAAGGCTCTTGCTTACTGAGTGTTATATTGGAAGTTAGTGGTAGGTGATGCTTCTTGGCTCAGGTGCAACATGGCATCCTTATGGCTGAGTTAGGCAAGTGGTTGTTTTCATCTGCACTCAAATCTTCCTCTCTTATGGGTGATCCAGGTATGCCTGGAGGTCTCCTGGAGACCAGACTGAGACTCATCTGACCACACGAGGCTTGGAGAGTATCCCTGAACTATAGCAAAAAAATAAGTTCACATCAGCTTGCATTGAGGAACACAAGACTACAGGGTCCAGTAGTGTCCTATTGCTGGAAAATGTTGCTAAGACTCCTGTAAAACTGTCAAGATCTGACAGGTCCATAAGGGTGTTTGCTCTCTTTAACAAACAAATATCAGTTGTCAAATCCATGAGGATTGGGTAGCAATATAAATATTCTGAACTTATGATCTCTGCGTTTTGCACTCAAAATAAATACAAGGACACTTGTGCAGGAAAGGTACCTTTTTTTTCTATTGATTTATGTCTTATTTAAATGACCTCCTAATTTAACAGGATTTCATAACTCAACTAGAGGACTACATGAAGGAAAGTTGCGGGCGAAAAGTAGCTTCTTCCTTAAAAGGGGATAGTGTTGATGTCAATATGAATGACTAATCTAAAGCAGTGAGTTAAAAAAAAAAGGGAAAAAAAAGAAAAACTGAAAGAAAACAAAATAAGAAATGGAGCTAAAATATCTTTTCAAAAAGTACATATTGAGGCTATAGGAAAAACTGCGAATAGAATTATTTGTTCTTGACTGACTTGATTTTTGTTGTTTGTGTGTGTTTTGTTTTTTTTTATGAAACCCTCTACAGTTACGCCTTGATACAATTCTGAAATGTAGATGTGGTACTGTTGTAAAAGGAGATCAATAAAATGTAGTGTCCTATAGTCAGCTCTCCAGAATGCTGTGACAAGTATTGGGAACTTGTGTTTTTCCCATCTGTTTTTTCAACAATAATCAATACAAAATGACACAGAAGATTTTCTAAAGGTTATATACCATGCTTCAAAATTAGCATCTCTGAAGAACTCCACGGTCATTTAAAAAAATAACAAAGTTCTCTGTTACGATGAAGTATCTTTTATAATCAACTTTCCTTTTTCTTTTAAAAATTGAGATGCGTATGAATGAGATTTAAGGAGATGCCCTCATTGGAGGTGATCATGATGATACATCATTTTGATTCTGTCTTACTGCTATTTTATAGGTATTATTTTACATATGCTGAAAATAGAAAATTAAATTCTGGAGATGCAAAGATGCCTTGTAACAATCCTTAACACAGGCTAATACTGTGACTAGGTAGCAAGCATGTCCTTTGCTGAGTACGCATTAATGTTAGCTTTAATTTCTTAGCTAAAATAAAAAGTAGTAGCCAAAGTTAGGACACACAAGCATTTTGAAAGTTTGCTTTAACACAGTTTTACTGTTTTTGCCTTCATAATTATGATAAAATAGATGGACTATTTTTTTTTTTGAAAAAAGAAATCATTATTTTACATTAAACTTAAAAGTGGCGAGACTACTTTGAGAAAACTCTGCATGCTGATTTTTGAAAGGTATGTACACAGAGCTCATCGTGACTACTGGGAGTAAATAAAGGCTAAGTCAAGAAACACAGAGTTAGTCTTGTCTCCTGGCTTTGGTTATATGAGTTACTTAAGCAAGCCATCAAGGGTGTTTTCCTGGTGACAGAACTGAGACTCTGTGACTGACTTGAGATAAGAACAAACTGATGAGAACTGGGGTAAGGACCGAGCTTCCCTGACAGTGGTGTTCATGCCTTATCCACCGAGAAGTGCTCCAACCAAGAAAGGCACTTCTGCAAGGCTGAAAGACCTACCAGTCGTATTTTGGGATTTTTAGGCCTGTTTGGTATTCTAAAATATAGCTTACTTATTTAACTTGTGTCCCTGCATCTTTGAAACTCTACTGTGGGTGAAGTTTGAACTAATTAACCAGTAACAGATGTAAACCACATTCATATCCAAACCATATGTTATCCTTGTAGTTTATCTGTACTTGTTTCCTTTGAAAACAATGAAGGCTGAACGTATATTTTGCATGTATATGGTTTTAGTTTTGCAACTTTTTTATGGTTTCCAAATATAGACAGTAGTGCAGTTTGTTTCAAGGTTTTTTGAATAGAGTACCTGGCATATTTCCAGCTTCTTTTTAATCAGTCACTGACTGGCTTTTTTAAAAATTTAATTTAAAATATGAAGTGAGTATTTTGCAGAAGCACTTAATACAGCCTCAGTCTAGAACTGGAGTCTCTAGAGATTGGGTGATATTTGGGATCTTTATTACTGGAGAAGAAGAGTCCTGTGAAATCTTGTTACTCCTTGTTACAAAAAGCTAAGTTTCTTTTGAACCCTCCAGTTTTAGAGAGAGGGGGAACAAAAAGGTTGACAATAAGATCGAATTTTATTTTGAAGCTTCAGGAGACAGAAGATTAAAAACTGCAAGATTTTCAGACCAATCTCATTCCTGTCTTCTTGGTGTGGCTTGAAGGTTCACGGATTAGCAGTGTTACTACGCATTCACAGTAACGAAAAGGTTCTTCCTCGGGGGGGCTTACACAGTAGGGCTACAGTCTTGCAACTTGTGACGGGGCAGGGAGGTGTTTTTCTCTGTTGTGGGACAATAGCAGTGCATTTCATTTGTTGCGCAAGGCAGATGTACTTCTACAAGTCTCCTTTTTATTCCCTTCCCTGCTTCATGTGAAAGTTCTGTGGGAAATAGGCTACAAAAGAAGGTATCAAATTTTGCAGCCGTTCCTATAGCATGTTGATGTTGCTCCTGAACCCACCCTGAGGGAGCCATTAGAGTGATCTTCTAGCAGCTGAAAAGGGGAAAGGGGAAGAGTAAAGTTTCCGTAGCTCTCTAAATCTCTAATAGCCGTGGGACCTGCGCTCCATATTAAAATGCAGTTTCAGAATTATTGTATTGAAACTTAGTAGCATTTAATATGTGTATTTATGTAATACTATGGAAGAGTTTTCCAAGGAGTTTATTAAAAATCAGGAGATATTACTTATAATATTTTAACTACCCATAACATTTTTTCAGTTAATAGCCCAGTATAGAAATTGTTTTCTTACGGATCAGTTTAAATGAAAAAGGAGAAAATAAATATTCTATTTTTTTTCCAAACATAGACTTTTAATTGAAGTAGATATGAAGAAAATATCCTTTTTTAAATTCCTATATTCTCTAGTTATCTTACTAAACGCAAGCAGATTTGTGTTATATGATGGTATAACATAAATCGTAGCCTAAACAAACTAATGTTAAAGGAAAAATATATATGTATGTTTTAAATGGGGTGAATGCTATTGTCAGGGTAAGACTATGTTAGGAAATTATTTTTTTAATGCTGAATAGCAATGCATCGCAGGACAATGAATTATCCTCACTATTTACACAATTATGAATTATCCCAGCGTACAAGATATTTGACATCTTTTAAGCAATCTTGTTTTGTGTACAGATGTTGTGATGCAGGTGGCCATGAAGTAAGCGCAAATGCAGATTTCAGCACAAATGCAAACAACTTTTACATGACTTACAGCTATCAAATGCCTGTGTCTGATTTTCTGTCTGAATGTGCTAAACTGGTTGGTGTTTCATACAAAGCTACAGTAGAACTGGTATTTGGTAACGTGCTTTTTGTCTGTGCCGTTGTTTGTTCCAGTTAAAACTGCTTACTGGTGACCCTTGCGTTACCAGGTTATGCTCTGAGTCTAGAAATGCTTCACCTTTCTCTTCTGTCTCAAGCTTAAGTGCAGGCTTTAGTCTTTGGGATTTCAGTCCTATCATAAAACCCCAGACTCTTTTTTGCTGCTTTAGCTTCCACATTGTTCCTCTGGGTGGGAGATCCTCAGACTTGGGTTTCTTCCTGAGTTTATTCTCAGGTAACACATGTCAATTTTACTCTGCTTCTGAAGCAGTCAAACATAAAAAGCAGATAATGTTTGAAACATCCCCATGCTAACAAACCTAAAGCTTGTACAGGGGTCAGACTTGTGCATTATATTAAAATCAGGCAGACCTGAATTTTTGAGATAAGTTTATTTCCCCAAGCAAATATATATTTATTTTTTTTTTAATCTACTTAAGTCAAAGCATCTTTTAGTTTAGTGTAATATGTAACGAGAAGAAACAGGGTAGAACATTATGTATGAAGACACAGCTACTATGAATGACATGAATTATTAGGACTTGGATGTGAGCCAAAGTCCTGAGCAGAAAGGACCATGTGGGTGTTTCTCTTCTATGCAGTCTCTTCTCCAGCAGATTTGGTGTCAATGTAACCTGAGGGCTGGCCTGTAAGCTCAACAGTGGATAGCATTTTAAACCCAGCCTCTTTAAAAGCAGTGACTGTTAGAAATTGAAGCATCAAAGCCAAGCAAATGATAACAAATAAAGGCCAGGAGACTGGTTTTGTGGATGTCTGAGGAAGGCTCTTGAAACTGCCTGGAGTGTTTGTCACACAGCTGACAGTACCGGTTGATATATGTATGGCATAAGCCTGAATCAAGGTGTGGTGGGGGAGGGGTTCCCCCCCTCCCCGCTGTGGGTAGGCAGAATGCCTGGGAGAAGAGGTTGTAAGGAATTGTGCAGGGAGGCACACAAGCCAAAGTAGCCTGTTTCTGGTGTGGTAGTGCCTTGGGAACGAGAAAGAGAGTCTGAGCTTCACTGTACCACTGCTGTTAGTGATGAACCACGTTTTCCTCAATGATGAGTATGAAGAGTCCTGCAAAGACCGCAGGAGCATCTGGCTTTGCAACCACACCAGGGGATTACTGTGAATTCAGAGGGGACTTTTCCAGACTGCCTAGATGTATGTGAATTAAAACTGGCATCAAGGAATAAGAGAGACTGCAAGTCTGAGTATAGGATGGACCTGCTTGTCCTTGCTGTATAATTTGAATTGGGTTGCAGCAACTGAAACAGATTTTTGAAGGCATGGAGGAAAGCATCTTCCAATAATATGTTTACAGTCTGTAAGAGACTTTTGCAGAACTGGGAACAGATTCTGGGTCACTTTGGAAAAATAGATCAATGTTGGACTATAAGGAGCAGCCTGTTCGGTTACAGCTGCCGAACATGGCATGTCTGCTGCCCTGCATATGGTAAGGCTATATCCAGCTGTATTTCTCATGGAAATACTGTGGATATTGAAATGGAAGCAGAAACCCCTTTATTTTTGCAGTACAGTAATTCTGAAAGGATTTTTTCCACCACGAAGCTCTCTCCATGCCTGCCTCTTAGGAAAGTTTAACACAGTTTGGAACTGTTTTCACTTGTAGTCAAGAAAGGTAAACCCTGTGTAAGGATAGACATTTATTGGAAGGCAAAGTTAGATGCCAGACAGTCTGCATGAACAACTTTGTCAGGTTTAGACACTGAGGAAAGATTAAAGGTGGTCCCCCTTGCTTAAATGAACACAGTCCCAAGGTTTTTTTAAATCTCTGATGGCATGCTTTCTTGGTGCGCTCCTGGCTCTGCAGTGAGGAGGGTCCCTGGAGAGTGCTCCCCTTCAGCCATCTACTGTCACTTTGTGTTCTGCCCCTTCTGAGCTTCTGGGTTCTCTCCCACTTGGATTGAGCTGTGAAATGGGGATGTGGTGTTATTTCTTCTTTCTTTGACTGCACCAGCTCACCTAGCTGAGGAAGATGAGAGACATAAACCAATAAGTCTTAGTGGTGTACTGGTGGTGGAGACAGCAAATCATAGAATCATTAGGTTGGAAAAGACCCTTAAGATTCAGTCCAACCATTAACCTAATGCTACCAAGTCCACCACTAAATCATGTCCCTAGGTGCCATATCTACATGTCTTTTAAATACCTGCAGGGATGGTGATTCAACCACTTCCCTGGGCAGCCTGTTCCAATGCTTGATAACCCTTTTGGTGAAGACATTTTTCCTAATATCCTATCTAAACCTCCCCTGGCACAACCTGAGGCTGCTTCCTCTTGTCCTATCGCTTCTTACTTGGGAGAAGAGACCTGACCCCCACCTTGCTACAACCTCCTTTCAGGTAGCTATAGAGAATGATAAGGTCTCCCCTGAGCATCCTTTTCTCCAGGGTAAACAACTCCAGTTCCCTCAGCCACTCCTCATAGGACTTGTTTTCTAGACCCTTCACCAGCTTTGCTGCCCTTCTTTGGACACACTCCAGCACGTCAGCGTCTTTCTTGCAGTGGGGGGCCCAAAACTGAACACAATATTTGAGGTCTGGTCTCACCAGTGCCAAGTACAAAGGGAAAATCATTTCCCTAGTCCTGCTGGCCGCACTATTTCTGATACAAGCCAGGATGCTATTGGCCTTGGTGGCCTCCTGGGCACCCTGCCAGTTCATATTCAGCCAGCTGTTGATTAATACCCCCAGGTGTCTTTCCGACAGGCAGCTTTCCAGCCACTCTTCCCCAAGCCTGTAGTGCTTCATGGGGTTGTGACCCAAGTGCAGGCACTGTTGAACCTCATACCATTGGCCTTGACCCATCAATCCAACCTGTCCAGATCCCTCTGTAGACCTTTTCTACCCTCAAGCAGATCAACACTCCTGCCCAACTTGGTATTGCCTGCAAACTTACTGAGAGTGCACTTGATCCCCTTGTCCAGATAATTGATAAAGATATTAAACAGAACAGGCCCTAGTACTGAGCCCTGGGGAAGACCACTTGTGATTGGCTGCCAACTGGAGTTAAATCCATTCACCGCAACTCTTTGGGCCCGGCCATCCAGCCAGTTTTTTACACAGCGAAGAACACACCATGAGCAACCAGTTTCTCCAGGAAACTGCTGTGAGGAACGATGTCAAAGGTTTTAGTAAAGTCCAGGTAAACAACATCCACAGTCTTTCCCTCATCCATTAAGTGGGTCACCTTGTTATAGAAGGATATCAGGTTAGCCAAGCAGGACTTGCCTTTCATAAACCCATACTGACTGGGCCTGATCACCTGGTTGTCCTGTATGTGCTGCATGATGGCACTCAAGATGATCTGCTCCATAACCTTCCTCAGCACGGAGGTGAGACTCACAGGACTGTAGTTCGCTGGATCCTCCTTCCAGCCTTCCTTGTAGATGAGCATCACACTTGCTAACCTCCAGTCAGTTGGGACCTCCCTGGTTAGCCAGGACTGCTGATAAATGATGGAAAGTGTTTTGGTGAGTGCTTCTGCCAGCTCCCTCAGTACTCTCGGGTGGATCCCATCCAGCCACATACACTTGTGTGCGTATGTAAGTGGTGTAGCATTTCCCCATGGATTATGGGGGCTTTGTTCTGCTCCCCATCCCTGTCTTCCAGCTCAAGGGGGCTGGGTACTCTGAGAAAAACTGGTCTTACTGTTAAAGACTGAGGCAAAGAGGGCATTAAGTACCTCAGCCTTTTCCTCATCCTTTGTCTCTTTTTTTTTCCCCCACATCCAGTAAATGATGGATGTTCTCTGAAATGTGGTGTTCTCTGAAATCTGCACGGCACAAATCCTTATTGTGCTTTGGTGCCTCTGCTGTTGTATCTGAGTTTTTGGTGCTCATCTTCTTTTACACCTCTGCAACGTAACTGCTCATTCTCAGAATTTCTTTCCTTTCACTGTCAACATCTTTGTCTCATCACATCTTATGTGCAATATAGTTTAAAAGCAAAATATTTTCAGGTGATCAGGGGATCATGATTGTACTCCTCGTTTTCTGGGGGCCTGCTCTGAGGCCTGTGGGTATGATCCATGTGTGCTACTGAAGCTGACTTGAATGGTGTGACAAATGTAAGTACGTTGAAGAAACTTGGCCCTGCGAGTCTCCATTTGTGCACTTGGAATTAACAGATGCTTTAATATCCCTGTGTCATGCCCCCTCTTCTGTAATGTGCATACAATGATATCATTCACTTCATCGCACAAAGATGATGTGAAAATGAATCACTTAATGTTTGTAACACATTCAGATGTTGTTGTGATGAGCACTGTAGGAAAACCCACAAGCAAATGAATAATTCATTGTTCAAATCAGGCTCTGAATAGTACACAGTAAACAAGACATGGGACTTCACACTGAATAGTAAGAGTAAGGCCAAATAATTAATGATCACTTGTTCTATTATCACTGTCCATTCAGAGTATTGAAAGGGAATGGGATCCTGTGGAATATCCTAAGGGATTGTATGTTAGTGTATGATTGGAAAGGATAATAAAGATAAAATAACTTCTCTTTTTCTTTTTTTTTTTCTTTCTTTTTCCCAGTATTAGTTATGACGTATGTTTTGGGACAAAGAGGAAGTGTGTTAGGCTTTCTAAATTACCTGATTGTAAGTCTATAGGTCTCCACTTACAATGACGTGATAACATTTGGGAATTCTAATCACTTCTTTAATTCTATTTTCATAGTTTCCTGCCACCCAGTGAATCCTTTTGGTAGTTGGTGTTTAAGGATCAAATGAAGGGTGTAACGCCCTCTCTGATCACTGTGGAACGGTCTCTGGATATAGTGTTTAGTTTGGATTTTATCTATTGATATGAAATGATCTTAAGAGAAGCTAATGGAAGATGAGAGTTAAACTTTTCCCTGCATACCAGCTGCAAGATAAGAGCTTGTTTTTGATGGAATCACAGGTACTGGAATAGCTTGTTCCTGTGTTCAACCCTATGACCTTCTTTTGGATGATAGCTCTGAATGTTTACATTTTGAGGGTGAAAAAGGAATCTGAGGGAGATATTTGAAGCTACACTACACAAAATATGTCAATAATTCAGGCTGATTGATAGCTCCTCTAGTAAACAAAGTCACCTGCAATTTTTTATAGTCCTAGAGCATAAGCCATCCATAACATATAATCAATTCCACTCTGCAGATGGAACTGATAGTTTTTTCCCAGGCATCCCCTCCCTACTTCCCTAAGCTGAATCTTTAAAAATCAATTCACGTAATTTGGTCAATTTAAAATACTGAATACACTGAGGTAATTATACCAAACTTCTTGCATTTCACTGCTTCCAGTGACAATAAAGCTATTGACAGTGCAGCATTAAAGATAAACCATCATTTCCCTGAAAACAGTTACAATTTGCATTTGCCATTTTTTAAACCTTTTAACTGTTTTTGAAGTAGGTGATTTGTAGTTTAAAATTGAGGGTTTCATCTTTCTCTCTTGAAATGAACAGTCTTTAGTCTGTTTATCGGTCCCTAAAGATGAATTTTGTATTAAAAAACCACAAAGATGCTGAGCTGTTGGTTTAATTTAGCAAAAGTGTGTGTCAGTTCAGGTTTCTGTTTATTTTCAGCCAAAAATCTTGTTCCAGATTTTGAATGTACATGTTTAAGAAGATGTGGTTAGTCATGACATTGGTGATGAGTCCAAAATGTGAATGAGTGGTCACTGACATCCGTTGGATGCTTCCATATAACTGTTCATCCAGAGATCATGGCTAGTATCATGACACTTAGGGAACACACTGTAATTGGAAAAAAATCTATGTAGTTTTTCAGAAATACTGAAGCCGAACAATGCCATAATGTCTTTGGGCCATGCGTAACAGTCAACTTTTGGGGCAGACTGAGTTTCATAACTTTTTCTTGAGACTACTTACCCCTTATGAATTTATTGGCATTCCCAATGAAGTTTGTAAATATATTCTATTTATTTCTGTTTTAAGATATGCTTTCTCATGCTAAGCTGCATGAGTATTTAAAGCAATCTGGAATGATCATGTACTCAGATGTATAGATGCTCTAAGAATGTTGAGTATTGGGGTGAAATTCATGAATCAGGAATCGCTGTTGTACAAGACCTCACAAAAGCAGATTGTTTTTCTTTTGTGGCCCCTGCCCCCATACTCTCCCCCTCTTTGGCTTCACAATTTAAGTGTTAGACCACTGAGCACAAACATGTCCAAGACACTGTCATGGCCCATGGCGATAAGGTACCATGACTAAGTATGATAAATAGCAGTTATGGCACACCCATATTTAAAAACAAAACTAAATCATGTTTGAATAGCAATTCTGTATTTGATACTTCTGGAACAATTTAACAAAATGCCGGTACTTCAGAATATGAGGGCAAATTTTGATGAACAGCCCTACAGAATAGCTGAGTGATTGGAAGCAAATACAGGATCAAATATAAAAGGAAAAATCTGTATTTTAGGATTGTGGAGAAACATGCATCTTAAGTACATTAGGAAGCTGAGAAATGTAATGAAGGGCGGAGACTTTATTTCCTAGATTTCAAAGCTGTCAAAGAACAGTAAACACACCTTTAATATTTTTTTTTTTTTGCATCAGAGTATGTAATCCCTTCTATTCTGTGTCAAATAGAGAACTTGAAAATGGTTGCCCTCTTTCCAAAAGGTGGACCAAATTATTATAGCTGAAGGTTGATACATCTAGGGAGTTGTAAGCGTAGTTTCACTGGCCTCCTACAGGAGATGCATTTTGGACGTTAACTAATAGTTTCTTCTGTCTTTGTTAGCATTATTTTTAACCTGAGTTCCTAGTGAATCCAGTATCTCATCAATCTCAGCAAAAGGTGGATTTCAAAAGTTGAAGCCAAAAGTTTGGAGGTATTGGAAAAAACTTAGGATGAGATCTGAAACTACAAGGCAGAAGGTAGTGAATTTAGAAACCCAAAGAGCACATACACCTTTGTCTCTTGATGAAAGTTAGGGCCTGAGTTAGAAACTACAGACATACAGTTCTTTGCATTTTTGCCCAAGGATCTCAAAGCATATTATAACTAATGAATTAATCTTGGCCACAATGTAAAAGATGTACGTAAGCTACTATGTGCTTACTTTAGGCCTGTGTGAACGGAAACATAAATCAAGTTGGCCTGCACTGCACGCAGAAGTAGTGTCAGGAACAGAAACCAAAGGTCTCCTTTCTGCTCTTGCTGGGCTGACCCAAGAGTGTGAGAATGCTCATTCACGCGCGCAGAATTCTGTCGGCTGTCAAAAGTACTTCTGCTTTAAGCTACTTCCAAAAGAAAAGCAGCCTACTTTTTTTTGTTTGTTGTTGTTTTGTTTTGTTTTCTTCACCTCCCCTGCCTCATCTTTTCACCCAATAACCTTTCATTGTTTTGGCCAGTTACAGGAGGGTTGAGCAGGGCTGGGAGCGGAAGCACTAAAAATGTTATGAAATAAGGGACTGTCAAGAAGAGGAAGATACATTAGTCCTTTCTGAGAGACACATGAGCTTACCGGGTCTGTACTCTGGCCCAAGAGCTTTACTGAACCTCTCAAACACGGCTCAGGACTTGCCATAGCAGGGGATGTCTCTGTGCCTAGCCAGGGGTTAGCTGATGGGGGAGGGCTGTGGGGAACGCTTTTGAAATGGTGTCACTGGGCTAAGGGTGGCTAGGAATTATAACTGGCCATAAATTAGAATGAAATTTAGGTTTTATTACTGACACTGTTTAGAGAAGAACTTGGAGCTACTCTTTCTGTCTCTAATAATACTTTTAGCCTACTTGACAATGTATTGTTAGAATTTTCATCATCTTGGCAATTAAAAAACCTATTTTATTTCCAAATAGAGTTAATAAAAGCAGAAACTTATTTAAAATATTGAAGTCTAAGCCCCTTCAAGGGAGTGTTTCTTTAAATAAATACATAACAGCATATCAAGCTCCAAGAGGTTGTTCTGTTTTGGGTTTTTTTTCCCAATCTTCTAAGTAAGTGTCCTTTGCAGCTATGTGTTTCATCTCATGGGAACTGCCTGCTCCTTGTTTTAATCCCAAAACATCATCAAAGTTAGTGGGGAAAAAAGAAAAAAAAAATAAAATCTGCAACCTCCAAAATAAAAGCTCAGTACATTGTGATTGAGCTGGGCAAAATCTTGTCCTGGTACTTTTACTTTTTTGTATAAAGAAAGATGGAGTGTTAGAAGAAAAGTATATTGTCAGACTTGGACACTTTAATGCATTTTTATATAGATCTAGGATTTTTGTTCTTTTCACCAAGAATCACACATGGAATGTGTGGCGTGATATCTAATTTGGCTCTCTGTGGGAATACAACATTGTAGCTCTTCAGTGTAGAAGGAAATCCAAAGCGCATATCAGAAACATCTCCCCAGTCCAACTGGAAAAGAAAAATCCAGACTGTCCTCCTTCCACCACCCAGGAAAATCTGCTAACTTGATGTTCCTTAGTCTGAGTGAGCTCTCAAGGTCATCAAAGTAATTTTTCGAAGCCTGTGGCCTTAGTATTCTTATAGATAATACCATCAAGTCCATTGTCTCCTACTCCTCAATTTTCTTTTGGCTTCCTGCAATTTACATCCCATTGTCCACTAATATTTTCTGCATTCTTTTAAAATAAATCAAATAGCACTTCCTATGTTGGCTCTGGACTTAATAAAAATCAGACATACAGCATTTGGGACTTTTAAAATAACATGTTTTAATACAAAGATGTGAGATATCTTTTGAAATCTGTGGTGGATGTTTGTTTCCTGCTGGGCTTAATTTAGGAATCTAGTGCTAGCATTAAACCAAGGGGAAAAATGTTTGCTCTTTCATCTGTGTGCCACATCCCATCCAAAATCACAAACAGCTCCTTTAAATTTCTGATCTTTGTCCCCTGCTGGATGTGCATAATACACGCGCCTGTCTGACATATGAGACAGCCAGAGCCTTTGATAAATAAATAAATAAATTGCTAAGCCCTGCTTATGCTTCTGCTCTTAGGCCTCATAATCCTCTGCAACTTGGGAGAATGACAAGTGTCTGAATCTCTTTTGATTTAATAAAGATGCAGCTTTTCCTTTTTCTGAAGAAAACTCTTTCTTACCACGTCAAAACTCCTGATTTTATTGGTAAAATAAAGCACATGTAAAAATGCTTGGTGAACAGTTACCTTCCCCATGGCAGGGGACCATTTCCCTTGTTTTCATATTGCCTTTGAATACAGAATTAAATATCTTCAGACATGTCACCTTAAAATTACAGAATTTACTAAGGTCAAGCCCAAATGCTATTCTCAGTCTTTAATGCCTGTCCGTGTAGCTCTCCTAAACCATACCATAGAAGATGCAGAAGGACTTCTGGTTTTGTGCAAGCTTGTGTGAAACTATGTGGCTTCAGACGTTCATCTGCTTGGATCACATCAAATAGCTGGGATCAGAGTTGAAAGAAAGTTTCCACTTTTTGTTTGAAAGAAGCCCATTTTTGTTTGAAAAATCATCTTGGGCCCATTGTGCTATAATGGAGATTACACATGAAAAGCATATTTGGAAAGAATGTTATTAAATTCTAAAATGCAGCACTGAAAAGTTAGATGCTAGAATCAATATTGGTCCTGTAATCTCAGTTGGTACCTTGTATGCATGCATTATGATACAGATTTTAATTACATGCTTGCATCTTTTTTCCCTCTGTAGTTTCTCTGCCTCATTTACATAAACATCCCTTCTCACCTCTCCCTCCCCTCAAACAGAAAGCACTCTTTAAACTGATAAGCTATTTGATGCTTTGTTTTCTCTTTATGTAGTATATGAGCCAGTTGCATTAAGTGTATGCTGTTCCAGCCTTGATATGAGGGCAGAATAATTAATTTTTTCCTGCAGTTCTTTGTGGTACTTCACCAATTGAGGAACAGAGAGATCCTGTTTAACCTAACGACGGCTTTTTAGTTGCAGTTGCAAGGGAAGCTCTGTTGGCATAAACATAGAGAATTTATGTATTTGAATTTAAATTATTTTTACAAGGTGTGTGTGCACAGATTTTTATTTTCTACTATTGACACATTGCCAGTTCCTGATCCAAAGCAAGTGTGCTTTAAGGCTTCCCAAAGGAAAGGCCACGAGGATTTTACAGTGTATATTCTTCAGTTCATTTGTAAAAAATAAAGTTTATGTTTATAGGAAAGGAAATTTTCAGCCCTCACGGCTTAATTTTGCTGGAAACTGTGTCTTTGTAACTAAAAATAACTGGCCCGTTTGGAAATTGGGGATGCTGGTTAGATAACAGTATTGGTTTGGTTGAGAAAGTGTTTTAAAACTTTGGTTTTCTTCAAAATGGCATGTTGTTAGCATGTTCAAAATATTCTGTGTGTAGTGGACAATAATCAGCTGTGCTGTCCTGGTAAGAGTATGCTGGCTACAAGCACCAGTTGTGGCAGGATGGGATAGAAGGAATGAGACTGTGCTGTGAAACCTGGTTTGGGTTGTGCTGGGTTCTGGGCTCTCCATCCTGGTGGAAGGTTTTATGGATATGCCTTGGGTCTGACCTGCCTTCTGTATTTCAGGTTCCTGTGTGTGAAAATGTGTCTCCATGGCTCTAGTAGTTATTTTTAGTGTAGTATTTCCTACACTTAGAATGGGAAATATGCAGGCAAATTTAGCTCCTGTAAATTAAAAATATTTAGTTTTTAATGAGTGCTGTCTGGAAATTTTTTCATACCTGGCATTTTTGTTTTATTGCACATTTTCTTAACCCCCAAAATCCCCCCACCATGAATTCTTTGGTCGGTTTCTCAAATAGTTGTATTTTTATAGAATCGAATCCTAGAATGGTTTAGGTTGGAACGGGTCTTACAGATCATCGAGTTCCACCTCCCTTGCCATAGGCAGGGACCCCTCCCACTAGACCAGGTTGCTCAAAGCCCCATCCAGCCTGGCCTTGAACCATTCCAGGGATGGAGCTTCCGCAGCTTCTCTGGGCAATCTGTTCCAGTGCCTCACCACCGTCAAAGTGAAAATTTTCTTCCTAATGTCTAATCTAAATCTACCTTCATCCGGTTTGAAGCCATTCCCCCTCATCCTGTGACAACATGCCCTTGTAAAAAGTCCTTCCCCAGCTCTCCTGTAGGCCCCCTTTAGTTACAGGAAGGCCGCAATAAGATCTCCCCGGAGCCTTCTCTTCTCCAGGCTGAACAACCCAAACTCTCTCAGCCTCTCCTCATAGGAGAGGTGCTCCAGCCCTCTGATCATCTTTGTGGCCCAAATTACCAAGTAAGGTAATTTCTTTTCTTATGCACTAGCAGTTATGACATAGCTTCTCTGTTCTAGGACTTCACTACTCATTGCTTTGATGTGACTTCTAAAAGTCCGAAGAAAGACAAGAACATACTCGACTCTGATAGAATGATATACACAGCCAAATATGACCAAAATGAAACTGGCAATGGTCATAGAATCATAGAATGTTTAGAGTTGGAAGGGACCTTAAAGATCATCTAGTTTCAGGACCCCTGCCATGGGCAGGGTCATGTTTCTGTATTTTACTGTGGTATTTACATAACTCCTTTTGGGATATTGAGCTAACGTTTCAGGTATTTTGGTTTCTTGTCATCACCATTATCCTTAAAATTGTTTCTGTAGACAGTAGGCCAGCAAGAAGGAGAAACAAAAAAGCTTTTTGTGTAATCTATATAGCAGGGATTTTCTGAATTAGGTCTCTACAGAAAAGGTGTTTGGCTTTCAGCCCTGTACTTTCTTTAAATGTACAAATACAGCTCATGTTCATCTTTTGTCTATAATGAAATACTTGATTCAAGTTTCACAGTTCATGCACACAAACTGTCCATGTAGGTATCTTTGATGTTTCACGGCTGGCTAAGCATAGATTTGGTTTTGGTTGGTACCCAGATTGTTAGAAATAAGGCAAGAGGCCCACAGTTAAGCATTGGCACTTGTGCAGCAGGGCAAAATCATCCTGAGGATGGATTTCCACAGACCTGTAAAGAAACATCATGGTAAAACTGAAGAGTTCAATTTTGCAGCACTACAAAGGTCCAAATTTCCATTATCATGAGCAGGCACTGTGCTGGATGAGTGATAAACTTTTGGGTGCGTGTAATCTATAGGAGATGGGGAAACTTAACAGCATCTGTATGGTCAACTTTGCTCTGGGGCTAATGCCAGGCTTTTGGAAGAGCTCTTATTCTGAGCTCAAGGGCATGGGGGAGTTTTGAGACCAAGTCACTGTTCTTCAGTTCTCAAGGTATTTTGCTGGTGTGTTAGTGAAAAGTAGTTTTAACTTGGATGCAGGTGAATTTAGAAGGCTTTCTCTTCAAAGCAGTCTGTCAATGGAAAACAGTGCAGAGGCGGAGAACTGAATCATCCTATGCTGGAGGTTACTGATGAAGCCCTACAGGAGCAATG
The DNA here is from genome assembly GCF_000708025.1 of Charadrius vociferus. Lineage (NCBI taxonomy): Eukaryota > Metazoa > Chordata > Aves > Charadriiformes > Charadriidae > Charadrius > Charadrius vociferus. Next base: position 484,991 of record NW_009648807.1, read on the forward strand.
CATGTTTTGAGGTATTTTACCTATGAATGTGTGTAAATGTGTTTAACTTATTTATAAATCACTCTTCAGCTGGACAATGTCCCATAGATTTAAAGAAAATCACTGATAACTTATAAAAGTTGGTAACTTATTTCTTTCCCACCCATCCCAAATAAAAAGATAGTGCATCTTAAATGTTTGTTGAGGAAGGATATGCAACTTCTTCTCTGGTGTGCTAAAGGAGAAAAGGGCGGGAATCAGAAATGACTCTGCTGATGTAGGATGATTGAGTTCAATCCTCTTAACTGGTCCTTAACTTGATTCAGCTGCTCCCATTCTTTTCTACATTAATGTGCTCTTATATTGGCCTTCAAGCAGTAAAAAAAAAATGTTTAACAAAGCATTATGTTATTAATTAGTAACTGTTTACTTTTGGCATCTTTTTGTCCATTAAAAACGGAATTTGATAACTTTTTTTAAAAAAAATCTTTTTTGCTGCATATGATTTTCATAAAAAAATTGGAGAATTCCAAATTCATGGCCAAAATTGTGGTATTCCATGCTAAAAATTCCAGATGCTTCAGGTAGAATGTGCTACTAGAAGTAGCAGTGCCTGTGCTCGGTTTGGCATGTGTTTTCTAGAATATGACATTGAAGAACAAATAGAAGTAATCTCAAGGTGTGCGGAATTACTGTTATGAGCAAAGAAATTAAATTGGTAGATTTTTGGGCAACTTTTAATCCTGTGCATTGTTTGTCTGGTGCTTCTCAAGCCTTTACTTTGAAAATACAGAGGTTGCATATTTTGACTGAATATTTTACAGATTTCTGCTTGAACATAGTTTAATGGATGTTTTTTTTTAATTGCTGTAAGTTTACCTTGTCTTGATTTCCAAAGCGTTATTCATGTTTCATGTTATTTTTGTCTTTTCAATGAAAAAAAAAAAGGCTTAAAAAAGGAGAAAAGATTGATTACCACAAAATCACAAATAAAAAAAAAAACTCATGAAAAAGCTGATTGAGGACTTTTTGGACCTATCTGTGTAAATAGTATTTTTAAAAGTACCACATAAATATAAAGTGAGTGAATCTGACTGCAACATATTCTTCAATGGATGTGAGAAAGTCTTGAGGTTTAGTATCATTAAACAGTTTTCTTAAATGGGGATATGGTTTGGAATGGTTGTTTATAAATATGCAGATGTACTTAAGGCCAAGTATTTGCATTTTAATGGAGTGTTACTGCACTAAGCAGTGGACAGCCAGCCGGAACTGTGGAGATAGGATTTATCATGAGGATCTCAAGGAAACTGCCATGCAATATAAACAGAATGTAACAGCTCCTATTGACTGGCAGGGATGTTCCTCACTATCGACACTTATTTTCTCGTATTCTATCAGATGCACAGTAAAACTAAGTTCTTGCTGTCTTCAACCCTTTTGTTTTTTCACAAAAATAAATCAATTTTGAGGACAGAAGTGAATACCCTTCTTTCTCAGATAGACAGCCGAAGTCATAAGGGAATAATTACAAGTCTAATTCAGCTCTTTTAATGACATCAACTGAACGATTCTTGGATTCAAAGTCCCGGATGAGTTCCTAAGCTTTTTAACTCTAAGCTTCTAGGCTGAAATAGTATGACTTTTAAATTTGGTTTTCATTGGAAGATCAAAGAAATTACTGCAGTATTAATTAACTGTTTGTATTTCTGTTTGCGTAGCCTGCTGAAAGATATTTGTGTATTTAATAGCATCTGTTTGCTGGGCAAGACAAGGAAGAGAAAGAAGGCTGGTATGTTGGACCTATAGGAAGAATTATCTGTAGAGCTGGCAAAAGCTTCAAGAAGTTGGGTCATCCAGGTATTCATTCACCAGAAGGTTTTTCAGTCAGATCTAATCTGGTAATCCTGATACGAGCTTACCTAATGGGCTGGATTCCAGATGGATCACTTGGTGTCACTCTTTGTTGTGCTGGTGACGGTTTTTGGTTGTTTTTCGGTTTTGTTTAAAATTTACAACTATATAATTGGGAACACAGAGGGAATGGCATGTTGTCTACATTGCTTTCTTTTTGGCAATGTGATAGCATCTATAGCCTCCCTTTGTGTAACCAGACAGTGAAGGAGCGTTAGTGCCCTTTTTGTATGATACATGGTCAGGGCAGGCCAGGCCAGCCATCTCTGTTCATTGCAACAAAAGGTGTCATTGCAGAACATGTAGATACATTTAACTTAGCAAGCATGGGTTGTCACAGCAATCAGCATGGGTTGTGCTGGTGCTGGTAACCTGTGTGCACAGGCTTTCCAGCAACCTTGGGCTGTAAGGAAGGCTGCTATGCTATGGAGGTGTTCAAGGCCAGGTTGGATGGGGCTTTGAGCAACCTGGTCTAGTGGGAGGTATCCCTGCCTATGGCAGGGGCGTTAGAACTAGATGATCTTCAAGGTCCCTTCCAACCTAAACCATTCTATGATTCTGTGCCAGATCTCTGCCATGTGCGTAACTGGAGTCAAGCTAGCATTAACAACATGCCATTATTTGCTTGGTTATTTAATTGCTAACCCAGGCAGAGGTGTGAATGGTAAAAAGTATTTTTACACCTTAAGGTACCTAGACTTGTTTGGTTGTAAAACAGGAGCTTTTGAAGGTGTGCCCTGACAGAAGGGAACCAAGTGGGTGCTGAACTCTCACTATGAGAAGTGGTAACCTACGCAAGGGCAAAGTCTGGGCTTGGTAGCCTACTGCTGCCTTGGAAATTTAAGCAAAGGAGAATTGCATGATAAATCAGTCCAGCTTTCTGCTCAAGGCAGGGACAGCTATGGGATCAGGCCAGTTTGCTCAGGGCTCTATGCAGCTGGGTCTTGAAAACCTGCAAGGATGGAAGTGGCACTGTATCTCTGGGCCTCTGGTACACTGCTTGTCTGTGCCCATGGAGAACCAGTTTCTCCATATAGCTGGTCTGAAAACCTCTCCTTTCCACTTATGGCGATTGTCTCTTATTCCCCTAAAGTGCACCGCTATGAAAAGCCTGGCTCATAATCACCTTGTAGGTACTGGGGCCTGTTGTTACAGCCCTGAAGCTGCCTCCTCTCCAGGCTAAACAAGTCTTGGTCACTAACCGTCTCCTCACAGGGCAAGTGCTCCAGCCCCTGACCATCTTGGTGGCCCTGTTCTGACTTGCTCCCAGTCTTCAATTTCTGTCTTGCATTAGGGGGGGCGAAACTGGGCACAGTATGTGACCTAATGAGTAGAAGGGGAATGATTGCTACCCTTGATCTCCTGGCCATACTTCTGGTCATAGAGCTCACGAAGCTGTGGCCACGTCTGCTGCCAGAGCATACTGCTGGTTCATGCTCATCTTGCTGACCACCAGGATCCCCAGGGCCTTTTCCACACAGCTGGTCCCCAGCCAGTCTGTCCCCAGCCTCCATCGCTGCAAGGCCTCCCTATGAGCCCAATCATCCGCCCAGTGGTTTACTGATCAGATGTCCACCCATTAAAACCATAACGTCCCAACTTGGATGCAAGTGTATCGTGGGAGACAGTGTTGAAAACCTTGCTAAAATTGAGGTAAAGGATGTCCGCTGCTCTGCCTTTGTCTTCAAATCCAGTTATTTCATCACAGAAGGCAGTCAGGTTGGTCAGATATGATTTACCCTTGGCCAGTCCATGCTAACTGTTCCCAACCAGCTTCTCTATGTGCTCAGAGTTGTGCTCCAAGAGGGCTTCCCACAGAGCAAAGTGAGGCTGACCAGATGCCAACTCCCTGTACTGCCCTTTTCTGGAGGTGGGTGCAGCGCTTGCCCTTTTCCAGGTGTGAGGCATCTCTGCTGGCCTCCACGACTTTTCAAAGGCAGGAGAGAGCGGGTGCATGATGACAGTAAACACGTCTCAGTACCCATGGATGCAGCACATCTCAGATGTCCTCAGAGCAGCAACTCTGCTGAGCCGAAATGATGACTGCTTCTGCTACACTGAGGTAGAGCAGAACTGAACTGCTTGTTTGCGTGCTGTCAGAAGATGTCCTTGGTTTCCTCTTAGTTTCCTTTTCCCTGCTGTACTGTAGGGGAAGGGAACCTCTGTGCTGGTCATGTTACCAAGATGGTACTTGTTGGTCTTATTTGCTCAGAAATTGGACAGAGTTGTGCAAAGCAGCTGCTGCACACTGGGGAGAGAAAGCCCTGATATTTTGCTGAGGAAGAGAAATGTTAGAGGGAAGTGTGCCCCCTTCTACTAGTTCTTTTTTTAATGTAAAGGTATTGCCTGTTAATTAAAAAAAGTCCTCTGCATGCTTGTTGAAGGCAGCGTGCCCACACGCTAGCTCTGGGTCAGGAGCTGGGCTCCAGGGGGAGCGGGGTGTGCTTGCCTGCTGGCTGCCGGCAGCCTCTCTGATCCTGTTTCTTCGGGAACAAGTGTTGGATCAGCCAATGGGGTGT